>NC_135830.1:5691987-6030737 GCF_964213995.1 Mustelus asterias
ACGTCCACTCTATTTAGGCCTCTCAGTATTCTTTAAGTTTCAATTAGATCCCCCTCATTCTTCTAAACTCCATTGATTACAGACAGAGACTCCTCAACCGCTCTTCGTATGACAAATCCTTCATTCCTGGGATCATTCTTGTGAACCGCCCCCCCCCCCCCCCCCCCCACGCTCCCCACCCGCGGACCCCCTCAAACGCCAGCACATCCTTCTTCAGGTATGGGGCCCAAAACTGATCACAATATTCCAAATGGGTTCTGACCAGAGCCTTATACAGCCTCAGCTGTACATGCCTACTCTTGTATCGAGGTCTCTATAAATGAATGCTAACATTGAATTTGCCTTCCTAACTGCCGCCTTAATCTACACGTTAATGCTGAGTCCTGATTTTGGGCTCAAGTCCCTTTGTGCTTCAGGCTTCCAAAACCTTTCCCCATTTAGAAAATAGTCTACGCCTCTATTATTCCTACCATAGTGCATAACCTCACACTTTCCCACATTGTATTCTATCTGCCACTTCTTTGATCACTCTCCTCGCCTGTTTCAGTCATTCTGCAGCCTTCCCATCTCAACACTACCTGTTCTTCCCCAACGTAGCCACTTATTTATTGTCCCCCTCCCAATCCTCTGATGTGAACCATCCTCCAGTGGCTGAGCCAGGATTGGGCCGTAAATCTGGGTCTGTCACCGGGAGGTTGCAGCCCCGCAGCTTAAATCAGGGAGCTGACAATGATTATGAAGGGTTTGCGGATCCACAAAGTATTTCCAAATCCCCCCCGATGTCCAGCCACCGGCTCCAGCCCTTCCCAGACGTTGAAATGAGTGCTCCACACTCACCGGTCTTCACCTGACTGTTGGTCTTCCAGCCCCCTCATTCACTCCGATTGGTTGGAGGACCACCCGCTGCCGGTCGGTCCTCCAGCCCCGCCCCCTCTTCCTATTGCTCCGGAGCTGCCGTCAATCAGCCCCCCGGGCATTGTGATGTGGAGCATGCGCAGTGTCATTGCTGTCCTTGGCGCTTGTTTGTCCCGGAGAAGCGGAGTCAGCGTTAGGCGGTGGCTGGGAGGATTTGGAAACACTTTGTGGATCCGCAAACCCTTCAGAATCATTGTCAGCTCCCTGGTTTGCAGCTGCGGGGCTTCTCCCTCCCTCCCGGGAACAGGCCCAGGTTAACGGCCCCATCCTGGTTTGCAGCTGGAGACAGACGGTAAGGAGCTTGAGCGAGCGGCTTTCAAATGAAGATTTTTACCAATACCTAGTGCGGATCGAGAGCCCGAAATAAAACCGGAAACAGAAATGTAGCCGGCGGGTGGGTTCTGAGGCTTCATAAACACGCCGCCTCGACCACAAACAAAATCCTCGGGCCTCCGGATGTTTCAGGCCCGATTTAACATCCGCCATTTTTATAGGGGGCAGTGTGCTCCAAGACGCATGCGTGTCCGCCATCTTGAATCGGGCAAAGCCAAATGTTGAATCCACAGAGGACAAAACATCAGAGATTGAGTTGTTGTGAAATCAATGGATTGTTGTAAAACAGGAGGCCACGTTTACAGTCAACAACAACTTGTATTTATATAACACCTTTCACATCATCAATCAGCCAGTGCACTTCACAGGAACATTATAAAACAAAGTGAAAAACCCAGACCGGTCAGGACAAGTGATCTGAAGCTTGGGAAAAATTGTTCATTTTAAGGAGTGACTTAAATAGTCGCCAGGTAGTACAAAACCTAAGTATTGCTGAAAGAAATGGTGTTAAAGCTTTTCATGTTGCCCCCATCACGATTTCAAAGGTAACAATAATTTATACTGCGCAAGCAAAGGACAACCATTGACAACCAGCTCTGACTAGTCCAGCCATTGCGATGGAGAATAAATGAGGGAGCTGTCACCACGCCCCCCCCACCCCCAACCCCCCAGGCATTTCCTTTGACCTGCAGAGGAAAAGTTCTTGTCCATGAATATATCTAGCTTCGAGTAAGTGTAAATGAGCCTGAGTGATATTTTTGAAATTTGGTATTGTTGAAACTGTTCTGATCAGTATAAGATGAAAGGCTTTGACAGCATGTCTCTTTTTACAGAAATATATATATATATTAAATCCTACAGTGCAATAGCAGGCCATCCGGCACATCGAGTCTGCTCCAACCACAATTCCATCCAATCCCTATCCCCATAACCCCATGTATTTAACCCAACTAGTCCCCCTGGCACTAAGGCACAGCCAATCCACCGAACCCGCACATCTTTGGACTGTGGGAGGAAACTGGATCACCTGGAGGAAACCCACGCAGACACGGGGAGAACGTGCAAATTCCACACAGACAGTGACCCAAGCCGGGAATCAAACGCAAGGCCCCTGGCGCTGTGAGGCAGCAGTGCAAACCACTGGGCCACCGTGTCACCGTTTAAAGCAGGAAAGGGAGGTAGACAGATTGCGAAATTGGGGAGAGAACTTCAGATCTTGCAGCCGAGGAAACACACGGCCTGGTCACTAATGGTGGATCGATTAATATACAGAATGCACAAGAAGCGAGAATTAGAGCAGTGCAGATACTTCGGAGGGTTGTGAGGCAAGAGGGTATTTGGGAGATAGGGAGGAATGAGGCCCTGAAGTGATTTATACAAATTGGTCAAAAGGATATGGAAAAAATATGTTGCACATTATTTGAATTTCAGCCCAGGGAGGAGGGAGGTTGTGTGGGACAGAGATTTAAAGATTTGAGGGAACAAGAGCGGAAAACATGTTCCAGATATATTGGAATTTTCCGTTTTGAATTTCTGTCCTGAATTTACAATAATTTTGTAAGCTCCTTCTGCAGGATATTTGAAGTGGAAACACTAATCAGAACTCACACCAAGATTTAACAGAGGCTCAGTTCATCACCTCCTGAACACTGCCAGTCTTTGCGTGTGGAAGAAGAAATGTTTGGCTGTTCTGTCCGTGGGAAAATATTTCAAACATCAGCGTGACTGGAAAAGCACTGAGACACACGCACACACACACACACACACACACACACATCCGAGTGAGAGCTTTCCAATTAATTGACTGTGGAAAGAGATTGAACCAGTTACAGTCTGAACATTTGGGAACAGGCGCCTGTGTTTGAGACTAGAGAGAAATCAGCCATGATCTGATCGAATGGTGAAGCAGGCTCGAAAGGATGAATTTGCCGACTTATTCCTATGTTCCTATCCAAAAACATCACACTATTCACAACGAGGAGAAACCGTACACATGTTCTGTATGTGGACGAGGTTTCAACTAATTATCCAATATGGCAGGACATGATGGTATTGACACCATAGATAAATCGTGGATATGCGGGGACTGTGGGAAAGCAGTCACTTGCCCATTCAAACTGTAAACTCACCGACGCACCCACACTGGGGAGAGAACTTTCACTTGCCCCGTCTGTTGAAAGGAATTTACTCAATCATCCTGCCTAACATTGGACCAGCAAGTTCACACTGGAGAGACAGTACACTTGCTCTGTTTGTGGGAAGGGAGTCATCCAGATGTATAACCTAGAATTGCACCAGAGAGTTCACACTGGGGAGAGGCCATTCAAGTGCTCCGTGTGTGGGAAACGTTTCATTAATTCATGCAACCTCGTGACACACCAGCTAGTTCACACTAAGGAGAGGCCATTCAGCTGCACTGACTATGGAAAGGGCTTCAGACATTCGTCCAGCTTCAACTCACATCAGCGACGTCACATTGGGGAGCGACCATGCACCTGCTCAGAGTGTGGGAAGGGATTCACTACCTCATCCTACCTGATGACACACCAGCGAGTTCACGAGTGAGTGCAGGGAGTGGATTCTGCTGGAGTTGCTGCTGTTAATCACATCCAGGAGTGAGCCACATTCATTCTGACATTTGGGAGTCCGTTTCTGCTGCTGTTTACAATCCATGTAACTGGGCTGCAATTTAATATTTTGGACCTGCAGCTGATTGTGTTTTCGGGGTTGCAGTGTCCCTTTAAGAACCAGCGTCTGTTATCTTTCCCCATCATTCAGGAACTCTTATCACAGAATCTTTACAGTACAAAAGGAGGCCATTGAGACCATCGAGTCTGCACTTGCTCTTTGGAAGAGCCTTACCCCCCTCTAACCTCGCACATTCTTTATTTTCAGATAACAATCCAATTGTCTTTTGAGTATGTTGATTGAACCCGCCTCCACCGCCTTCTCAGGAGCTTACTCCAGCCTCATTCTACGTGAAAAAAATGTTTCCTCACATCACTTCTATTCTGTTTTCTCCATTAACGTAAACCTGTGCACTCTCGCTCTTGATGTTGTCTTGGTGGGAACATTTTCTCACTATCTCACCTGCTCATGCCCCTCAGAATCTTGAATACCTCGATCAATCTCCTCTCAGTGATCTTCATTTAGGCAGTTAAAATGTATTTCTTCTGATATAAATAATCTCTGTAACTGGGCGGGAGTTTAATATCTTGATGTCTGTTAAATAAATCAGCTTTGTTTCAAACACACGGTGTGTCAAGTCCTTGATTTCATCAGGGGAAGAGGAAATTAATTGATGTCCTGTTACTGACTGTTCTAATATTTGATCTTTTCTCCATTCTAACTCAAATTATTTCAGTCCCAGATCTTCAGTTATTCTCATGGACAGGTCCAAGCTCCCCATACCTTCCAGAATGTCTCTCCAGCCTTGAGACCCAGGGAAGTTTCAGTACTAAAAACATAAACTGATGAAAATAATAATCCATACTTTTCCAAATGCCAGTTGGCTGCATCCCAGTTGATTGGTTTCATTTTTTCCCACCGCTGATGTTAAGCTGATTGTTCTGCAATTGCTGTGTTTTTGAACAGGGATGTATTATTTACAATCTCTAAGTCCTTCAACACCACTACTCCATGAGGAGGATTGGAAGGATGCGGCCAGAGCCTCCACAAGCTCCATGTGAAGGACACTGTGTGTCAGAGTGCAGCAGTCGCTCAATGTCAGACTGGAGTGTCAGCCGAGATAATGTGCTCAGTTTGAAGAATATTTATTGTTGTTATTGAACAAATAAAATTATAGCACAGGAATGGTCTCTTCAGCCCTCTAAGTTTGGACCGACCACACTGCCCGACAGAACGAAAACGCCTAACCCTTCGGGGACCATATCTCTCTATTCCCATCCTATTCATGTATTTGCCAAGACACCCCTTAAAAGTAACTATCGTATCTGCTTCAACTACCTCCTCCGGCAACGAGTTCCAGGCACTCACCACCCTCTGTGTAAAATAAACTTGCCTTGTACATCTCGTCTAAACCTTGCTCCTCACCCTTAAACCTATTCCCCCTCATTATTGACTCTTCCACCCTGAGAAAAAGCTTCTCATTATTTACTATGTCCATGCCCCTCATAATCATGTAGATGCCAATCAGGTCCCCCCTAAACCTCCATCGTTCCAGTAAGAACAAACCAAGTTTCTCTAATCTCTCCTCATAGCTAATGTCCTCCATACCAGGCAAAACCCTAGTAAATCTTTTCTGTGCCTTCTCCAAAGCTTCCACGTGCTTCTGGTAGTGCGACGACCAGAATTGAACACTCTATTCCAAGCGCAGCTGAACACAGGTTCTATAAAACTGCAACATGAGTTGCCAAGTTTTAAACTCAATGCCCCAGCCGATGAATGCAAGCATACCGTATTCCTTTCTTGACTACCTTCTCCACCTCCGTTGCCAATTTCAGTGATCTCTGTACCTGTGCACCCAGGTTCCTCTGCCTCTCAATACTCTTAAGGGTTCTGCATTTACTGTATATTTCCCATCTGTTTTAGACCTTCCAAAATGCATTACCTCGTATTTGTCCGAATTAAACTCCATTGCCATCCCTCTGCCCAAAACTCCAACCGATCTATATCCTGCTGTATCCTCTGACTGTCCTCATCACTATCCGGAATTCCACCAACCTTTGAGTCTTCTGCAAACTTGCCAATCGAACCAGTTACATTTTCCTCTATATAATTTACATATATTGCAAATAGCAATGGTCCCAGCACTGATTCCTGAGGAATGCCACTTGTCACAGCCCTCCATTAAGAAACACACCATTCCACTTCTACACTCTGTCTTCTATGACCGAGCCAGTTCTGTATCTATCTTGCCAGCTCACCTCTGATCCCATGCGATTTCACCTTCTTTCCCAGTCTGCCATGAGGGACTTTGTCTTACTAAAGTCCATGTAGACAACCTTACTAAACGCCATGTTGACAACCTTACTAAAGTCCATGTAGACAATATCCACTGCCCTACCCTCATCAATAATCTTCGTCACTTCCTCAAAAAACTCAGTCAAGTTAGTGAGACATGACGTCCCCTTCACAAAACGATGTTGCCTCTCTCGGATACGTCCACTTACTTCCAAGTGGTAGTCAATCCTGTCTCAAAGAATCCTCTCCAATTATTTCCCTACCACTGCCGTAAGGCTCATCGGCCTGTAACGACCTGGATTATCCTTGTTGCTCTCTTTCAAACAAGCGAACATCTTTGGCTGTTCTCCAATCCTCTGGCGCCTCCACTGTCGCCAGTGAGGATACAATAATTTCTCCCAAGGACCCAGCAGTTTCCTCCCTTGCCTCTTTCAGTATTGTGGGGCATTTCGCATTACGCCCTGGGGACTTGTATACTTTAATGTGTCTCAAGAAGCCCAATACCTTCTCCTTTTTGATCTCAACGTGACCCAAACTATCTCCACAGCGTTCCCCAGACTCTTGATCAACCAAGTCCTTTTTCTTGGTGAATTCTGACACAAAATACTCAGTTAATACCCCTCCCATTTCCTCTGGCTCCACATATAGATTCCCGCCCCTGTCCTTCAGTGGGCTAACACCCTTCCTGGTTGCTCTCTTGCTCTTTATGCAGATATAAAAAGCCTTGGGATTTTCCTTATTCCTGCTGGCCAATGACTTTTCGATGCGGCTCATCCAGCAACAATGGATACTGAAGATGTCATCCAGTTTTGGTGCCATGATGTCATGAAAACTATGACGTCAATTACATCACAGCAGAGCCTTAGTGGTGAAAACAGTTTTGTTCCAGATGGGAGGTGATGGCCCAGTGGTATGATCTCTAGACGATTAATCCAGAAGCTCAGCTAAGGTTCTGGGGACCCAGTTTCGAATCCCACCACAGCATGTGGTGGAATTTAAATTCAAACAAAATTCTGGAATTAAGAATTTCCTAATGACCATAAACCATTATTGATTGGTAGAAAACAAACATCTGCTTCACTAATGTCCTTTGGGAAAAGAAATTTGCCGTCCTTGCCTGGCCTGGCTTACATCTGACTCCAGAGTCACAGCAATGTGGTTGACTCTCAACTGCCTTCTGAAATGGCCTCGTAAACCACTACTGATGGGCGATAAATGCGAGTCAGTCAGTGATGCCCATGTCCCACAAATGCATAAGAAAATCTCATAGTTTAAATTCACACAGCCACTTTGTCTCATTTCATCATTACCACTCTCACACTTCACCAGTTTAAAAAACAAATCAGAAATTACCCACAGAAAATATTTTAATTCCTCAGATTTTCCACACATATTTTCTTGACATAAAATCAGTAAAAATGGACATCACTGAACATAGTTCATTCCTGGATGTGATTTGCAGTCAGGTCCAGTCACTGTGATTATTTGTGAACTCGCTGGTGAATCATCAGGGTGGATGAGCGAGTGAATCTCTTCCCATACACGAAGCAGGTGAACGGTCTCTCCACACTGTGAACTCGTTGGTGTTTCTGCAGGGTGGCTGACTGACTCCTTTCCCACACTGAAAACATGTGAGTGGCCTCTCCCCAGTGTCAATTCGCTGGTTTACAGTCAGTTCAGACACAATCCGCACAGCGGAAACAATAAAAATATAAATCACATCACTTAAGGGTTTCAATCTGGTTCCTGGAGAAGCAGCTCAATTCTCCAAACTGTTTCAATAAGATCAATCGCAGCATGAAAGAAAATAGCAATGTATAACCCACCAAATCCGCCTGTTACCGACTGAATGAATAATTAAACTAAAAATAAACCATGGGGTAAAATCATCAACTTTGTCGTCTAACGGATTATCTTCACTAAATTAATATAAAAGCGTTACCATATTGTGTTAATATTGGGTTTGATTTCAAACACTTGTGAGCAGATGGTCCAATCCGCAGCCACGAGATGTCACCGAGATGAAAGTTTGGTTCTTACCTGCAGCCACCGTTACACATCGTTACCTGCAATCACCATCACACACCGTCACACATCGTTCCTTGTCTCCAGTCTGTAAGGTTGTCACAGTGTCACATTCCTTGGTCTGAATCATACAATAACAGACTCTAAAGAAAATAGGCAGAAATCCACTATTTCTTTAAATATTCACAAACAGGCCGCAAAATAAAGTAAATGAATTTTCATGAAATTATTATTGTATTTGTAGATACCGTTTGCTCTTCATAAATGACCCTAATGTTTTATATTTCACAGAGCATCTCATGAACATATTATTTAAAACACCAATTGATGAATGAATAATTATCAGATTTTCCATATTAATTATTGTAATTTTGTTAGTGCAAAGACATAAATAATACTGCATTGTAATTGAAGTTCAATTGTAAAAGCGACACTGACCCAGCCTCAGTCAATTAGTACAGAGGGGTTTTTGTATTGACAGTAACTGCTGTGCCACTCAGTTACAGTGATTCACACCGCACAAAAACTGCACTCAATCTCAATCTTCACTTCAAATAGACCATTTTTCCTGATTAACTGACAATGTATGCAACAGGTTAGAAAACATATATATCTTCCCAAGTGCCAACCATGTTGAAAGCAGCATTATATTCATGACTGTAATTACTGAAACTGTTAACTCTAAATAGAAACAAGACAAAAGCTCTCCCTATTTTACCGATGTGTTTGTCGGTGTTACTGCCGAATTATCTAAGTGCCGCTTTTCTGGAAATCGGCTTGTGTTTTGATTCTGATGGCTGTCTGGTTGGAATGCTACATTGAAGCAGTTACTGACCTCCAGGTATGATGGAACTTGCTGAATTCCCTCTTGCGCTGTTCTTTTCGGGATGCAGCCCTGGTTCCTCTCGCTGTGGTCTCTTGCACAGTAATAGATGGTGGTGTCTTCGATCTTCAGGTTCATCATGTCCAAAGCGAAGATGTTGTTTGGAGTGTCTTTGGACGCAGTAAATCGGGTCTTAATTGCTGGGGCGTAGTTGTTGCTTGATGTAGTAGCTAACCAACCACTCGAGCCCATCACCGGGCACCTGTCGGATCCACGCTATCCAGTAGCTGCTAACATTGTTCGTGGGTTCACAGATCAGTCCCAGGGAGCCTCTGGGTTGCCTGTCTCTGGCTGAAATTGCTCAATCGCCGTCTGGACACCCATAAAAATATATCAAAAACACCCAGGATTAATCCTGGCTAAATGATTGCTGACTCTAAAACATTCCATAAAGAGACTAACACTGTGACAGTGACAGTGGATGTCTTGCACAATGAAACCCTACTCACCGGATAAGGAAGTCAGCAACAAACTGAGAGAAATCGCGGACTTCATCCTTCTGGTGATTTGGGGGAAATGGTTGTGTCAGGAACTCAGTGAATAAACCAGCTCCCAGTGAGCGGCATTTAATCACCCGGCAGAAGGGGGCAGCTTTCCAGATGCCGCCTGTTGATTCCCTGGCGGAGGCGGCGACTGCATCTGCGTCCCACTTTCCAAACCCCCAAATGAATATACTCCGAGATTTGCAATAGGTTAATATTAAAATTGAGATTTTATCTATATCGGCATATTAGTTTGACACAATCGAATTGTTATAATGTCTCCATTATTTCTAATGGAGATATTGCAGTTCATTGTCTGTTCATAAAAATAAATCTAATTCTATTGTAATTATCCTTTTATTTCCACGCTCCTCATCTGGGAGTTAAAAGTAAAAACGATTAAGTTACAATTTCAGAGAATAAAGAGATGTCAGTCTGTTCAGAAACAATTCAGGGTTTCTATCACGTTAAAATATTAAAACATATTTTCTCAGAGGGATTGTTATCTATTTCTGTAACTAAATGCGACGGATGGACAGAATGATTGCATTTACAATGTGGATGGCTATCATTGTGCAACGTGGTTTTGGAGATTACATTATACAATGTCTCCTGAAATTTCTCAAAATACCTCTGATCTTCAGACAGTCCTGCGAAAATTAGCAATAAAATAAAACTGCCTGTCTGATAATTAAATAGTGAGTTGACAGAGAAACATAACGTTGAATTTGCCTTTTGACAGAGAATTTAATGAATCGGAACGGACATGGCGATAGTAAAATTCTCCTTCAGCGTCCAAATCATTGTGGCTCATTTCATTGGCCACCAGCTGTCTAACATTCACTGGCATTGGGAGCACAGGATATTAGGACATGGCGACATATTGCACAATATCAAAAGAATAACTATTTAATCTTCCATTGAATCAGGTTATGAACGGGTCATTTCACCACTCATTGGCAGCTATGAGATGGACTTTTCAATACACGAAATTCGATTATACTATACAACAGAACACAGTGCTAATCAGGTATAAGAGACACCGCCGTTTAAATGAGGTGCAAAACACTGAGAATATTCCAGGAATCCCGACTGTTCAAAACAATTTGATGATTTATAATTTTATTTGTATTCACTATTTGCCATTACACTGATTCATTAGAATCTGCAATTGGGACCATCAACATCTCTGTTGTTGCTCATGAAGTTGTTCACAAGCAAGCTTTAATTATTAAAGTGACATTTGCTTGGAAGTTATACAAATGAAACAGCATCTGGTGAATTTCCCAATACTACTGAACCTCATAGCGAACAGGTCATTCATTTAAATTATTTTCTGATATGGACTATCATTTAAAATGTGTCTGTCTTGTGCGAATGAAACATCCCAGAATCACAGAATCACAGATTACTGTAGTGCTGAAGAGGCCCTTCGGTCAAACGAATCTGCACCAACGCATGACATGCCCTGACCTGCCCACCTACTCATACTTGGCAGCACCTGGCCCATAGCTTTGAATGTTATTGCGTGTGCCAAGTACTCATCTAGGCATTTTTGTAAAGGATGTGAGGCATCCTGCCTCCACCACCCTCCCAGACAGTGCATTCCAGACTGTCACCACCCTCCAAATAAAAATGTTTTATCCTCAAATCCCCCCTAAATCTTCCGCCCCTCACTTTTGACTTGTGTCCCCTCGTAACTGACCCTTCAACTAAGGAGAACAGCTCTCCCTATTCCCCCCCCCCCCCCCGTCCACGCCCCTCGTAATCTTGAACACCTCAATCATATCGCCCCTCAGTCTTCCCTGCTCCACCGACAGCAATCCAAGCCTATCCAGCTCTCTTAATAACGTAAATGTTCTATTTCAGGCAGCATCCTTGTGAATCTCCTCTGCACTTCCTCCCGTGCGTCCACGTCCTTCCTTTAATGTGGCTACCAGAACTGCACACAGTACTCCAGCTGTGGCCAAAACAATGTTCAATAAAACTCCATCACGACCTCTCTGCTTTTGTAGTCTATATCCCGATTGATAAAGGCCACTGTGCATGTACGTTTTTCACCACCCTATTTACCTGCCTTTCCACCTTCAGAGTTCTATGGACAAACACGCCAAGGTCCCTTTGTTCTTACACGATAAGACCATACGACCATAACTTCGGGATTTCCCAGTGTCAGACCTTTCATAGTATACTTCCTTGTCAAATTACTCCTTCCAAAATGCATCATCTCACACTTTTCAGGGTTAAATTCCATCTGCCACTTGTCCGCCCATTTGACCTCCTCACCTAGATCTTCCTGTAATCCAAGACACTCAACTTTCGTGTTGCCAACTGTCCAATCTTTGCGTAATTGACAAACTTACTGATCCTACCCCCACCCCACCAGATAGTCATCCATGTCATTATATAAATGACGAACAATAGGGGTCCAGCACGGATCTCTCTGGTACGCCACTGGTCACATTCACTAAAGCAGCCGTCTGTCACCGCACTCTATCTCCTACAACTAAGCCAATTATGACTCCACCTTGTCATATCACCCTATACTCCATGTGCAATAGCCTTCTTAATAAGTCTCCCATGAGGGACTTTGTCAAAGGCTTTGCTGAAATCCATGAAAACTACGTCAACCGCATTTCCCTCATCCACACAATTGGTTCCATGCTCAAAACATTCAATCAAATTTGTCAGGCATGTCCTCCGTCTGACAAAATCATGCTGTCTATTCCTGATTAAACCTTGCCTCTAAAATGGAGATGGATTCTCTCGTTCAGAATATTTTCCAGTAATTTCCACAGACGTGAGGCACATTTGTCTTTAGTTCCCTGGCTTGTCTCTACAAACTTTATTAAATAGTGGACCACATTAGCCGTTCTCCAGTCCTCTGGCACCTCTCCATCTCCACATCATGACCTCTCGGGTGGCGAGGGAGGAATGAAAAATGTGAGTCAGAGCCCCTGCAATTTCCTCCCTTGACTCCCACAGCAACCTGGAACACAATTCATCCGGACCTGGAGATTTGTCCACTTTCAAGCCCGCCAATACCTCGTCACTCCCTTGGGTAGTTTTCTCTAGAGCCTCACAATCTCTCTCCACGAGTTCCATAGCTGCCTCCTGCTTCTCATGGGTGAATACAGATGTGAAATATTCATGTACCCCCTACCAATGTCCTCTGCCTCTTCCCACAGATTTCCCCTTGTCCCCTAATAGGCCCCACTCTTTCCCTGGTTATCCTCTTCCCATTGATATACTTTGAGAATATCTTAGGATTTTCCCTACTTTTACCAGCCAGAGCTTTGTCATATTCTCTCTTTGCTCTCCTAATTGATTTTGTAAGCTCCATCCTACACTTTCTGTGCTCCACTAATGCCACGACAGACTTACTCCCCTTATGCTTGTCAAAACGTTCTCTTTTCCCTCTCCTTTTATACTAAATGTCTCTGCTCATCCATAGTTCTCTGGGTTTGTTACTACACTAGCGGGAACATGTTGGGCCTGTATCCACTCCATTTCATCTTTGAGCACCCCTCACTGTTCTACTCTAGATTTGCCCACATATAATTCGTTCCAGTCTTCCTTGGCCAGATTCTGCCTAATTTTGTTAATCATTTATTGATTAAACGGCCAAATTCCATATTGTACTTTCAAATTCACGCTACCCTGCCCCAGACAGTATTTGGCAGCAATTCAGCTTGGTACCAAACGCCTAAAATTATATACAGGATGCATCTGGTGGAGTTTGTTCAGTAAATCAAAGATCTGTTTCTTCAGTGCTGACCGCTTGGCTGCAAGCCAAATTCAAGAACCCAACATTGTCAAGAGGCCTACTTACAAATAAATCTAGCCAGCAAGAACCAGCTCAAAGACTTGGGTCCCGCCAGAAGTATTCTGTTCCAGGAATGATTTTAAACCAGTCCAAATATAGATAAAGTATTTAAATTAAAGAGCTGAAGTAAGAATGCTTGCCCTTGGCATCAACGCAACATTTGACGGTTTGTGGCATTAAGGAGTCCGAGCAAAATGGGAAACGGAGAAAACAGTCCACTGGCTGAAGTTATACTGAGCACAAAGGAAGATGGTTTAAGTTGTTGAAGGCCAATCATCTCAGTCATAGGGCAGTGCTGCAGGAGTTCCTCAGGATAGTGACCTCACCCTAAGCCTCAGCCTTCATCAGAGTTCACAAGTGGAATGTCCACTGATGATTGCACAAAGTTCAGCACCAGTTGTGAGATTCCTTAGATACTGAAACAGTTTGTCTCCATATGGAGCAAGACTTAGAAAAGATTCAGTCTTGGGCTAATGAGTGGCAAGTAATATGGATGCCACACTCGTGGCAGGCAATGGCTCTCTTCACTAAAGGAAATTCCAACCTGCTCATTTGATATTAAATGACATTACACATCGCTGAGTTCCCTGCTACCAACATCCTGGGAATTATGATGCACAAGAAACTGAACTGGGACAGACATTTAAACAATGTTGCTGCAAGAACAGGTCAGAGGATCGGTATACTGTTCTGAACAACTCACCTCCTGAATGCCCAAACGCTACCTAACATCCAGAAGACAAAAGTGAGGACTATGATTGCATATTCTCTGCTTGGCGAATTTGTGCCACTCAAAAGACTCCACACCATCCACGAGAAAGTAGCTGACTCGATGAACACCCACCCACTACTATGAACTTCATTCCCTGCATCACAGATGCACAATATTTGCATTGTGAACAATGAAGAAGATGTAAAGCAGCAACTCATTCCTTCTGTCGCACCTTCCAAACCCACTACTTCTTACATTTGAAAAGACAAGAGCAGCGGATGCGTGAGAATACAATCAACTGCAAGTGCCCATAATATCCACACACCACCTTGACTGGAAACTATATCAGTGATCTTTCACTGTCATTGGATCAAAAGTTTGGAACTCTCTCCGATTAGCACAGTGGGTGTACTTACTCAGTATCGAATGCAATGGTTCAAGAACAAAGCTCGCCACCACTTTCTCAAAGGAATATAAGGTTTCGATGACTTTACTAGTAACCCCAAAATCCCATTGAATAATCTGAAACATATCGTATCTCTGCTTATATTCAACCAGCCCCTCCCTCTGTCTGTATTACACTAGGCCGTGCCTCGATCACCTTACAGAAGATCCTAGTACAGTTTTGTTTTGCACTCAGCTGTTCGTATAAAAGGCCCAGGCCCTATTGACATGATACTTTCTTACTTATGACGGCATGGAACAATATCTCTGTAAATTTGGCAGGAGGAGGTGTCTCAATTCTTACTATATCAGAACCTTTAACTGTGTATAAAAAAATAACAGCCTTCTTGCATTCCATATGGTTCAGTCACAGTTATTACTCTAACAGCTATTGAATTGTAATAAACTCAATCGTGTTTTCAGTAATGCTGCACCAATCTATTTTTTTTAGTGAACACTATGCTCTGTCTCTGTTATTATTGTATGATGCGATTCCTCTAATTGCTGCATTGTCCATATCGCAGTGTGTACCATTCTAGATCTCATATCAATAATTGCTTTATGCACACTTCTTTATCTCAGTTTATTTTGGTCTGGGTCCTGTATCAATATTTGACACTCAGACATTAGGATCCATCTCAGTTAATATCACACAAACCTCTGGATCCAATTAAACTGCACTGGACACCGTCTGGATTTTTCTTGTTGGAGACGATGTCATTCATATTTTTTAATGATCGTTTCATGCAATGTGAGTGTCACGGAAAGACCAGTATTTGGCCTTTAACTAGCCCACAAGACACTTGGCACTACCTGATTTCTATTTTCTTGGATCAAGCCTGTTTAAATTAAAATAGACCCTGTCTATGTTAAAGTAATAGCTCATTAGATTCCAATAGCTCATTAAATTCTAACGAATTCGATCGTGACCAAAATTAAGTTTATACTGCACTGGCACATATAATATTTAATCCTAATTCTGTCTGTCTTTAACTAGATCAGACCATGCATATGGTATGCTTGCCTTTATAGGACGGGGTATAGAGTATAAAAGCTGGAGTCTGATGATGCAGCTGTATAGAAAGTTGGTTCGGCCACATTTGGAGTACTGCGTCCAGTTCTGGTCGCCGCACTACCAGAAGGACATGGAGGCGTTAGAGAGAGTGCAGAGAAGGTTTACCAGGATGTTGCCTGGTATGGATGGAGGGTCTGAGCTATGAGGAGAGATTGGGTAGACTGGGGTTGTTCTCCCTGGAAAGACGGAGAATGAGGGGAGATCTAATAGAGGTGTACAAGATTATGAAGGGGATAGATAGGGTGAACAGTGGGAAGCTTTTTCCCAGGTCGGAGGTGACGATCACGAGGGGTCACGGGCTCAAGGTGAGAGGGGCGAAGTATAACTCAGATATCAGAGGGATGTTTTTTACACAGAGGGTGGTGGGGGCCTGGAATGCGCTGCCAAGTAGGGTGGTGGAGGCAGGCACACTGACATCGTTTAAGACTTACCTGGATAGTCACATGAGCAGCCTGGGAATGGAGTGATACAAACGGTTGGTCTAGTTGGACCAAGGAGCGGCACAGGCTTGGAGGGCCGAAGGGCCTGTTTCCTGTGCTGTACTCTTCTTTGTTCTTTGTTTTTTGCTATTACTGCGCTAGATTATGCCTCTGTTTGAATGTTGGCTGCATTACTCCACGGTTCTGCGAGGAGAGGAGATAAGATGATGCATTATTATGCTCTGATAAAAATACTGGTATGCAGCAGGATCCTGAAACGGGCAACATTTGATCAACAGTGCATGCCCCAAGCGTGCTATTGTCGTCAACCGAATTAAAATTTAGATATCGCTTCTGTTCCAGTGGCCAGGACAAATTTCTACTCCATAGAGTTGTATGTGTACGTTGATGCAAAGAATTGTGTTTCCCCAGCCACTTTCCACATTTCCAATTATTGGGCGTTGTCTAATACAGTAACAACTGAGGACGCTTGCAATGTAATATAAACATGGACATGTTCAATTGTAGAAAGTAAGGCTGAATCTAGTTTCATACAAATAGAAATAGGTCGAGAAAATATAAACAGAGTCGGGGTCTAGGTTAGTATAAGCAGAGATATGGGGATGTGCAATATAAACAGAGAAGGTTTCTCGTTTAATACGAACAGGAACAGAATATAGTTCAAGATAAATATAAAGACTCAGGGCCCAATGAACTGACACAGGGGCAAGTTATTGGAATATAAATATAGACATGTTCATTCCTTGCGCAATAGAGAGACAGATCCCATCAAATATTCCCAGAGAAGGAGGAACATGGGGCTAGGTATAGAACGTAAGGATCTCTCTTCATCGCCACATCAAGAACTCTCAAGACAGGTACAGCACGGGTTAGATACGAAGAGAAATTCCTTAGAAACTGGCAAGCATTCCCAGAACAGTGGACTGTTTATAAACATAGTGACACTCCCTCGACCAAGTACGCTCAAACACAAAGAAGACGTGTAGTCCAGGGGCTCTGTGCTAGGTAATATCTCTCCTGCGCTCTTCCCAAGGTAGATTGCCATTGCTTGTTCGGCACAGGGTAAGGCGCCATTGATGCAGTTCCGTCAAACACACCCGGGCCTCGTACAATAGAGATTAAATCTCCCATTACGAAGTCATATCAAACATTTGCGGGGCAGCTGCAGTGCAGTTTAGATGCAGCGTAAATATTCCGATGCACTGTTAAATAAAACCCTCCAAGGAGAGGGACAGCATGGTTTCGATAAAGGGAAAGATCCTCCAGTAGTGCCATATCAAACTCTCACCACTATGAAAAACCCAGTTTAAATAAAGAGGAAAATGTCCACTATTATTCTATCGGATACTCGAAGATCATTGAATGCTCAACATATCTTTTTAAGTAAAGCTCCCTCTACGAATTACAATCCATGGAATTAGTTCCGACGGCTCGGGCTGAGAGAATACATTGGGTACACATTGACTTCATGTTCCGGAGTGAAGACAATGATCCATGAAGAGACAAGACACAGAACCAGACAGTGGAAAGACACACAGAGAGATGAAACACAGGGAATCTTCACAAGCACATTTGGCGTGTCATTTTATTTCTAGATTTGAGGGAATGTTTTTTAATTCTCAACATAGATAACTAATGAAGAAGAAATGTCGAAAAACAATCACAGCTCGCATGCATTGATTTATTTGCATTAGATTCAACACAATTGCAGTATATTTTTAAGAATATCGGCAGTTGGTTCAAAATGAATAGAAATTTCTAGAACATTCATCATACCAGATGCTTTTTAATTAAAATAAAATATGCATTCTAATAAAAAATAGTTCTAAAGCTCTGATGTCACAACAAATAAAGCATCTGTGAACGAGCCGGTATTCCATAACTAAAAAGCGTATTTATTCGTCACAAGTAAGGCTTACATTAATATAATGTAGTTACTGTGAAATTCCCCAAGTCGCCAAACTTCGGCGCCTGTTCAGGTCAATGCGCTGAACCAGCACTTCTTTCAGATTGTGGGAGGAAACCAGAGCACCCGAAGGAAACACACACAGACACGGGGAGAACGTGAAATCTCCACACAAACAGTGACCAAAACCGGGGAATCGAACCCGGTCCCTGGCGTTTTGATGCAGAGTGCTAATTACTGTTTCATCCATTATCCTCGGGGTTTTTAATATATTTTTACGGGTTTTTACGGGTATACTCAATAGGGTGAATGACCTCCTTCTGCGCTGTATGGATTCTATGATACTATGATCAAGCAGAGAGGTGACAGCAATTGCATTAATTCTCGGAGCTTTCAACATATCAAAACTTGCATTTATAATGTTAACATTTGCAAAGAACTTACATTTTTAAAGTGCTGTACCCGACCTAATGTCGTCACAAAGCATTTATAACTCACTGATGGACCTCTGCTGAATTTCTTCACTGCTGTAATGTTAGAAATCCAGCAGGCAATTTGAACACAGCAAGTTCCCACACATCGAGATGTGATGAATCACCAGTGCATTTGTGATTTTAGTTGAACAATGGATATTTGTCCAGGATACCCGGAAGAATAGTCACACTCATAAGCATTATACCAATGAGAATTTACATCCTGTCATCGACCTGAAAAGTGAATCTCTCTCTCTCGGCTGATGCCACTAACATGCTGAGCAACCTTTCTTGTTGTTGTTATTGTAGATTTCCGGAATCTGCAGTACTGTGTCCTGTTTTAATCCATTCTCTGGATGAGTATTACTGGCAAAGTCAGCAATGATTATCCGTCCTAAGAAGGTAGTTGTGAACGTTTATTTTTTAATCTGCCCTCTGGTCGGTTTTATTATTGTTTGACTTTCTATAGCAGCTTTGATTCAACCGAATGGCTTGCTCGGCCATTTCAGTGATAGCCAAAAGTCATTTTCATCCCTGTGAAGATGGAGTCACATGGAGGACAGACAGGATAAACTTGGGAATCTTTGACCTTCAGGCTGTTCATTTCCAAAGTGAAGATGCTGTTTGAAGAGTCGTTGGGCGGAGTAAATCGATTTTGAATCCCTGGAGTGTAAGTGTTGCAGGATGATCCAGGACTATGCTGAAGAAGACACTCTAGACCCTGTCCAGGAATCTGTCAGACCCAGATCATCCTTTTGCTGCCAACAGTGAACCCATTGGGCCGACAGGTCAGTTTCAGGGAACTTCCGGAACGCCGTTGGTTGCCTTTGGCTGAGTCAACACGACCTCCGTCTGGACACCTCTAAAAATATCAAAAACCCGAGGATTAATCCTGGTGGAATGATTGCAGACTCTGGAACATTTCAGGGATAGTCTAATACTGAGGTAGTAACAGTGAGATCCATTCAAATATCTCTGCTGATCCTGAATGCGAAATTACATTGGAGCATCTGTTAGTTTAAAAAGCAATCGTTGGAAATCTAGTCTCTTTATTTCTGCAGCCCTTGACAAAGGAATATACGTAAATAAGATTAAATGATCCTATCATGGTAAAGACGTCAGTTGAGCAGATGGTAGCTTTTTTTCCCAGGGCGGAAATGACAATTACAAGGGGGCACATGTTCAAGATAAGGGGGGAAAGGTTCAGTGGAGATGTGCAGGGGAAGTTTTTATACAGAGATTGGTGGGGGCCTGGAATGTCAAGTGAGAAATTTAAGCAAACACATTAGCGATATTTAGGATTTATCTGGGTAGACATATGAACAGACGGGGAATAGAGGGATACAGGCTGTTGGTCTAGATAGGACAACGTGATCGGTGCAGGCTTGGAGGGCCGAAGGACATGTTCCTCTGCTGCACTGTTCTTTGTTATTTGAGTTGCAAAAATTCCATGTCTCTAACATATTACACAAACAAAATATAATTGATTAGATGTATTATTATAGACTTATGTAACTAAATGTGGGGATGAAAGAATGTGATGCTATTTGCAGTTTCGATGGCTATCACCGCAAATTGGGATTGGATATAAGAATAAACTTCTTATATTATATAATATTTTGCCTTATGTTTCTCGAACAGCCCCTTAACCACGTGAAAATCAGTGATGAAAGAAAGCCAGTTGACTTATATTTAAGAAATGAGTTGACAGACAAACATAAAATTGACATCGACTTTCGACAGAACAGTTAATTAATCAGAGCGGACACCACGATGAGTCTTCAGCATCCAAATCGTTGCAGCTGATTTTACTGGCCACTGGCTGTCTAACGTTCAATGATATTGGGAACACAGGATGTCAGAATTTTGCGGCATATTGTGCAATATCACGAGAATAAATGTTTTATCTTCCATTGAATCAAGTCATGAACTGATCGTTTCTCCACTCATTGACAGCTATGAGAGCCATGGATTGTAATCATATTACACTGTACAACAGTACACGGTGCTAATCAGGTACAAGAAACGCTGCCATTTAAATGAGGTGCAGAACTCTGAGAATATCCCAGGAATCCCTGCAGTTCAAGGCAGTTTTATGATTTACTTTTAATTTTATTTGTATTTCTTCTTTGCCATTACACTGATCTCATTAGACTGGGGCATTGGGACCGTCAACATAGTCTCTGGCATTTCATGCAGTTGTTCACAAACAGGCTTTAATTGCTTTCACAAACGGTCATCTGGACTCGAAACATCAGCTTTTTTCTCTCCTAACAGATGCTGCCAGACCTGCCGAGATTTTCCTGCATTGCCTCTTTTGGTCTCAGATTCCAGCCTCCGCAGTTATTTGCTTTTATCCAGACTTTAATTATTGGAATGACATTTATTTGGAAGTTGTACAAATGAAATAGCATCTTGCCTATTCACTATTTTCTGATACTATTGAATCACATAATGAAAAGGTCATTCATTTAAAACAGTTTCTTAGATGGATTACCATTTTAAATGGGGTTTTCTTGTGTGAATGAAACATTCATAGTTTAAATGGTTAAATGCTATTTTGTCCATTCAGATTCACGCTAATCTGTCCCAACATTGTTTATCAGAAATCCAACCTGTTGCCAAATGCCCAAAGCTCTTTACAGGAAGCATCTGAGGGTGTTGTTCAGGAAAGCAACGATCTGCTTCCTCATTTTTGACCGCTTGGCTGCAAGCCAACTTCAACTCTTCACATTGTAAATGGGGCTTATTTATAAACACATCTGCCCAGCAGCAGTACTGGAGACAATTTAATTTTTCTACGTT
This sequence comes from Mustelus asterias, assembly GCF_964213995.1. Classification (NCBI taxonomy): domain Eukaryota; kingdom Metazoa; phylum Chordata; class Chondrichthyes; order Carcharhiniformes; family Triakidae; genus Mustelus; species Mustelus asterias. The sequence goes on from NC_135830.1 coordinate 5,713,230, forward strand.
GTAAACTTACATGAATTATTCCTATCGCTCGGAAAAGGAAAGTTTTCCACCTTCCCTGGCACGACACCAACGATAATCTCTCCAACACATCCGAACACTGTGATGGATAGACAGAAATAAATAAAAGCAAACTGAGGTAGATGACTCAGAGAGAGGTTACATATTGTTATACATAAACATGTATGTTTGTGAATTCTTTCCCTTTATTCTTCCATGGGATGTGGGTGTGTCTTGCAACACCAGCATTTGTTTCCCCTCACTAATTTCCTTGAAATCATTGATTTTCTTGGCCATTTCAGAATGCACTGACGAGTCAGCCATATTGCTCTCAGTCTGGATTATCATCCTGGTGAGAAGAGGTGGGCATGGCAGTTTTCCTTAATTGGTAAAACAGAGGGGTTTTCATGGTCACTATTAGCATATATTCCAAATTTATAAATTGAATTCAAATTGAACCAGCTGCCATGGTCGGATTTAGTTTGTGTCCCCACAGCATCAGTCTGGGCTTCTTGCATGGTCGTCCCACAAATAAACGAATGCTTGTTTTGATGCAGGAATGAATACTATTTGAATGCCTGAATATTGTGATTGAGGGATCAGTGAATGTATTGATGGATGTAACGATGGATGATTTCTGAATGTTGCTGTTCCAGATTCTCATATTTGTGCTTGGTTGCTTCAGAAATTGAAGCAGATTTTGAATTTCATGCGTCTCAGTCGAGAACCATCAGTCCTTCCAGGTTTTCTGGGTAAATTTCATCCCTGGACTATCGGGAACAAACGAGCTCTATCTCAGTAAGAGGAGTCTGGAGCTGTTCTGGCGGCACTGATGACATTTTTTCTCGGCTGATGCTGAATCTTCATACCCAAGATAGAAAGAGGGAACATGATTAGTTTGAGTTTGTAATTTGTGGGACATGTGGCCCTTTCATGTGCAACAAATCACTCAACATATGATCACTCCCATCAAGGAAAGCAACTGGCTAAAAACTTAATAATGTGGCAACAGAAATATTGTGAAAATCACTAGACAGCTGCAATTTTTAAAATTGCTTTCCAAAACAATTTAGCAACAAATCGGAATCTTAAGAATCAAAAACGTCACATTAGGTAGAGATAGTTGCAGTTGAACAGTCACTTTAAAACACGATCACACGCCCCAGTTATATATTAGGAGTTTTTGTGTGATGATGAGGTGATTACTTGTCAATAAAGGGCAGAGGCTGCTCGGTAGCTGCTCATTATCCTCGGTCTGATTTCAGCTCATTTCGCACTGAATTCTGAAACAGATTTGATTCACTGGTGACAGAAAGGCCAATGTGGTGTCAATAAGTTTGAATCGCAATTAATTATATCACATGGTGCTAGGTCCACTGTTATTTGTTATTTATATTAATGATTTGGATGATAATTTATCGGGCATGTTAAGTATATTTGCAGATGATATCAGGATTGGTGGCACAGTGGAAAATGAATAAAGTTATCTAGGATTGCAACAAGATCTTGATCAATTGGGTCATTGGGCAGATGATTTGCAGATGAAGTTTAATTTAGATAAATGTGAGGTGATGCATTTTGTTAGATCGAATCGGGGCAGGACCTCCGCAGTTAGTGGATGCGCGTTGGGGAGAATTATTGAACAAAGAGATCTAGGAGTATAGGTTCATACCTCCTTGAAAGTGGAGCCATGGGGAGGTAGGATGGTGCATAAAGCATTCAGCATGCTTGGTTTCATTGAGCAAAACACTGAATACAACATTTGGGACGTCTTGTTGAAGTTGTACAATATATTCGTAAGGTCACACTTGGAATACTGTGTACAGTTCTGGACACCCTATTCCAGAAATGATATTATTAAACTAGAAAGAATGCAGAAAAGCTTTCCAAGGATGCTACCGGGAGATCATAGCTTGAGTTAGAAGAGGAGGCAGGATAGACTAGGACTTTTTTTCCCTGGAGCGTAGGAGGCTTAGGGATGATCTTATAGAGGACTATAAAGTTATGAGGGCATGGATAAGGTAGATAGTTAACATCTTTTCCCAAGGTAAGGGAGTCTAAAACTAGAGAGCATAGGTTGGAGGTGAGGGGGAGAAATACGGAAGTGTACAGAGGGGCATTTTGGTGAGTGTCTGGAAAGCTGCCAGAGGCATTATTAGAGGCGGATACAACTTTTGTCTGCTAAAAAGCATTTGGACAATTACATTGGTAAAATGGGTATAGAGGGATACGGGCCAAATGCGGGCAATTGGGCTTAGCTTCCTGGTAAAAACTGGTGGCATGGACAAGGTGGGCTGAAGTGCCTGTTTCCATGCTGTAAACCTCTATGACTCTACACCTCTAAATGAAGTGCAAATATATTTTATATAAAATAAAATGCTGAAAATAATTGGTGAAATAATTGTTTATCATTGTAAGCTGATGATAACTTATATTAATTATTTATCTTTGTGAATTGAAGATCATTAGTGAAAATTGTTCATCTTTTAAAATTAACATTAATTTGTGAATATAATTATCTACCTTTGTGAATTGATGATTGTTGGTCATATTCGCCTGAGGAAATGACTATCTCCAAAAGGAGGGGATTTACCCATCGCCCCATGGCACTTAATCATATTGCGATTGCTGATATAACCACTATAAACTTCCTCGGGGTTACCACTGGCTAATCATTGAATTAACTAGGAATACAAATACTCTGGTTGGAATATCAGGTCATCCTGCTGTGAGTATCTCACCCCCGACTCCACAAAACTTTCCAACATCTATATGGTGTCATAAGTAGTGTAATGTGGTTCTGTCCACTTGCTTGAATGAGTGCAGCTCAGAAAATATTCAAGAAGCTTTACACCATTCAGGACAAAGCAGCCGGCTTGATTGGCACCGTATAAACAAACATTCACTCCCTGTACCAGAGATGAACAATAGCAGCATTATGTACATAGACCAGATTCACTTCAAGAACTTGCCAAGGCTCCTTAGGCAGCAACTTTCAAACACAGGACGGTTTCCATCTGGAAGGACAAGGAAAACAGTAACCTGGGGCATCACCTAGAAATTCTCCTCCAAGTCATTCAGGTACCTGACTTGGAAACATATCGCCGTAACCTGTGGCCTAACTCCGTGTACCTGCCCTAGACCCATAATCCTCGCAACCCCTGCTCAATAAATAATTGTCTATCTCAGACGTAAACCTAACAATTCAACCAGCATCCACCGTCATTTGAGGACGAGAGTTCCAAATATCCACCACTCTGCGTGTAGAAGTGCTTTCTAAATTGGCCCCTGAACGGCTTGGCACTAATTCTTAGAACTTGACCCTTTATTCTAAAGCCTTCAACTAGTGGAAACTTTATCTTTATACACCCTGTCCTTCAATGTAAATATTTTATAGGCTTCTACCAAAGCTCCCCTCAACCTTCTGAATCCTGGAGAATAAATGCCTAATTTGTCTAATCTGTGCTCGCAAAGTGACCCTTGATGTCCAGGTATCATTCTCGTAAACCTTGCATTGAAACCCCTCCTGGACCAAAACATCCTTCCAAAGGTTTGGTGCCCATACCTGCTCACAGTACTCTAAGTGTGGTCTAACTAGGTTTTTACACAACTGCATCATATCATTGAATCGTACAGTGCAGAAGGAGGCCATTCGGCCCATCGTGTCTGCACCGACCACAATCTCACCTCGGCCCTATCCCCACGACAGTAAATGACTTCATTAGTCAGTGTGTAGTAGACTGTATGCCAAAGAAACAAATCTGTATGCTTCCCAACCGAAATCATAGATGGACAGGATATTCACTGCTCGTTGAAGTCTACGTCTGAGGCATTCAAGTCAGGCAACCCTGACCTATATAAGAAAGCCAGATACGATCTAAGGACATCCAAAAAGATGCCAAAAGACTGTACCGGACCAAGCTAGAAACCCAAGCTAGCCACACGCAACCCCGCCCACTTTGGCATGGTCTGCAAGATATAACAGGCTACAAGATGAAGGCATGTACAATCGCCGGCTCCAACGCACACCTCCCTGATGAGCTGAATACTTTCTACGCCCAGTTTGAGAAAGAGGTGAGCGAGCGCATACCCTCCACACTGAAAGCCTCGGATGAACCTGCACCTGATGATACAATTACAGATGTTAGAGCAGCTTTCTCGAAGGTCAACCCACGGAAAGCGACTGGGCCCGATGAGGTACCCGGACGAGCACTCAGAACCTGCATGGATCAGCTGGCGGGGGGATTCGCAGACATCTTCAAACTCTCTTTACAACAATCTGACGTCTCTATCTGCTTTCAGAAGACGACCATCACCCCAGTATCAAGGAAAGGGCAAGCAACGTATCTTAATGATTATCGTCCAGTGGCTCTGAAATCCATCATTATGAAGTGCTCTGAAAGGTTAGTCATGACATGAATCAGTTCCAGCCTCCCGGACTACCTGGATCCACTACAGTTTGCCTACCACCGCAAGAGGTCCACAACAGACAGCATCTCCCTGTCCCTGTACTCAACTCTGGAACACATAGTTAACAAAGCCACCTATGTCAGACTCCTATTTATTAACTACAGCTCAGCTGTCAACACCATTATTCCAACGGAACTCATCTCCAAACTCCGTGACCTTGGCCTCGGCTCTTCCCTCTGCGACTGGATCCGGAACGTCCTAACCCACAGACCACAATCAATAAGGATAGGCAACAACACATCCTCCACGATTATCCTCAACACCGGTGCCCCACAAGGTTGTGTCCTCAGCTCCCTACTGTATTGTTTATACACCTCTGACTGTGTGGCCAAATTCCGCTCCAATTGATTTTCAATTCTGCTGACGACACCACCGTATTGGGTTAGATCTCAACCAATGTCGAGAGAGAGTACAGGAATGAGATAGAGAATCTGGTGAACTGGTGCGACGTTAATAATCTCTCCCTCAATGTCAACAAAACGAAAGAGATTGTCATCGACTTCAAGAAGCGTTGTGGAGAACATGCCTCTGTTAACATCAATGGGACGAAGTAGAAATAGTTGAAAGCTTCAAACTTCAGTGCCTATATCACCAACACCTTCTCCTGGACATACCCCACTCACCCCCCACTCACCCCCCACCCCACCCCCACCCATGCTGACACTAGTTAGGAAAGCTCATCGAAGCCTCCACTTTCTCCAAAGACTAAGGACATTTGACAGAGAGTCTGCTCGGACTCTGACCAACTTTTAGAGACGCACCATAGAAAGCATTCTTTCTTTCACCGCTTGTTATGGCTCCTGCTCTACCCAAGACCGCAAGAAACTACAAAATGCCTTGAATGTAGCCCAATCCATCACGCAATCCAGCCTCCCATTCATTGCTTCTGTCTGCACTTCCCGTGCCTTGGAAAAGCAGCCAGCATAATTAAGGACCTCAGGCATCCCAGACTCTCGCTTCCACCTTCTTACGTCGGTAAAAAGATGCAGACGTCTGAGGTCATGTACCAGCCTACTCAAGAACAGCTCTTCCCTGCTGCCATCAGACTTCTGAATGGACCTACCTCGCATTAAGTTGATCTTTCTCTGCATCCCAGCTATGACTGTAACATTACATTCTGCACTCTCTCGTTTCCTTCTCTATGAACGGTATGATTTGTCTGTTTTGCGCGGAAGAAACAATACATTTCACTGAATGCGAATATATGTGACAATGATAAAGCAAATCATATCAAAAAGCCCCACACATTTACCTTAGCTAGTCTCCCTGGCACTAAGGGGTAATTTAGCATGGCCAATCACACGAACGCACACCTTTGGGCGATGGGAGGAGACCGGAGCACCTGGAGGTAACCCCCGCAAACACGGGGAGAATGCACAAACTCCACACAGATGGTCACCCGAGCCGGCAATCGAACCCGGATGCCTGACTCTGTGAGGCTGCAGTGCTATTCACTGTTCCAAAGTGCACCCCCCACCCCCGCACCAACCCCCCCCCCCCATCCCCCCCGCCGCCATCTGCATCTCTAAACTCCGGTCCTTTAAGTGTGAAAACCAGCATTCCGTTGAGCTACTTGTCTATTTTCAGCAGCTGCTGGTGACATTTTAAGCAGCTATGAACCATCAAATCTCGTTCGACTGCTACTGTATTTAACTCTGTGCGTTCTAAAAATACCCTGACTTCTAATTTCTGATTCGAAGTAGTTAACATCACACTTGTCTATAACAAAATGTACATGCCGCAGCTTTGCCCATTCACCCAATCTATCAAAATCCTTTTAATGTTTGCAACAATATCTTCAAAGCGGCCCAATTTTGTGGCGTCTACAAATTTAGATATTTGATGTTTTATGCCATTATCTAAGGCGTTCATGAATCTTGTAAATAATTGAAGCCTCAAGACAGATCCTTGCGGGACAACACTTCAGCTGTATTGTTCGTTGCTCCTTACGTTTTGGCACTTCGCGCAGAAGGCAATGTGGTATTATACTTATGGTTGTCCATTCCAGTTACATGAGTATCAAAGATCAAACTTGACAGCGACATATTCACAGTAACTGCAAATACGGAAATTGGCCAGCAGATGGAATTGAAATCTTGATGGTTTCCATTACATGACGCAGGCACTGCCTCAATAAATATTACACTGGACCCTGGGACTTTTCATTTTGAACTGTGCTCCATATGTATTTATGTTATAATAGACCCTGTTTCTGATTATATTACACGATACTCTATTTAAATTAATAATGCATGTGACCATGATAAAGCAAATCAAATCAAAAAGCCCCATACATTTACCTTAGGTAGTCTCCCTGACACTAAATGGTAATTTAGCATGGCCAATCAAACGAACGCACATCTTTGGGCGATGGGAGGAAACCGGAGCACCCGGAGGTGACCCCCGCAAACACGGGGAGAATGCACAAACTCCACACAGGTGCCTGGCTCTGTGAGGCAGTGTCCATGCTTACATCAAATAATCACTGTGAGCCGAATTTTTACATATCAGATCTTACTTTGCAGGTCCGCCACATGACGTCCTGAATAGTGGTGGACACATAAACAAATAACCAGAGCAGAAGCCTCAAATGAAAATCTATTTTTTAATGGCGCGGAGCCCAGTACGTCAGTGCAAAATAAACCAAGACTAAAACATTTGCTACCATCTTCAGCCTGAAGTGCTGAGCATGTTCCATCTCGGCCTGCTCCAGAGTTCACTAGCATCACAGATGCCAGTCTCGAAGCTGTTCAATTCATATCACATGATAACATAAAAACATGGAAACAGGAGTAGGCTACTCAACCCCTCGAGCCCTCTCCGCCATTCAATAAGATCCTAGCTGCTCTGTGGCCTAACTCCATGCTGAATGCACTAGATATTGCAAAGATTATAGGCACTGACAACGTTTCAGCAACAATAATGGCGATTTGTGCTCTGGGACTAGTTGCGCTCAAGCCAAACTGTTCAAGTACAGTTACAAAACTGTCATATACCCAAAAGAGTGGAAAATTGGCAGACATGCCTTCTCGCAAAACGCAGGACAAATCCAACCCTGAACAAAAGTGTCAAGAATAATCCTATCAAGTAGTTTTGATTCAGCAATAGTCTGCTGAATGATGCACAATTTAAGTCCTAGCAGGAGCACTTGGTTCCAGAAATGATTTAAACTTAGTCCAAATATTGTGAAATTCGTTGATTTAATGAGGTGACGCGAGAATGCCTGCCCTTGACATCAACACAGCACTTCACCGACTGTGACATCAAAAATCTCAAGCAAAATTGCTGTCTATGGGAATCCAGGAGAAAACATTCCACTGGTTGCAGTCATGCCAAATACTGAGGAAGATGGTTGCTGTTGTTGAAAGTCAATCATCTCAGTCACAGTGCATTTCTGAAGGAACTCCTCAGGATAGTGTCCTCGGCCTAATATTCAGCCTTAATTGCAAGGTCAGAAATGGAATGCTCACTAATGATTGCACAATGCTCAGTACATTTGCGACTCTTCAGATACTGAATCAGTCGCTGTTCACAAGCAACAACATTTAGAAAACAATCAGGCTTTGGCTGAGAAGTGGAAAGTAACATTCACGCTGCACACGTGCGTGGCAATTATCCTCTCAAGTAAGAGAGATGCCAAAGATTTTCCTTTGAAATTAGATGTCATTACGACTATCTAAGCCTCGACTATGATAATTCTTGGAATTGCTACTGATGAAAAACTACTGGGATAGCAATGTAAACAATACTGGTACGAGAGCAGGGCAGAGGCTGGGAATTGTGCGATGAGCAACTCACCTCCTGACACTCAAACACTGTGTATCATCTACAAGGCTCAAGTCAAGATTGTGATTGAATGTTCTCCATTTGCCTGATGTGTTCCCTTGAAGCAACACTGAAAAAGCTCGATACCACCCAACAGGAAGCAGCCGGCTCAATGAATAGCCCATCCACCACCTTAAACTTTTACACTCTGCAAGAAAGTTGCACAATTCTAGCAATGTTAATCATATAGAATTTGAATAGCAGCAATTAATTCCTTCGTTAGCGCCTTCCAAACCCACCAACTCTAACACCTAAAAGAACATGGGTAGCAGACGCATGTGAATACAATTACCTGCAAGTTGCCATAAAAACCAGACACCATCTTGACTGGGAACGATGTCATTGTTATTTCACTTTCGTTTCTAGACTTTTTTGAACTACCTTCCTATCAGCACTGTGGGTATACTTACTGAAGATGGAACACAACGAAGAAGGCTCGGCACCATATTCCCAAGTGAAATTAGGAATTGGCAAGGAATGGAGACTTTACAGTGACGCCAAAATTCCATTAAATAATTTTAAACATATCAGATCTCTGCTTATATGAACCGACCAATACCCCCCGCCCCCCTCACGCCACACCTAACGTGTCCCCCCCGCCCCCCCGCCCCCCCCCCACGGCGCCATCCCCTCCAACCTTCCCACCACACACAAACTCTGTTCATGTTTCACTAGGCCATGTCTCTGATCACATTACAACAGGCTCTGTTTCCATTATTTCTGTATTCGGCTTAATAGCTTTTGTTCATATACGAGGCTTTGGCCCTGTTTACATGATACCTTCTTAGTTAGTACTACACTGAACCATCTGGCAGCAGGCCGTTTCTGAAACATTTATCTGTGTATAGTAAACTGAAACAACATCCTTCTTACATGACACGTGGTTTGGTTAAAGTCATTATTCTCACAGACCATTAGATGCTAATAAACTTGATCTTGTTTCAGTTAATTCTGCACCATTCCATGTTTTTGTCCATTTCAGACTGTGCCCTCTCTCTGTTATTATTGTATCATGTGCTCTACCTAAGTGCTGCATTGTCCATTTCTCAACGTGTACTAGTCTAGATCCTGTACTGTAATTATTACTAATGTGCGAGGCTCTGTCTCATGTTATGTGAGTTTAGGTCCTGTAACAGTAATTATTAGTAATGCAGTTGGAGGCTCTTACACAGTTTATATCAGTCTAGATCCTGTATCAGTAATTAATACTAATCCACTAAGTTCTGTCTCAGGTTATTTCACTCTCGCTCCTGTATCAGTAATTATCACTAATACGCTAGCACTAACATAAAATATTAAAATGTTGGGATAGAAATATTGATATTCAGCAGTATCCTGAAACTGGCAGCATTGGATCGACAATACATGCTGCACAGAGCTTGGTATCCATTTTGAAATAAGACGGCAAAATTAGATTTCAGATATTTCTTCATCATTTCCAGTGCCCAAGACACATTTTTACTCCACAGGTTTTTATGTGTAGGAGGATGCAGAGAATTGCGTTCCTCCAGCCACTTTCCAAATTGTTGGGCAAGGTCTCATGCAGTAATAACTGAGACCGTATCCAATGTAATACAAACAGGACATGGTCAAATGCAGAAATGAGACTGCATCTAGTTTAATACAAACAGAGATAGGTCTAAGATAATATAAACAGCGCCGAGGTCTAGTTTCGTATAGACAGAGACATGATGGTGTATATTATAAGCAGAGACAACGTCTAGTTTGCTGTAAAATAGAGAGAGAGCGTCTCGGTAACATAAGTAGAGACAAGGTCTAATGTAATATAAACCGACACATGGGACAAGTTTCTGGAATATAAACAGAAATATGTTCAATCCCTGTGCCATATAGAGACAGGCCGTACTTCCCCATTGTGGCCAAACGGGCCATCTAAAATGGCGATTTGTAAAGCACTCTGGGACAATTGGGCACGAACTAAAACGACAGGCTGCAGTTTAAAGACAGAGACAGAGGCTGCAACCCGGACGTGTGAATAAACAGGATATGGGTCATCTCCAGGATGAAAGGGACTTTATGGTTACACTGGGTTGTTTCATCTCCAGGATGAAAGAGACTTTCTGGTCACACTGGGTTGTTTACCAGACGTAAGGGTACCGTGACCCCTTATTGAGGAGGAAGGTATGTGACCTATGTGCCTCCAACACCGACAGACATGGCCGTTGGGGACACACCCAGGGATCGGTGTGGCAGCAGCTGATTGGTCTCTTATCGATCAGGTTGATCAAGTCCTGATCGATTGATTGGCAATGGCCAAAAGGGGCGTGAATCCCAACGGGGTATAAAGTGTGCTGCGCAACCAAGATTCTCTCTCTCTCTTTCTTTCGCTCACTCTTTCTTTTCCGCTCTCTCTCTCTCTCTGACCCCGCGAACGAGCTACAACACCGGTGAACATCACCAGCGACGACCAGCACGAGGAGAGCCACCACACCTTAGAAGGAAGGAAGACAAGAGCCAGAGTGCCAGACCAGACCAAAGGACCAGGCTACGCAGAGGACGACCGAGACCGACGCACAGATAAAGGCCAATATCTGCTTGGATACTTGCCAGTCACGCAAAATTAAGTCAAGGTCTTGTATTGGACTTGAATTCTACTATTTTCTGTAAGATAACTTATTGCTGGTTGGGTGGGTGGTTATTGATTGTGTGAGTTTAAATAAATATTGGTTGTACTAACAAGACATCTACTCGCAGTTATTTATCCACCATATAAGGATTAAAACAGACTGTGCGGCAGATAAGAGGCACAACACCATATAAAGCTTCCAGGGCATGTGCAACATGGGATCAGGTGCAGAAAGCAACGTTCCCTCTACATTGCTGCATTAAACACTCCCAGGGCAGGTACAACACGAGTTAGATATAATGTGAAAATCTCTCGACAATATCCACATCAAACATACCCAGAACAGGTTGACAGTTTAGAAACATAGTAAAATTCCCTCTAAAAAACATGAATGAACAATGTACACAATTCAAACTAATCTGTGCAAATTTACCCTGCATTGACATGACACTTTTGAAGAAGCTTCCATTCATTTTGAACCATCTGTACGGTATTTTAAGAGGCTCCTGGATGAGTACATGGAGCGTAATAGGATGGAGGGTTATAGGTAGGTCTAGAAGGTAGGGGTGTGTTCGGCACAACTTGTGGGACGAAAGGCCTCTTTGTGCTGCAGTTTTTCTATGTTCTATGTTCTATCACAGAAGGAGAAATACCGAGACGTGCTCGCTCCATCAATTCCTCACTAATTTTGAGTCTAAGAAAGTAACAGATAAAAGAAACAGAAAGAACTTCAACATAATCTATCAACGAGAATATTGGCCTTCATTATATGGTGAATACTCGGCACTCAGTCCTGAACCCAAAACATGCCGTGGGAAATTGTCATCGATTTCAGGAAGCGTAAAGGATAACATGACCCTGTCTACATCAACGGGGACGAAGTAGAAGGAGTAGAGATCTTCAAGTTTTGAGGTGTCTAGATCACCAACAACCTTTCCTGGTCCCACCATGCCGACACTGTCGTTAAGAAAGCCCAACAACGCCTCTACTTTCTCAGAAGACTAAGGAAATGTGGCATGTCAGCTCCGACTCTCACCAACTTTTACACATGCACCATCGAAAGCATTTTTTTCTGGTTGTATCGCGGCTTGGTATGGCTCCTGCTCTGCCCAAGGCCGCATGGAACTACAAAAAGATGTGAATGTAGCCCAATCCATAACGCAAGCCAGTCTCCCATCCATTGACTCTGTCTACACTTCGTGCTACCTTGGCAAAGCAGCCAGCATAACTAAGGACCCCACGGCACCCTGGACATTCTCTCTTCCACCTTCTTCCTTCGGGAAAGCGATACAAATGTCTGAGGTCACGTACCAAACGACTCAAGAGCAGCTTCTTTCCTGCTGCTGTCAGAATTTTGAATGGACTTCCCTTGCATTAAGTTGATATTTCTCTCCACTCTAGCTATGATTGCAACACTACATTCTGCACTCTCTCGTTTCCGTTTCTATGAACGATATGTTTTGTCTGTATAGCGCGCAAGAAACAATGCTTTTCACTGTATGTTAATTCATGTGAAAATAACAAATAAAATCAAATGTCTTGCCCCTCTAATTCCTATATAGTCCATGTAATGATTCATATTACTCTCACAGCCGGTTTATGTTACCTTTGCGCTAGTGGATCAGCCTATATTAGACCAGATTCTGTCTCTCTTATTGTTGCACTATCTTTTAGCCATTGGTGGGATGGTGTGGTTAGGTCAGCATTTGTTGCACTTCCCTAATTGCCCTTGAGAATGTGGTGATGAACTGTATTCTTGAACCAGTGCAGTTCATGTTCATCAGCCAATATCCCTATTTATTACACAATGTCTGTTCTCTCCTTATGATACACCTGGCCCTGACTCATTTTACATTAGATTTTCTTGATCAAACAACTTGCAAAAAGTCCAGTCAAACATATTTCGGGTAATTTACATGGAATTTGTGAAGATAACGGCTAAAAACTGTGGCCAGAGAAATGTTGAACATTCTCTGGAGAGCAGCGTTTCAATCCTTTACATTACTTGGAATATGAAGTCTGAGAATTACAGGTGTATTCATCTCCTGTCAGGTATAGGTGCAGGTTCGTTTTTGCATCGTTTACACAAATCCGCACACATTCTACGTTTATATCAGGAGCTTGTATGCGATGAGGAGATGATCATTTTCCAGTAATATGCTTATCTAACGTGATATGACTTAATCCATTGTCCAACTGATATCTGACTTTGTCCTGCACTTCATAAACACGGATACAATGCAGAACGGTTATCAGATAATAATTACAGTATTAAGTAATCTTCAATTGAAATACATGAACTGTTTGGGATTTCCAAACATTGACAGATGCTGGAGATGTCTGAAGTTCATCATTGGGACAACTGAAAGAAAATCGTGCAGAGAAAAGTTAATTTTCTCCAAAGAGGGTTATTAGAAACTAGAATATTTGAAATGAATAATCAGTCAAATATTTAAGACAAGAACTGGTATGATATTTGATAGACATGATCTATTTTAATATAAACGGGGACAGACATTTGTGCAGCAATATAGAGGCAGGGCCAATTACTTGCAGCAACTAACCTGATATGAAGAGAGTCTGGTTGCAGTTTAGTATTTACTGAGGGATGACTGAGTATTCAGCATATTCACGACGATTGAGTAATCAGTGTGGTCTTCTGTAATAAAAATAAAGAGGTGATGTACACAGTGGTGAAAACGTCAAGATCTATTTTAATATAAACAAAGACAAATTCGACAGTAATATAAACTGAAACAGGTTCTCGTGTATTATGGACTAAAATAGGTGCTACCAGAATATGAACAGAGACATGATATTATGTGATATGAACTGAGATGTGGCCCAGTAGAAGAAAACGTGAGGCAGTAATAATTGAGACAGTATCTTTAGAAAGTGAAGAGGAGTCTGGTCTAACGCAGTAATAACAGAAAGAAGATCCAGCGTAATTAAACTGACACAGGGCCTCGTGTAATTTTATCTCATTCTGGACACTGTGCAATAGAAACAGAGACAAAGGCTGGCACAGTAATTGTAGGCCAAGGACTTAGATTAATATCAACTGTGACAGGGACAAGTGCAGCAATAAAATAACCATGGTATAGCACAATAATAACAGCGACAGGATGTTTTTATTTGTAAAAACAGGGAGATGGACTGGTGCAGCAGTGATTGAGATATCAGTAAGTATAGTGTATATGTGGCAGGTTCCAGCAATGTAATAACTAAGACAGAACCTCGGTGTAATGCAAACCGTAATATGTTCTGATGCGGTATCATGTGATACAGGGTCTAGTCAAGTAACAATTTAGATATGGAGTATTAGGATATTAGACAATATTTACTTTTGTGCTGCCACATATCAATTGAGGCGTAGTTCAGTATAGTCAGGATTTTGCCGAGTACAGAAACAACAGATAATTGCTGTCATCTAATCAGAAATATGATTTTGTGTCATATAAACAGAGACTGGGTCTAATTAAAGGTGAGCAGTAATAATTTAGTCAATGTCTGTTTCATCGAATGTCAGCAATCACTGTTTCACTGCCAGCTAGTGGACACACTTCTCTATTGCAGATGTTGCGAAAATGCCAATTTTAGTTGCTGTTTCATGGGATGTATCATGCATTTATTAGCTCTCTGGGCCATCTCAGAGGGCATTTGTGTGCGCTTGGAGACAAACTGGAAATAGATGGGAGGTCTCCATCCATACAGGGCACTAGCTAGGCGGGTGTGTTCTTTCGGACAATAGTCCAGCATTCCAGAAACTGGCCTTAAATTCCAAATTTTAATTGCATGTTTGAATCCCACGGTCTGCTGTTGTGCGATTTGAACAAATGTCCTCGCCACATTACCTGGGCCTCATAAATTACTAGCTCAGTTATAATACCATTATGCCACTGTCTCCTCCATCAACAGGCATGGACTACAAATGGAAAAGTATAGAAGAAGGCCATTTGACTTAGGTTGATTGGCCATGTGAATTTGACCATAGCGTCAGGGGACTATTGCGGTAAATGTGTGGGGTTAACGCAATAGAGCCTAGGTGGGATTGTGGTCAGTGCAGACTCGATGGGCCGAATGGCCTCCTTATGCACTGTAGGGGCACTCTATGAGTCTATGATTCTATGACATCTCGTGAATGTGCTGGTCATCTAGATGAGCAATTAATCCAATAGCACTCCCGACATCACAGTCCAGGATTTTTGTTCCTCTTCAGATAATAAACCAATATCAATTGACCCTGCTTCCACCACACTCTCAAACAAAATATTCCAGATCTGAATCACTCGCTGTGTGAAAACGTTTTCCGTTAAGCCACCATGCTCCTTTGGCCAATTAATTCAATTTCGGCCTTCTGGAATAAGATCATTCCATTAATATGAACAGTTCCTCTCTACCCTTATGATTTTGAGTGCCTATATCAGATCACCTCTGCATCTTCCCGTCAAGGAAAACAGCCCTAACATCTCCAATCTGTCTTCATTACTGATTATGCCCATGCCCAACTGCGCTTGAACTGAACTAGACCATTTCACAGGGCATTTAAAAGTCAGCTATGCTGCTATTTACAGTGGGAGAGTTCGCCAGTTCTTCCTTCTCATGGAATCTTTCAATTCTGGAACTAAATCCCCTTGCTGACTCTTCATTCTTCACTAAATAAGAAAGGAAAATATTCTCCAGGCACGCGCAGAGACGTGGTTTCCCCTTCTCCCTGTGGAGTATTTCCTCTTCCTCTATTGGAAGGTTCTGAAGTGCAACGAGGATGCAAAGTTTGATATCCTCTTTCCTTCAGCTTGGCTGTCGGCATTCTTGCTGTAGTCGAGCGGTACTAAGTGCACTTTACTAACAAAACGCCCAGTCCAAACAGTCGAGTTAGTAATATTGGGCGAATATTTTGCTGGAGAATTAAATCCACAAATTTCGGTGCTGAGCTTTTTCAACAATTTCGGCTTTCGCCAGAAATGCTCGAGCTGCTTTGGAAATAAAAAACAAAAGAGTTATGTTCTGGTCAATGTTTCTTACGTTGTCAAGGGGTATGATTTTCGCTTAGGGTGTTTTAGCTGGTGGATGTGCGAAATGTCCCGCGTTCAAATCGCGATCGAGCCCTTTGATTGCCTTCTTTTGACTTGTTTATGGTGAATACGCAGGATTAATTTCTGCTGGCCAGCTCCGAAAAAGGTTCAAAAATGCACAGTTTGTTACAGCACGGAAAGAGGCCCTTCCTGTCGGCGCCTGCCACCAGTCATCAGGACTCGAAACATTAACTCTGCTTCTCTCTCCACGGGTGCCACTAGACCTATTGAAATAACTCAGCATTTTCTGATTTTATTTCAGTTTTCCAGCCTCCGCAAATTGCTTTATATGAGTTCCGGTTTGAATGATATCAGTTGCTGGGCAGCGAGTATCAATGTGCCAGAATCTTTGCTGAATTAAAAAAAATGATCACAGATCAAAAGAATGTCTGAGAAAAGAACAGTGCCCGCCGATTCGCACTGAGTCTCGATTTCATCGTCTCTCTGAATGCTTTCCCATTTCTCTATTGTGAGGCAATTTTTTTCTTTAAAAATAAGGCGGTTCTGTTAAATCTCTTGTAATTTCATCAATTTCAGTAGCAGTATAAATTGCGTCCGCCTTTATGAGCGCACAGTACTATTAGACATGTTTGAGATGGTGATAAACTATGTTATCTGCACCTATAACCCCATTAAAATCTGTTTCGGACTGAAAACAGTCAAAATATGAACATTTTTATCTTCTCACTATGTCATGAAAATTCAGCTGATCGGATTTTGAATAATGAATTTTGACGACCAGTTCAGTGCAAATAAGTATCCCTGGAACATAACAGATTCAGGTCAGGTTGAGCAAAAAATTTAAATTCTACAAACGTCCCTCAAATGAGAAAT
This sequence comes from Mustelus asterias, assembly GCF_964213995.1. NCBI lineage: Eukaryota > Metazoa > Chordata > Chondrichthyes > Carcharhiniformes > Triakidae > Mustelus > Mustelus asterias. Next base: position 5,730,018 of record NC_135830.1, read on the forward strand.
ATTGGATGTTTCTGGCTGGTTTGGAAACAGAGATCTTTCACGTGTTAGGGAAATGTGATAACCACTGCACTGCCGAAACAGGTCAGAGTGTAGGGCATCTAATCGGCCTATATACAAAGTTGAACTGCGATGTGTTGTTGCTGGTTCGAATGGTTAGACTGAGAGCCCATGTCACTTAATACAAGAAGACAACAGTTGATTTTAGCCTGATGTCTCAACTTATCTTGACCTTTAAAATTTGAAAAGTTCATCCGGCAAATGTCTCAGGGAGCGATGATCCTGCTCAATCGATAAGGTATAATTTTCATCTTCCTTCGAATAATTTCAAACAAATCTACTCAGAATTTGTTTCATAGAATCATTGTGCCGAAAAGGCCATTCGGCCCATCGAGTCTTCACGGACTCTCTAACAGAATATTTTAACCAGGCCCTTTCCCCACCCTTCACCACACCTTTCCCATGGCTAATCTATCTAACCTAAGAGACAATTTAGTATGGCCTATCCACCTAACCTGCGCATCTTCTTTCAATCATTAATTCCAATACATCTATTTTCCGGTCCATCAAATCTAACTCATGTCTCAGATCATCATAGTTCCCTTTATTGAGATTTAGCACCCAGGTCTCAGAATCTACGACCTCAGTATCCAACTTGGTAAAGAATTATATCATATTATAGGCATTGATCCCCAAGGGTTCTATCTCAACGAGATTGCCAAATAATGTTTTCTCGTTACACAATCCCCAGTCTAAGAGGGTTTGTTTATTTGTTGATTCCTCAACGTTTTGGTCCAGAAATCGATCCTGTATGTACCCGAGACGTTCCTCCTCTATCCCTACTGTTATCTGGGAACATGGTGAAGATGAGTGATTTCAGATTACAAATAGGACCTCTGAACAATATCTATCAACAGCGGCTTCGCATAATGAAGATTCCAAGGAATGCTTTGGTGGGAGTCTTTCATTGTGGTCCGGGGAGGCGCCAGGAGGGTGTGGGGAGAAGGGTGGGGGTGACCTGCAAAATTGGCAAGCAGTTTGCCCACGAAAACATGGAAAGATCCGTTTTGCCAATGTTGTAAATGGGAGGAATGGACTCGTGAGTGAATCTATTTGTTTTCTGAACTGTATCTCAGATGCATGACATAGCTTAATTGTCACCCTGGAGATTTTCAGTGAGTATAAATGAGGGATGCTTTTAATGTGCGACAGAGCTTAAGTGTACAGCTTGGAGGATTTGTTCAATTTCAGAAATAACAATGCACGGGCCAGCGAATGGACTATTTTATGCCATTTACTACCCTGTCGTCGCTGTTATCGGTGTCCCGGGTAAGTTATACATTTTTAATACATTTTTTTCCTTTTTATTTGGTAAATTGCCAGAAAATCTGTCATTCTATCTCAAGAATGGGCTGTTTTTTTAATTGATATGCAGTGTTATTTGCGTTTAAGAAACTTCACCTGGGTTCATATATACAAATGAAAAATATGATATTGTACGTTTTAGAGAGAGTAATAATTTAGAAACATAGGATCACTACAGTGCAGAAGAAGGCAATTTGGCCTATCGAATCTGCACCAACAACAGTCTCAGAAAGTTTCCCAGTAACCCCACATATTTATCCTACCAATCTCTCTGACACTTAGGGGCAATTTAGCAAGACCAATCAACATAATCCGCACATCTTTGAACAGTTGGAGAAAACCACACAGACACAGGGAAAGCATGCAGACTTCGCACAGACAGCGACCCAGGTCGGGAATCTAACCCAGAGCCCTGGCGCTCTGAGGCAGCAGTGCTAAACACTGTGCAACTGAGCTGCCCCAATTTATTAGTCCCACTTGCATTGTTTCACAGTACAAGATATTATCCAAAGTTCCCTGGTGCAAATTTATAGAAACCACTTTTTCTCGATTGCTTAGTTATGAAGTGTAATACATGAATTTGTATGGGCATGTTTCATTTAAACATTGTATTTCATTCCAATTCGTAAGATACTGTCAAACATTTTATCATGGCACAGAACAATGGCAAATCACAGTGCAGTAAAATTCAATGTTGTGCATTAGTTATATTTCAATATGCTGCAATGATTTATCACAATGAAATAATGATATTAGATACATTGTGAGAAAAATACATTAATCCACAACAGGAATCCGCAGCACCATCTCTGGAAGGATATTGTATATTTCATTTTTTGCTCCATACATCATAATATAACGTTTATTTAATGAATGTTTATGTATTTACTGGGATGGTCAACATATATTGTCGATCTCTTGCTTGTACTTGAGAACTTAGAATTCAAAGGTTGTTTTGCCACCACTGAAGTTCATGCAGATAGCGAACTTGAGAGCAGATTTTGCAAACGAAATTTCCCCGTCAACCACAAAATCTGGACAGATGTCTGAAAGGCTCATCAAAGGAAAATATTTTAAAACGAACCTTAATGAAGGCAAGCGAGGCAGAGCACTTGAGGGAGAGAATTGCTGACATTGAGGTTTTGGCAGCTGAAGGCACAATGACAACTGATGGAGCTACTTAATTCCAGGGCATACAAGATGTTAGACATTGTATGAGACTTACAGGTTTGTAGGAGGCTTATGGATAAGGAGCGGTGAGGCTATGGGATGATTTGAAAACAACAATAGGTTTATGAAATTCAAGGAGCTGTCAGACGTTAGCTGCAGGAGGTGAGAAAATATCGGGGTGAAAAATGGCCAGGACTCTTTATGCGCAATCCTATTGTCACCAGACGTTTGAAATGAGCATGAACTTACTGAAGATCCAGTTTGGAAGAACACCCAAGAGACTAATCCTATTGCTGGAATTTTGTTTTTACAGGATATTGGATAAGCATTTAAGCCGCAGCTAACCTAAGTCGGGTTTGTGATGTGCGATATGACAGTCGATAATAGACGTGTGTGCTGGATGATGTTTATGGGAGGGCGGAGCGTTTGAACGCTCAAGTCAAGTATAAATAGGAGCTAAGATTGCAAATGATCTTAAGCCTCAGAGGATGGACTTAGAGGTGAGAGGCTAAACTGTTCTTGATGACTGAAGGTGATGTTTTTTGTTTCAAAAATGTTTGATCATAGCAAACGTCTGCTCATCCAGAATTCGATGCTAAACAAAAGACCAGGGTTCTGACGTAGCTGGAGGCAGCACAAGGGCGGGTGAGGAAGGTTTCAGAATGCAATAGACGAGGCTGGTGTTTAGAATCAGCTCGGTAATGTCTCCCTCTCTTCCTCTTTCTATCTTTCATAGCCAACTTGATGGTGATTACAATCTTATCCCGAGGGCGGTGTGGCCTCTCCCCGTGCATCACCTACTACCTGGTGGCGATCGCAGTGAGCGATTTTCTTGTCATTATCACTGCCGTCATCCTCAACCGGATTGGAGGAATTTATTTCCGTGAAAGTGTCCTGTCGACCACCCACGGATGCGCTGTCAGCACCGTGTTGGTCTATGCCACGCGGGATGGCTCAGTCTGGCTGACAGTTGCTTTCACCATCGACCGTTTTGTGGCTATCTGTTGCCAGAGACTAAAGACCAAATACTGCACCGAGAAAACTGCATTGTTGGTTATAGGACTGATCAGTACCCTGAGCTGTGTCAAGAACATCCCTTTCTACTTCACCTACCAGCCCTTGTACATTCTGGACGGGATGCCTTGGTTCTGCGACATCAAGTCCACCTATTACACCTCGCCCGCCTGGCAGACCTATGACTGGCTTGACCGCATCTTAACCCCCTTTCTTCCATTCCTCCTCATTCTACTGCTCAACGCCCTTACAATAAGGCACATTGTAGCGGCCAGCAGAGCCCGCAGAAAACTCCGGGGCTGCGAGAGTCAGGAAGATCTGGAAATAGCAAACCGCAAAAGGTCCATTGTCCTGCTGTTCGCCATCTCCCTCAGCTTCCTCCTCCTGTGGGTCACCTATGTCGGACATTTCCTCTACGTACAGATTACGGGCGAGGCCTACTTTACCGGCCTGGATTTCAATGACCGACAGTTCATCCTTCAAGAAACGACCAATATGCTGCAGCTGCTCAGTTCCTGCAACAATGTCTTTATCTATGCGGTGACCCAGACCAAGTTCCGGGAACAGTTGAAGAATGCAATGAAATTTCCCTTTGCCATTCTTGCTGCTTGCATTAACTGGTGAAAGAGCAATAAAATATTTTTATCTCTCCCTTTCACGCTCACATTCTCGTGTTGTTTCTTCTCCATTGATTTGGTTCATTTTGTGCCAACTTATCTCTCACCTGAATTAGAAATTCCAGAGCTTCATCCCTTCCCCAACACTGCGGAGTTGTAATGCCCGTACTCCAGTGTCGAGTGCCCAGAGCCTCTGGTACTTACTGAGTGCTGCTGCGCGGGAGACACAGTCTTTCTAGATCGAAGAAAATTCACGTCCGCCCTCAAAGATGGAAAGCACATGATCCCCCAGTCACTCAGTTATAGAGGTCCAAGATGAAATTTATTTTTTCAGTAGAAGTTGTTACATAATTATGTCTCATTATTCTTGAACATTTTGTTGCTCTTGCAATGCAGCGAACATATAATGAGAGGTGATTCCACCATTATTTTAAACCCTGCTGATTCACTTTGTTTGGTGAAATATCCCAGCATTTCGGGTTAAAAAATATTTAAAACAATATGATTTCACCAAGATCCCAATGAAGCCCAAACTTTAAAATACCAACACATTATAAAAAATGCAAATACACCCACTGGTCACACATTCTTTTCAGATTTAAATGTAACTGTTTCAATTTTAGTGTTGCCCCGGAGCTGTGGTTACTACTAGAGAATAATAGAATCCCCACAACGCAGAAGGAGACCATTCGACCATCGAGTCTGCACCAATTCACAGATAGGGAATTTTACCTCGGCCCGCTCACCAACCTATCCCCGTAAACACACACAATTACCATGGCTAATCCACCTAATCTACAAATAATTGGACACGAAGGGGGAATGCAGCATGGCCAATGGACGTAAGATGCGCATCTTTCGATTTCTAGTGCAAACCCACACAAACAGGGAGAGAATGTGCAAACTTCACACAGTCAGCCAAGGCCGGAATTGAACCCGGGTCCCTGACGCTGTGAAGCAGCAGTGCGAACCTTGAAATGGAAGACCTTGAACAATTGGATTTTCTGCACTCGGAACTTCAGGAAAAACGAGAGAACCAAATATCCAAACTCATTAGCTGTAGACTTAGGACTCGGTTAAGCGACATTCTAACAATACTAAGCAGAATGTATTTTGTTAGTCATGATGTGGAGATGCCGTCGTTGTACTGGGGTGGGCACAGTAAGAAGTCTCACAACACCAGATTACCTGATGAAAGAGCAGCGCTCCGAAAGCTCATGATTCCAAATAAACCTGCTGGACTTTAACCTGGTGAGACTTCTTACTATTCTGTTAGTTACTGTGGCATACCAGCAAACGAGGAAAAATAATGTCGGAATTAATTTAAATGGCAAACGGGACAAAAGCAAAAGAATAAAGAAGGCATAAAAGATGGAGGAATGATAAAATCAAAGCAATAAAATCCGTAAGAATCTTGCACAACAATATTTCCGCAATATCATGTCACAGTATTTGAGAAGAAATGTTTTTCCGGAACATGCCACTAGGTGGCTCTCCAAGACCTGATTTTTGACCAAAAGTACATGAAACTAGTTCACCACTGTGAAATAACTTTTCGACTCGAGATTTCACTGTGAACAACAGTATATATAGATCAAGCAGCTGTAGATGAATTGTCAATGTTACAGCACTTACAGAGTGAATCCATACACCATTATATTTCATGGTCCAATGACAAAGGGTAGCCTGAGGAAAAATATTAGCTCAATGTTTCTAATTAATGTCGTTAATCAGAAAGAGGGGCTGAGAAAATGAGAGAGTGTGAGAGAGAGAGGATGGGGTTGGGGCAGAATGTGGGTTGAGGGGGGAGGGCGGGCAAAGGAGAGGATTAGTCCCTCCTCTCATGCCGGAAATACCAGCCATGATCGTATTGAATGACAGAGCAGGCTTGAGGGGCCAGATGACCTACTCTTGCTCCTAGGTCTTCTGTTCTTATGAAAGATGTTGCTTACTGTTGATTGCAAACTCAAAGTATCGAGGAAATAAAGGGACTCGCAAATCTCTTCACTCCGTTATGAGGGTCAATTTGGCAACTCTTTCTGGCAGTGGTCCACAGTGCCCCGTGTCCGCTCTGTAGATAATGTTTCAAAGAGCACAACAGTGGCTACGCAGGAAATGAACTTCCATAGTTTATGAAGTGTTTAAGATGTTCAGAATCCACACAGGACGTTCCATCAGTTAATAATTTTATTTCGCTTGGAGAGTAATAGTTGACACCCGGATTTAAATTCATTGTCCAATTGTTTCATTGGGCCCAATAATGTTTGCCGTTTTTAAATTCCGCTTGTTTATTTTGATCCAGGTTTCCCATGATTGGGTTCATGAGCAGTCAGCACCTCCCGGGATTTCCAGAATTCAGTCTCCAGCTTGTTCCGAGGTTAGTTTCTCCCCACAGGGCAGTCGGAGGCGTTCAGGAAAAGCCATCTGAATGGATACTTGGTTGAAATCAAAAGGTAAAACGCTGGAAAATCTCAGCAGGTCTGGCAGCATCTCTAAGGAGAGAAAGGAGCTGACGTTTCGAGTCCAGATGACCCTTTATCAAAGCTAAAAGGCATAGAAAGTGGGAGATATTTATACTGAAGGGGGAGGGAATGAGAGATGAGTCACAGCCATAGAAAGCAGGGGAGAAAACTGCTAATAGCTGTCCACAGAGAGAATAAAGGGTGTCAGTGGCCAAACGGTAGAGAAGCTGTAAGCTATGACAGATGGAGATGTTGGGTGGTAGTGGTGGGCGGGGGAGGGGGGGTGGGGCTGGTGGCGCGGGGGGCGGGGGCGGGGGCGGAGCGGAATGGAACAGAGATGAAATGTAGAAAAGGGGAAGCGGGGGGAGAAAAGGTAGGGCGAGGGGGATAACGTAGTGGGAAGGAAAGAGAGGGAGGAGGGGAAAGAAAATGAAGAAATACCATAAAGAAATAAAAGGTAGAGAACAGTACAAATTTAAATGAAATAAATGAAAACAAAGGGGGCCGAGGTGGGGTACAGCAAATCAGCTGAAGTTGTTGAAATCGATGTTGAGACAATAAGGCTGGAAAGTGCCGAGCCGGAAGATGAGATGCTGTTCCTCCAGTTTGCATTGAGCTTCACTGGAACACTGTCGCAAGCCAGGGAGAAACATGTGGACTTGGGAGCAGGGGATTGTGTGCTAAACTGGCAGGCAACCGGAAGGCCAGGGTCCTGGTTGCACACAGACCAAAGGTGCTCAGCAAAGCAATCACCGAGTCTACGCTTGGCTTCTCCGATATAGAGGAAACCACATTGGGAGCAACGAATGCAATACACCAAACTGAATGAGCTGCTTAACCTGAAATGAAACTTTTATCCAGATACTTGGGTGAACCTGATGATAATTGACCTCCTGTTCAGGGAGAGCGGGTGACCGAGGCTCAAGGAGAGTGCTTCCAATCAATCCGTCAGTTGTCAGCCTGGTCACCTCGATTAAATCATTACACTAATCTACCTCTGTAAAAATAAACTATATATTCATTGTCAAACGATACAAATAACTTAAATTAGCAGTGCCAGCGCTAATCTATAAACACTACTGGCCAGATGAGGTTCAGTTCTTGGCCCTGTCGCCTCTGAAACAAAGTTTTCAGGGTTCAAGTGTCTCCCGAGACTCCAGCTCCAGGATCCATTCAGATGCAGCAGTAGAGTCCCCAGGAATGGTGGATTGGCAGAGGTGCAGGATTTCAGATGAGATATTAATTCGGGGACACCGTTTGCACTCTCAAATAGGGGTTCTCATTCGCAAGAACACTATTTCGAAGAAAAGTATTAGAACACTCCTCGTCAATAACTATCCATCAATAAACGCCCGGAAACAGATTATCTATTAAAATGTTATTGTTTGAAGGATCAACCGGAGGCCAAATTAGCTGCTGTGTCTTCGCCATTCATTAGTAGTGTCAATATGTAAGGCGGAGACAGAGTAGGAAAACAGTAAATGTTGTTCTGGTAGGAAAGCCGGTGCCCCCAACTGGAGGAACCGCTCTATGAAATATCCTGTGGCAGATACAGGCGGCCACGGAGGCCTCAGAGAATTCAATACAGCAATGTGCTAAATACAATCATACCTATTTTAGTGGTTTATATAGTGGGAGGGTGGGGGGGAGGGGGGAGGGGGGAGGTTGGTGGGGTGGGGCGGGGCAGATTGGGGGGCGGGTTGGGGGGGGAATTGACCATTTGATGCATATGAGCAGAATCGGAATGTGCGGACAACACATTGACTCAACGATCTCCAATGCTTTATCAAGATAGAAATTCACAGAACACTTATAAAGAAAATATTTGTGTTACTGGTAATTGGTTTGCGAACCAGCAGAAACACAGACGTCCATTCAATATCAACATCCGAAATTAAAATTAAGTGATTAAATAACAGGTCGAACCTTTTTCACGGCACCTCACAAACGCACCATCTCTCCACCCAGATGATGCATCGGAGCACCAGTATATTCCCTTTCAATCCACACACCATCCTGACTTAGAATTATATTATTTTCCTTTCACTGTCTGTGGATCAATCTTCTGGAACTCCCTCGCCTACAGCACTGTGGCGATATCTACACCTCATGGATTGCCGCGGTTCTCGAAGGCAGTTCACCACCACTTTTCTATGGCCAATAAACGCTGGCCATGCCAGCAACGTTCACGTTTAGAATCTTTTTTTTACAGACAGCGGGAACGATATTTTGCGATCATCTCTTGCTGTTCCTGATGACCATGACATTTTTCCACCCGAGAAAAAAAATCCATTCTATCCTTAGTTGCACAAAACAATCCAGTATTGTTTGTAAAATGGCGGTCATGACGATAATAACGGGTTAAAAACATATTACTTTCCCTCTGATTCCAACATGTTTTGAATGTGAATTTTAATCTTCAAGCTGGAACATCTTTTTCAGATCTGAGTCATGGAGATTCTGTCACCAGCTGCTGTCCCCAGGTGTTAAGAACGACGGAGAAGCGGTGATTTTAAACTATATCCATAATATTACAGCGAGCGATAGCAATGATTTATCCTGCTACCGGCAGCAACCTGATACAGAGCCAAAGTTCATTTTGATAAAATATCCGAGCAGGTCAGCATTGTTTTGCCGAACACTTCATCTGAACAACTCAACAGCTTGGCAGGAAATTCCACTTTAACCATCTCAGGGCTGAAACTGAGAGACTCTGCACTTTATTGCTGCTCCCTGAGACTTACAGTGATAACAGCAGTTAAATCCACAGAAACAAACTCTCGCCTCTTGAAACGACCGAGGCTCATACTGCCAACGTACATTGTAGAACTGATCAATTGTGAAGAAGAAAGCTAAACAATCATTCATACAATCTCTCATTTGTTTGTGTTAATTTACTGTTTCAGCTTTTTCTGTCCTTAATCAGTGTAGATTACCCCAAGTTCGCTATTGATTCTGAATTAGTTTCATAAGATTGGCAAGTTCGCGCCACTTGGCGGCAGAAAGGTGTTTCTTCTATTGGTTTAATGTTCGTAACGTTTTTAATCCACCAATATCGACATTACCACCATTTTACGAGCAATATCAGATTACTCAGTGTGACCAGGGGTAGAATGGATTTTGATTCGGGCGGAAGTGTGTCATGGTCATCAGGAACACCAAGAGATGATCCCAAATGTAGCTCCCGTTGTCTGTAACTGTATAGGCCTTGATCTCCTCCTTCACAGCAAGTGCAGGTTCCCACACACAGCACTACTGACCTAAACGATAGCACCCAGGCAATAACGACAGCAAACTCTCCACTAGCAGAGATTGGGAAGGCAGGTCAAAGGAAAATTGTAGGAGGTGCAATAGCAGGTGCTGATGCCTTACGTGGTGTATGTCTGCGAAATGTTATCACAAAGTTCTCACTTTCTACCTCAGTGATCCCTTCCTCCTTCCTGTGAAATAAATCACCCGATGAAGACAGATTCGGGCCGTTGTGACCCGCCTCAGAAGGACATGTTTTTGTTTGAAACAGCACACAAGTCAACTCCCTGACCGTCACCTCGTCAAAATCAGTTACATCATGTATTGAAACATGTCCTGAAATTTTACTCCAAATTCAATTGTTGAGACTTACACCTGGACACAGGTTCAACGCATGAAAAATAACTATCAGAAAATCTCGAGCAATCCACCTTGCTTACAGAAAGTGCTCAGTGTGTGAAATAAATTTCCAGCTGGAATAGAAGATGGCTAGACCTTCAGACAGTTTAAGGAGGTGTTTGGAGGAACATTCGGGAAAAGGAGTAACTACATTTCCGAGTGATTGATACAAAATTGGACGCATGACCTCCCTCAACTGGAGAAAATGTTATAATTGTAACAGGTTTTAAGCATGTGCCGTGGCAGGTAAAGGCTGGAAGGCAGAAAGAGCAAAAGGGGAGGTTTGTAAATTCAGTGGAAGGTAAGAAATGTTAAATGACAAAGGGGAAGATAGAGCAAGGGAAAGATGAGGCAGTGGGACAAATTATGAAGCAATTAATAATTGTGAAGGCGGTTAAGTCATGAAAAAAACAGATTCGTCACCACAAGGTGCCATCTAAAATGCAAAGAGAAAACATTTAATAACTGATGCAGAGTTTCGGATCGGTAATTGTTGAAAACAATCTTGATTCCCGGAGGTGAAAATACTTGGACGCCGTCCCTTGTTTTTAATGTCGGCGCCACCAGAGGGCTGTGAGAGGTTGTTTGGGTTCAATGTTGGAAAGAGTTCCAGGCTCACAACAGTTTTCAGTAACTTTGTGAAATTTTAAAAAACGAGCAGCTATGGAAACAAATTATCATTAAAACAAATAGGATGTTTATATTTTATGCGTCGCTAATGTTGCTATTGCTGTTTGTAAATATTTGCAAATATTCGGCATTACATTTCCGAATTCTTCCATTTCGGAAAGCACGTGGGGGAAATTATAAAATGAGACGTTATGAATAAAATCAGGATATTCCTATTGTCAGGGTGAGGATGTTGATCTAGAATAAAACATAACCAGAACGGTACAGGACATCAACTAAATGGTTGATGCTTCAATTGAAATCCCGAGGTAGAGTTTCCGAGGATAACGGAGCCAGACCTGAACAGCGGGAGGAGCTGCTTCTACTTGAAACGATCACTTGAACTGCAACTTGGGTAGAATTCACATGAATAATTACCTCAATTTGAAATTATTGTTGAGCTGTTAAGCTTTAAACACTTTTATCAATTAAAGTAACTGCAGTAAAGCAGGATCCTGGTTTATAGAAAATTGATTTGTTCACAAATGATCGGAAAGAGAAGCAGCAGTGGATCAACAAACCACATCCTTACTTCGGAAGAGCGTAGTCTGATTCCAGACAATCAGATTGCAGAAAACCCGAGTGTCTGAAACGTTACCTGGTGCATCTTACATTAGCGGAATATTGAAGTTGTTGATTCACTGCGTGCCCCTCTGCTGTGAGCTTTACTCCGTTTTCCTATTGACATTGTTACTGTCTCACACGGTGCAAATGTTTCTGTGCCTTGCCATCATGATTTTACAAATTTGTAAGTGCAGGAAATTTACTCTGTAACCTGTGGAGACTGTTTAACTATATTCATTGTGGAGGCCATACGGCATTGGCGCCATTATTTGGCTGGCAAACGGTATACCCTGCTCACGGACCAAAGGTCCGTGGCCTTCATGTTCAACAACACGTTAAAGGGAAAAATTAAGAATGATAAAATCTTGAGGTGGAGAATCGAACTCTCCACCTACAACTATGATATCATGTACCGTCCGGGGAAGCTCAATGAGCCCTCAGATGCCCTGTCGCGAGGAACATGTGCCAGTGTGCAGGAGGACCGATTACAGGCCCTCCACGATGATCTCTGCCATCCGGGGATCACTCGGCTCTTCCATTTTGTAAAGGCTCGGAGTCTGCCCTATTCCATAGAGGATGTCAGGTCGATAACTCGATGCTGCCAGGTTCGTGCAGAGTGCAAGCCGCACTTCTACCGGCCTGACGGGGCACACCTCATTAAGGCCACTCGCCCTTTTGAACGACTGAGTGTCGACTTCAAGGGGCCCCTCCCTTCGACGGATCGGAACGTGTATTTCCTCAACATTGTTGACGAATACTCCCGATTCCCCTTTGCCATCTACTGTTCTGACATGTCCTCTGCCACGGTCATCAAAGTCCTGCGGAGTCTTTTTACCCTGTTCGGCTACCCCAGTTATATCCACAGTGATAGGGGTTCGTCATTTATGAGCGACGACTTGTGGCAATACCTGCTCTCTAAGAGAATTGCCTCAAGTACTACTACAAATTACAACCCCAGGGGTAAGGGACAGGTTGAGAGAGAAAACGCTACAGTCTGGACGGCGGTTTTACTGGCGCTACGGTCTAGGGGTCTTCCAGTCACCCGTTGGCAAGAGGTACTTCCTGATGCGCTCCATTCGATCCGGTCCCTCCTGTGTACGGCAACCACCGCTACCCCACATGAGCGGATGTTTGCCTTCCCTAGGAAGTCTTCCTCTGGGACCTCACTGCCGTCTTGGTTGACGTACTCAGGACCTGTCCTCCTGCGGCGGCATGTTAGGGCCCGCAAGTCCGAACCTTTGGTCGAAAGGTCCATCTCCTCCACGCCAACCCTCAATATGCCTATGTGGCATATCCTGACGGGCGAGAGGACACGGTCTCTATCAGAGATCTGGCGCCTGCAGGGGACTTGGAAGCCCCCGTCACTCCCGCACCCCATTCTCTCCCCTCCTGACACGGCGCGGACAGCATCGGGACCTCAACTTAACCCGCTTACTCCCGTGTGCAGCTTGCCTGAGTCCAGGGGATTGTCGCCATCTCGAGGTCGGCAGTCGGGAGAGGAACTGGAGGAGTCAGTGGACACCACCTCGGAGAGAGGGTCGTCACCACGGTCAACAGAACCGGCACTGGAGCCAGTGCTGCGGAGGTCGCAGAGACGGTGTGGACCCCCGAAACGGCTGAACTTGTGAACATGTGGACAGTTCGTATTGTTTTCATACCCCACCGGTTTTTGTTTTTAAAAGAGGGGTGAATGTGGTGAACCATAGATGGTTACCACTATGGGTACTTGTACATATGTTACTCTTGTTACTGTTGGGGTTAGGGGTTGGGTGTTCCACCTGTTATTATTGTTTATGTGGTACACTCCATTCGGCTCCGCCTTCTTACAGGGGTATAAAGGTCACTGCTACTTCCTAGCAGTCTTTAGTCTGGGGTAATATTGTTAAGTAGTGTGCTCCTATTTGTCGTGAATAAAAGCCTTTATTCCCGGGTACGTTCTAGCCTCCCGTGTGAATTAATCGCGCATCAAAGTTGAGATATCAGGTTGAAAGTGACGGGTGTGTTATTGTGTTTAGTGTCATGGGCTCTCAATCTAACCATTGGAACTGGCAGCACCACAGTGGAGTTGAACATTGTAGTCCGGTCAATTGATGCCATGGCGTCATTTGTTTCTGTAGTGTAGTGGTTATCACATTCGTCTAAAACGCGACAGGCCCCGGTTCAAAACCAAGCTAAAACATTTTTTATTCTTCGTCATGTAGGGTGAGGGAAATCGGTATGATTTCAGCTTGTTGCTGAACATTATCTGCACCTCGATGTTACAACCATTTTAACTTTCCTTTGGCCTCGGCCTCAAAGGCTTTCTGCAAATTCAGAAATTCTGGTTTCTTTTTGACGCACTGACAGGAAGGAAGCGTTTCTATTTTGACAACGTGCACATACTGGGACCTCGTTCAGTCTGCAGCAGAATTTAATGGGGTTATATGTGCAAACTAACATCGCTAACCTCCATCTGAAACATATCTAATGGTATGGAATCAAAATAAGTGAACCGGAGGAAATGGCGCACATTTCCCAACATAATCTTTTTAAAAATCGTTCCTCATATCCGAAAAAGGAAAAACCACACAGACAGATGAGGGAATCGAGATTCAGTGCGGATCTAGTGGACTTTCCTATAGATGGCCGGAATTTATGCGCCTGAATGTTTCACACCCCATGATAAAAAAGGCACAAGTAACACTAACAGTTAATTCTTCAATCTTTCCTTTTAAAAATATTTGACTTCGTTTAAAAGCTGTCTGTGGTCAATCTCAAATCAGTACCATGGGATCTGTATTACCCGATGACTCGACTCCCTTTTGTTGGTCAGTTAAGTTTGTAATTCAGCGATATGCAATTTCAGAGATAATCAATTCATAATGAGGGCATGTGTTAAAATTGGATTGATATTTAATATTGAATAACGACACAAGTACCGAGCACAATTGGTTGAGATTATTCGAAGTAAGATGACAATGATGATTTAATGAATGAGGAGAAATCTTTGCTCCCTTAGAATTTGCCGGAGTTCAAGATAATTAGAGAAATCAGGTTGAAAGTAACGGACGTGTTCTTGGATTAAATGCCATGGGCTTTCAATCTAACCATGAAGGCCAACAGCAACACAGTGAAGATGAAGATTGTAGTCACGCAAATTGGGGGTGTAGGGCTGCCACTTGTTTCTGTAGTGTAGTGGTTATCAAGTTCGCCGAACACGCAAAAGATTCTGAGATCAAAACCACGCAGAAACGTTCATTCAACTTTCTCATGTGGAGTGAGGGAAATGTGTATGGTTTCAGTTGGTTGCACAGCATTATACGAATCTCGATTTTGCAGCCATATTATCTTTGCTCTGAACTCGACCTCAAATGCTTTCTCTAAAATAAGGAATGCAGAATGTTTTGACGCACCGACAGGAAAGAAACGTTTCTATTTTGACAATGTGCAAAAATTAGCTTTCCTTTTAGTGTACAACGGAATTGAATGGTTGAAAGGTGCGGACGAACATAGTTAATCAGCATCTGAAACGTGCCGAATGTTATTGTTTGCGCAAAAAGAGAGACGCAAGTGATACTGTGACAGAACTCGAGGAAATGGCGCACATTTCCCAGAAGCATCTTTTTAATATAGTTCCTCATGATAAAGGAAGAGCAAAAACCACTCAGGCAGCTGATGAAATTGCGAATCCGTGCGGAGCTGCAGGACTTCAAATAATGAACGAGATTTAGGTGCCAGAATATTTCACACACAGAATAAAGACGGATCAAGTATAACTAACAGATCATTCTGAAGTCTGTTCCCTTGAAAGGTATTTGATTTCGTTTAAAAGATGATTGTGGTCAATCTCAAATAAGCACCATGCGATGTGTATTACCCCTAAACTCGATTTCTTTTGTTGGTCAGTCATGTTTGCAATTCAATGTTTTATATTTCAGAGATATTCAATCAGAAAATGAGGACATCTGTGTAAAAATAAATGAACTGATGTTAAATGTTGAATAACGAACTAATACTGGATATAACTGGTTGAAATTATTCGATGGAAGATGAGAATGCTGCATTAATAATTGAGGAGAAATCATTTCTCCCTGAGACATTTGCCGGACTAACTCTTCTTAATAGTGAAGTGCAAGATAAGTTGAGATATCAGGTTGAAAGTGACGGATGTGTTATTGTCTTTAGTGCCATGGGCTCTCAATCTAACCATTGGAACTGATAGCAATACAGTTCATTTGAACATTTTAGTCAGGTCAATTGGCGACGCAACGCTGCCACTTGTTCTTGTAGTGAAGTCGCCTAACACACAAAATGTCTCCGCTTCAAAACCAGGCAGAAACATTTTTTAATCTTCCTCATGCAGGGTGAGGGAAATCTGAGAGATTTCAGATTGTTGCTGAACGTGATCCGAATCTCGATGTTACAACCATTTTATCTTTTCTCTGACGACTTATCTTTTCTCTTGCCTCGGCCTCGGCCTGCAAAATCAGAAATGCTGGTTTCTTTTTGAAGCACTGACAGGAAGGAAGCGTTTCTATTTTGACAACGTGCACATATTGGCACCTCGTTCCGTCTACAACAGAATTTAATGGGGTTGTAGGTGCAGATTAACATCGTTGATCTCTATCTGAAACATCTCTAATGGTAGTATGTACCCAAAAAGGCAGACACGAGTGATGCTGTATCGGAACTAGCGAAAAGGGCGCACATTTTCCAGAAGAATCTTTTTAAAAACTCGTTCCTCATATCAAATAAAAATGGAAAACCACCTAGATAGATGAGGAAATCGAGACTCAGTGCGGATCTACTGGACTTTCCTATCAGTGGCCAGAATTTATGCGCCTGAATATTTGACACCCATAATAAAAAAGGGTCAAATATCACTAACAGATAATTCTTCAATCTCTTCCTTTTAATAAGAGTTGAATTGGTTAAAAGCTGTCTTTGGTCAATCTCAAGTAAGCACCATGCGATCTGTATTACCCGGTGTTTCGAATCCTTTTGTTAGTCAGTTATGTTTGCAATTCAGTGATATTCAATTTAAGAGATATCCAATTCATAATGAGGACACAAATAATGTGTTGATATTAAATATTGAATAACGAAACAAATACTGAGCACACTTTGTTGCGATTATTCGAACGAAGATGCCAATGATGATTTAATGAATGCGAAAAAGTAATTGCTTCCTTAGGCAACGCTTTTTAATTTTGAAGTTCAAGATAAATTGAAAACTCAGGTTGAAGTTAGTGGATGTGTTCTTGGATTAAGGGACCTGGGATCTCAATCTAACCATTAGAAACTGCAGCATCACAGTGGAGTTAAACATTGTCGTCAGGCAAACTGGGCACGATATGACATCACGTGTTTCTGTAGTGTAGTGATCATCACGTTCGCCTAACACACGAAATGTCCCCGCTCCGGAACTGAGCAAAACATTCGTTAAACTTTCTCATGCAGGGTGAGGGAAATATGTATGATTTTAACTGGTTGCTGAACATTATCCGAATCTCGATATTACAACCATATTATCTTTGCTCTGAACTCGACCTCAATTGTTTTCTGCAAAATGAGAAATGCTGAATTTCTTGACGCACTGACAGGAAAGAAACTTTTCCATTAGCATCTCGTTCAGTGCACTGCAGAAATTAATGGGTCGAGAGGTGCAGACTAACATAGTTAATCACCATCTGAAACATCCCTAATAATATAGTGTGCGCAAAAACAGACACAATTGACACGGGAACTGAACTAGAGGAAATGGCACACATTTCCCTCAAGCATCTTTTTGATTTTTTTCCACAGGATAAAGAAGGAGGAAAAGCCACTCAGGCAGATGAGGAAATCGAGAATCAGTGCGGACCTTCTGGACTTCCAACAGATTGCAGCATACTGCTGTGCAGAGGGATTTGGATATCCTTGTGCAAGAACCTCAAAGAGTTGGTTTGCAGGTACAGCAGGTAATTAAGAAGGCAAATGGAATTTTGTCCTTCATTACTAGAGGGTTGGAGTTTAAAAACAGCGAAGTTATGTTGCAGCTGTATAAGGTGCTGGTAAGGCCACACCTAGAGTACTGTGTACAGTTTTGGTCTCCTTACTTGAGAAAGGATATACTGGCACTGGAGGGGGTGCAGAGGAGATTCACTAGGTTGATTCCGGAGTTGAGAGGGTTGGCTTATGAGGAGAGACTGAATAGACTGGGGCTATACTCATTGGAGTTCAGAAGAATGAGGGGAGATCTTATAGAAACACATAAGATTATGAAGGAAATAAATAAAATAGAAGCAGGGAAGTGAAGTTGTTTCCACTGGCGGGTGAAACTAGAACTAGGGGGCATAGCCTCAAAATAAGGGGAAGCAGATTTAGGAATGAGTTGAGGAGGAACTTCTTCACACAAAGGGTTGTGAATCTGTGGAATTCCCTGCCCAGTGAAGCAGTTGAGGCTACCTCATTGAATGTTTTTAAGGCAAGGATAGATATATTTTTGAACAGCAAACGAATTAAGGGTTATGGTCAGCGGAGCGGTAGGTGGAGTTGAGTCCACGAAAAGATCAGCCATGATCTTATTGAATGGCGGAGCAGGCTCGAGGGGCCAAATGGCCTATTCCTGCTCCTAGTTCTTCTAACATAGTTCTTATGTTCTTAGATGAACGAGATTTAGGCGCCAGAATATGTCAGACATAGAATAAAGAGGATCAAGTATAACCAACAGATCGTCCTCAAATCTCTTGCCTTGAAAGATACTTGATTTCGTCGAAAAGACGATTGTAGTCTTTCTCAAAGAAGCACCATGGCATGTGTATTACCCAGTGACTCGATTTCTTTTGTTGGTCAGTCATGTTTGCAATTGAATGCTGTATATTTCAGAGATATTCAATTGAGAATGTGGACATATGTGTTTAATAAACGTATTGATATTAAATGTTGAATAACAAACAAATACTGGTTACAACTGGTTGAAATTATTGCAGCTGTATAAGGTGCTGGTATTGAATTTAATGGGTTGAAAGGTGTAGACTAAAATAGCTAATCACCATCTGAAATGTGCCTAATAGTATTGTGTGCGCAACAAGACAGACACAAGTGACACTGGAACTGAACTAGAGGAAATGGCGCACATCTCTCAGAAGAATCTTGAAAAAAAATAATTCGCCATAAGAAATAAATAGGAAAAACTACTCAGACAGATGAGGACATCGCGAATCAGTACGGACCTGCTGAACTTCCAATAGATGAACGAGATTTAGGGGCCAGAATGTTTCACACACATAATAAAGAGGCATCAAGTATAACTAACAGATCATTCTTAAATCTCTTCCCTGTAAAGATATTTGATTTCATTTAAAAGATGATTGTGGCCAATCTCATATAAGCATCATGGCATGTGTATTACCCAGTGACTCGATTTCTTATATTGGTCAGTCATTGTTTGCAATTCAACGTTGTATATTTCAGAGATGTTCAATCCAGAATGGGGACACCTGTGTTAAATAAATGTATTGATATTAAATGTTGAATAACGAACCAATACTGGATATAACAGGTTGAAATTATTCGACCGAAGAGGAGAATGGTGCATTGATGATTGAGCAGAAATCATTGCTCCCTTAGACATTTGCTGGACGAACTGTTTTTAATTATGAAGTACAGGATAAGTTGAGATGGTCTCTCAATCTAACCATTGGAACTTGCAGCAACGCAGTGGAGTTGAACGTTGTAATCAGGCCAATTGGCGGTGCTATGTTGTCACTTGTTTCGGTAATGTAGTGGTTAATGTGTTCGCTTAGCACGTCATCTGTACCCGGTTCGAAAACGAGCGGCCACATCCTTTGAGCCTTTTATGTCGGGTGAGGGAAATTTGTATGATTTCAGTTTGTTGCTGAACATTATCCGTATTTTGATGTTGCAGCCATATTATCTTTGCTCAGATCTCGCCCTCAAATGCTGTCTGTAAAATAAGAAATGCAGAATATTTTTGACGCACTGACAAGAAAGAAACTTTTCTATTTTGACAATGTGCACACATTAGCATCTCGTTCAAGTTACAACAGAATAAAAGGGTTTACAGGTGCAGATTAACATAGTCACCTGAAACATGTCCAATAGTAGTTTCGGCTCAAAAGGACAGACAAAAGTGATACTGTAAGTGAACGAGAGGGAGTGGCGCACATTTCCCAGAAGAATCTATTTTTTTAAATACTTCTTCATAACGTAGAAATCGAAAACAAATCTCAGACAGATGAGGAAATCGAGATTCACTGCGGATCTACTGGACTTTCCTACAGATGGACGGAAGTTATGCGCCTGAATATTTCACACCCACAATAAAAAAGGCACAAGTATAATTAAAAGATACTTCTTCAATCTCTTCCCTTGAAAGATAATGAGGACATGTGTTACATAATGTATTAATATTACATATTGAATAACGAAACAAATACTGAGTATAATTGTTCGAGATTATTCGAAGAAAGTTGAGAATGATGCATTAATGAATAAGCAGAAATCATCGGTTCCTTAGATATTTGCCAGACAAACGCTTTTAAATTTTGATGTTCAAGGTAAGTTGAGAAAGCAGGTTGAAAGTACCGGTTTTCTTCTTGAATTAAGTGATATGGGCCCTCAGCCTCTCCATTGGCATCTGAAGCAGCGCAGCGCAGTTGAACATTGCAGAGAGGCCGATTATCTGCTGTCTGTTGTCAGCTCTGCATGTAATGTCACGGTAAAAATAGATACGTCCCCTGGGCCGGATGGGATTTATCCTAGGATTCTCTGTGAGGCCAGAGAGGAGATTGCAGAGCCTTTGGCTTTGATCTTTGTCTCGTCATTGTCTACAGGAACAGTGCCAGAAGACTGGAGGATAGCAAATGTTGTCCCCTTGTTCAAGAAGGGGAGTAGGGACAACCCTGGTAATTATAGACTGGTGAGCCTTACTTCTGTTGTGGGCAAAGTATTGGAAAGGATTATAAGAGATAGGATTTATAATCACCTAGAAAGGAATAATTTGATTAGGGATAGTCAGCACGGTTTTGTGAAGGGTAGGTCGTGCCTCACAAACCTTATTGAGTTCTTTGAGAAGGTGACCAAAGAGGTGGATGAGGGTAAAGCGGTTGATGTGGTGTATATGGATTCCAGCAAAGCGTTTGATAAGGTTCCCCATGGTAATCTTTTGCAGAAAATACGGACACATGGGATTGAGGGTGATTTAGTGGTTTGGATCAGGAATTGGCTCGCTGTAAGAAAACAAAGGGTGGTGGTTGATGGGAAATATTCATCCTGGAGTTCAGTTACTAGTGGTGTACCGCAAGGATCTGTTTTGGGGCCACTGCTGTTTGTCATTTTTATTAATGACTTGGATGAGGGCGTGGAAGGATGGATTAGTAAATTTGCGGATGACACTAAAGTCGGTGGAGTTGTAGACAGTGTGGAGGGAAGTGGCAGGTTACAGAGGGACATAGATAAGCTGCAGAGCTGGGCTGAGAGGTGGCAAATGGAGTTTAATGCGGAAAAGTGTGACGTGATTCACTTTGGAAGGAGTAACAGGAATACAGAGTACTGGGCTAATGGTAAGATACTTGGTAGTGTGGATGAACAGAGGGATCTGGGTGGCCACGTGCATAGATCCCTGAAAGTTGGCACCCAGGTTGATAGGGTTGTTAAGAAGGTGTATGGTGTGTTAGCTTTTATTGGTAGAGGGATTGAGTTTCGGAGCCAGGAGGTCATGCTGCAACTGTACAGAACTCTGGTGCGGCCGCATTTGGAGTATTGCGTACAGTTCTGGTCGCCGTATTATAGGAAAGATGTGGAAGTGTTGGAAAGGGTGCAGAGGAGATTTACCAGGATGTTGCCTGGTATGGTGGGAAAATCGTATGAGGAAAGGCTGAGGGGCTTGAGGTTGTTTTCGTTAGAGAGAAGAAGGTTAAGAGGTGACTTAATAGAGGGATACAAGATGATCACAGGATTAGATAGGGTGGATAGTGAGAGCCTTTTTCCTCGGATGATGTTGGCTAGCACGAGGGGACATAGCTTTAAATTAAGGGGTGAGAGATAAAATACAGATGTTAGAGGTAGGTTCTTTACTCAGAGAGTAGTAAGGGCGTGGAATGCCCTGCCTGCAGCAGTGGTGGACTCGTCAACGTTGAGAGCGTTCAAGTAGTTATTGGATAAACATATGGATGATATTGGAATAGTGTAGATTAGAGGGGCTTTAGATTGGTACCACTGGTCGGCGCAACATCGAGAGCCGAAGGGCCTGTACTGCGCTGTACTGTTGTATGTCCTATGTTCTATGTTATCACGTTCGCATCACACGCAAAAGATCCCATATCGAGACCGGGCAAAAACACTGTTGGACATTTCTCATTCAGGGCGTGCGAAGTCTGCATGATTTAACTTCGTGGAATCATAGAATCCTACAGCGAAGAAGGTGGCCATTCGGCCCATCGATAAAAGCAAATTACTGCGGACGTTGGAATCTGAAACCAAAAGAGAAAATTCTGGAAAATCTCAGCAGGTCTGGCTGCATCTGTAAGGAGAAAAAAGCGCTCACGTTTCAAGTCCAGATGACCCTTTGTCAAAGCTGAGATTTTCCAGCGTTTTCTCTTTTGGATTCGGCCCATCTGGTTTGCACCGACCACAATCCCACCCAGGCCCTATCCCGCCCATTCTCCGCCCATTATCATATTGGCAAATAGTCACTTTCTGCAAAAGCAGGCCACGTTGTTCGGTAAGTGATCAGAGAGCGGCCTCCCGTGGACAGTACAACAGCATTGGAAACAGGCGCAGAACCAAGAGCCCAGATATATACACTCTGAGACATATCCAGTACACTACAATACTGCACAAGAGGAAATATCCGCTCAACATTCACACTGTTAGCACCCCTTAGGGTTTTAAAGGTTTTAGTCAAGTTGCTTCTTACTCTTCGAAACTCGCGTGGACACAAACCTAACGTCACCATCCTTTCCTTATAAGATAACCCGCTCATAGCTGGGAATAGTTTAGTAAAACTCATCTGAACATTTTCTAACGCATTAACATGTTTCTTAAGATAAGGAGACAAGTAATGTACACAATATTCGAGATATGCCCAATGCACTCGCCAATGCCCAATTTTCCGATCTATCTGTGTGTGGTCAGCAGATTTAGCATCCATATCTTCACTCCCTTCGTCACTGCAGAAATCATCCCACTGAAATGTTTCTTGAGAAATTCGGCCAGAATGCATTTGTTCAGGTCAACAGGTGTTTAATTAACTTGCTTGAGTTTTATGCTGAGTAACAGAGATGGTTTCTGAGGGTATTTCTCTTAATGGGATTCCAAAGGTTATGTGATACGGTGCTGCACCACAGCCTTGTGAGTAAATATGGAGCTCACAGAATAAAATGAACAGGAGCACAATGGATAGGAAATTGGCTGATTGCCAGGAAACAACTCGTAGCTGTTTTTCGGACTGGAACAAAGCTTGGAGTGAAGTTGCCAGGAATAGGTTATATGACTCTTGATCTTTCTGACACAGTAATGACCGAGAGCTTGGTATGGAGGTCAGACTTTCAAAATCTGTGAATGATACAGAACTTGGAAACATTGCCAACCATCAGTAGATCATGCAGAACTTCAAAACGAAAAAAAAACTAATTGGTGGAATGGGCGCGAAATTGGGAGATTTAACTTATTGCGGAGTAAAGTTACATGATTAGTTTTGTTAAGCAGAGTGTGAAGAGACAAATGGAAATGAGGAAAACGCTATGAAAGTGAGTGTAGACGCCGAGGGACCTGAGTGAACGTGTGCATAAATCATGCATGGTGGAAGACAGGTTAAGACAGCCGTAAATAAAATAGTTAATAGTCTTTGTCTGTTGGGGAAAAGAATACAGAAGCAAGGAAGTTGTGCTATACTTGTAGAAAGCACTGGAAAACAGTCAACTGAAAAATTGGGTTCAATTCTGGGCACCAAACGTAAGACAGAATGTAAATCCAATAGGCTGGATGCAGGGGAAAACACGAGAATAATTCCAGAGATCAGAAACTTCAGTGACGAAAATATATTGGAGAGCTTCGGACTGATTTTTTTGACAGGAAGTTACTACTGTAATCCTATTGAGGCCTTCAAAATCCTGAGGGGTCTTGACAGAGTAGATAGAGAGGAATTGTTCAATCGTAGATGGATTCTGTAACAGGGGGCGCGGGCTGAAGTTAATTGGTGAAAGAAGCATGGAGACATAACGAAAAACATTTTCAGACGGTGAGTGATTCAGATCTGGAATGTGCTGTTTGAGAGTCTGGTGCAGGCAGCGCCAATTGATGGCTTCAAAATGGGATTGGATTATTGTCTGAAAATGAACAAAATGCTGGACTGTGGGGTATAGAATGTTATTGGATGAATTCCTCCTTTAATGGACCAGCACATACATGACGCTTCAAAATGGCCTTCTTCTCTGCTGTAAATACTCTATCAATGTGGAAAGGGGGGACAGTGGCAACATCACTGGGAGAGTAGTTCTGAGGGGAAGCAATTTTCTCAAGATATATGTTCAAATCCAACTGCAACAGAAAGTGGGTTTTACAATGCAATTGCAATTTTGAATTTAAATCTCGTTTCCGTAATTGCGGCCAATACAAGTAATACAACAGATTCTCTAATGCCCAGCAGAAAAGGGAACCATCCATCATTTCCCAGATTGGCCCACAGCTGACTCCAGGCCCACGCGTGTTTGGCGTTTACATGCCTTCCGTGATGATCTAGAAAACCAATGGATTCAGAGTACTAGCGATTGCCAAATTATGCTGGACTTGCCGGCTGCGTATACAGCCCATGAAAGAATAAGAAACAGCAACTAAAATCAGCATTTCACAACATCTGCAATAGCAAAGGACGTCCAGGAGATGGCAGTGAAACCGTGCTCTTTGGCACGACGCGAAACAGATCGTCTCAGTTATTGCTGCAATCGACTCAGTCTTTGTCCATCCGAAATTAGACCTAGTTTATGTGACACAAAATCATATTTCTGATTATATGACAATAATTTTCAGTTGATTCTGTACTCAGCAAAATCCTAGTTCTTACTATACTGCACCAAGCCTCATTTGATATTACATTGCTGGAACCTGCAACGTATAAAGGAACATCGACAATATCTCAATCACTGCTGCACCAGTCCACCTCCCTGTTTATACCGAATAATATCCTGTCTCTAATTATTGTTCTATTTCATGACTCGTTTATTGCTCCAATGCCCCTCTGAAAGCTTATATCAATCTGAAGCCTTAGTTTGAAATTATTGCATCAGCTTTGTCTCACTTTATATCAGACAATACCCAGAATCAGGCAAAATTACACTAGGCCCGGTGGCAGTTTTATTCCGCTAGATGCTCTCTCCTTTATCACTGCACCAAACCATACCACTGTTCATTTTACACATTATCCCGTCTCAATTATTGCTTTACTCTGCATTGCCTCGCTTTTTATTCCACTGGACCACATCTCTGTTTATATCACACTAAATCATATCCCTATATTCTGATAGCGTCGATGTGAGTTTACATTACACTCGAACCTGTCCCAGTTTAAATTATAGTGCACATTGTCTCTGCTTACATTGGAATAAACCTTGACTTTGTTACAGCTGCGTACTGCATGTCTCTGTCTATGTGAGAAAACACCACGCTGGTTAGTACTACGCTCTACCCGCTCTCAATAAACACTGAACTGGACCCAGTCTGCATTCATATTAGTGCAGGTGCTGTATGAATAATTGGTGCACTCGGCCCTGCCTCTGTATTACTGCACAAAACCCGTCCCTCGTTTATATTACAACATATCGTATTAGATGGATTGGCCATGCAAAATTGCCCGTCATTGTCCTTAGGGTATGTGGATTAGCCATGGTATATGTGTGGGCTAACAGGGATAGGGCAGAGGGGAGGGCCTGGGTCGGATGCAGACTCGGTGGGCCAGATGGTCTTTTTCTGAACTGTATGGATTCTATGGTTCTATGGCTAAGAAATATCATATCAGTTCCTTGCCCACGCTGATGAAATTCAACGTGGGCAAGTGCGAGGTCGTACACTTTGGAAAAAAGAATAGAGGCATGGACTATTTTCTAAACGGTGACAAAATTCATAATGCTAAAGTGCAAAGGGACTTGGGAGTCCTAGTCCAGGATTCTCTAAAGGTAAACTTGCAGGTTGAGTCCGTAATTAAGAAAGCAAATGTAATGTTGTCATTTATCTCAAGAGGCTTGGAATACAAAAGCAGGGATGTACTTCTGAGGCTTTATAAAGCACTGGTTAGGCCCCATTTGGAGTACCGTGAGCAATTTTGGGCCCCACACCTCAGGAAGGACATACTGGCACTGGAGCGGGTCCAGCGGAGATTCACACGGATGATCCCAGGAATGGTAGGCCTGACATACAATGAACGTCTGAGGATCGTGGGATTATATTCATTGGAGTTTAGGAGGTTGAGGGGAGATCTGATAGAAACTTACAAGATAATGAACGGCTTAGATAGGATGGACGTAGGGAAGTTGTTTCCTTTAACAGGGGAGACTAGGACGCGGGGGCACAGCCTTAGAATAAAAGGGAGTCACTTTAGAACAGAGATGAGGAGAAATTTCTTCAGCCAGAGAGTGGTGGGTCTGTGGAATTCATTGCCACAGAGGGCTGTGGAGGCCGAGACGTTGAGCGTCTTCAAGACAGAAATTGATAAATTCTTGATTTCTCGAGGAATTAAGGGCTATGGGGAGAGAGCGGGTAAATGGAGTTGAAATCAACCATGATTGAATGGTGGAGTGGACTCGATGGGCCGAATGGCCTTACTTCCGCTCCTATGTCTTATGGTCTTATGGTCTTAGACATTTGAGTGCCTATTTATTTTAAATATTATTTTTTCCAATTACCCCCTTTGGAGAAATGATATCTTTTAGCAATTTCCCTTCAATTTTCCCAGAGATAACCTTCAGTCCATCTCTGCATTCCATGAGTGTATGAAAACAGCAAACAATTCATATATTTCAACTGAAGAACCTTTAATATGTAGCTATTTATCGACACCCATTCTGTTGTGTGCACTTGTACACAAAATGATTTCAGTCTGACTATTTTGTTCCCAGCGTTTCCTTGTCTGTCTTTAGAGACCTGTTGGAAAATGGATAAATCACATCTCGAATGACGAGGAGATTACTGGAAATTGATCTTCTCAGTGTCGCCCTGAAATTCCTGATATATTGTGCTGATTCTGTGTTAATTTGTGAAAATGATGGAGAAAATGACCCTGGACGTATCGCCGACAGGAGGAAATTGCACCTGTAATTCCCAGACTTCTTATTCCTATTGATGCAAAGGATTGAAACATCTGCTGCTCTCCGGAGAAGGAGCAATATTTCCGTTTAACTGTTACATTCGCCAATTCCACCGTAAACATTTTCTACTGTGTATAGGTTGTACAATCTCGGTAATACGATGAATCAGGATCAGGTGTATCATAAGGGTGGCCAGACCTTGTGTGATACAAACAGTGATATTGCCTGGTGAACATGGACCGCAGCTGTTCAAGATGGCAGCTTATCACCACTTTGTCAGGAGCAATTAGGGAAGGGCAACAGATGCCAGTGATGCCCACATCCCATAAATGATTAAAAATTATGCAGTAACAACAGAGACATAATCTAATTTCATATAGACAGATATGCTGGCGCAATGATAACATAAACTGGCCGGGAGAGACATGCAAACCAATGTATGGGATATATAGACTAAGAGAAACAACATGTTATAACATTTAAATAAACTTTTTTTGCCTGTGATCATTCTGGAAAAAAGTAATTTGTCCAATAATAACTGGCGGGTGTCAAACGTAACAAAACCAGATATAGGTTCCAATTCACAACTGATTGGGTAACAGTTTAAAAAATTATCATAGAGAATTAGAACATTATAATTTGAATGGCCTTCCCCAGTGTATCACTAACAGAGACAGCTGGGCCCGGAGTCAGACTGGGACCTGATATAAGGACGCAATCGCTTCTAGGGCCTTGCCCAGGTTTCTTTGTCATGACGACTGATGCAGGGATTTGTTTGGCAAACACGGATTGGAAACCGATGACAGCCGCAAGAGTGACTGACTCCAACTGACTAAGAGTGTTATTCCCAATGGGGTCAATCATGGTGGACCCCAAAAATTTATGTTATCTGAGGTAACAATGGTGAATCTGTCAGGGGAACAGAAAATAACATGTTCCTTCTCATTCTTACAAACAGTTCCACATTTAAAGACAGAATTAGGACATGTGAAGACTGAAAAGACGAATATGAAAACGTCATCGGAGGCAAAAAGAACAGTGAAATAAATGTTAAGGGTTATTGTGCTTTTCCTAAACAAGTTCGATCCAACGCTAATTTGTTCAAAGTGATGGCTTGTAAACTGAATTGAAAAATTGAATTTCGGTATGGTTCCTGGCAAATGTCCACCCCCCCCACCCCACCCTCAACCGCCCCCTTACCCCCCCCCCCGCCCCGCCCCCCGCCCCCCCCCCCCCCCCCCCGCCTAGCGCGCACACACACACACACACACACACAAGTGCTGTTAAAAGATAAGATTAGCACAAGACGACAGCTCTATAAATATTGCATTTGATTCATTCTCAATGAAGGACAGGGGGAGACACAGAAACAATGCTAAGACAATGATATATAAGAACCATTAAAATGGACCTATTCTCGAAAGTCCTTCAAATTTTAACTTCATGAAGGATATACTAATTTATTTTCCAAAGTTACTGTGAAATCTGGTTCCATGGTTTCAAGCTCTTTATTCCAGTTCATAACAACTCTTGTTTAAAAGTAAACAATTAAATTTCTGTCGTCCTGCACAATAAAATACATCTTTGCCCACTGGTTACCGAACGTCCTTCGAGTTGAAATATTCTCTCTTTAATTACCCCACTCACAACTTCATGGTTTTGAACACAAATAAATGTGTTCAAAAGACTCACAAGGAGATAGAGAGAGAGACACCGGGAGAGTGAGGAGAAAGAAAAACGGGATGCTGACAGATAAAAGCTGAGGAACAAAAAATCAATAGCAGATGGAGAGAAAAGGGTCAAACAATGAAAGATAAAAGTCATCAATCCCTTCCTTCACGGAACCCGGGGAGCTCGGTGACTGGTCTGCTGACCATCCAGTTATGTCCGGGAATGGAAACTCTGAACAGATCACAACAGACTCATTTGTAAATGTCACTGCAATGTGATCTGTGTGTCTCTGCCCTGACTCTGTGGACAGATATAGGCCGCACTGACAGATGTTCTCACCAGATTGTGGCCCCTGGATTTATTTTCTGCTCAGAAGTGAGATGTGTGGTTTGGAACTGGCAGCAAGAATCGGGAAGTTGTATTACCTGAGAATGAAACAAACGGGGCCAGTTTGATGTTATCACCGTGAACAGTCTTCCTGCCTGCGACGGTGAACTCACTCTGAAAGCATCAAGAACAGTCACAGAATTGCTGCCGGCCTCAGCATTACATTCACTTCCATTACCATTTTAATGAATCAAGAAATGATCATATTTGGGGTTTTAAAAAGGTTAATTGAAAGGAAGATGGACTGAAGATTATCACTGAAAGAAAAGAGGGAAAATTAAAGCGACGATTTTTTTCCCGCAGAGGTGTTCAAAAGTAGAAAGTTTAAGTCTGTTAGGTGTTGTGTGAGAGAAATCGAGGAGAGAGTTGAAGTGAGTGAACTGGTCTGTTTCCGGCACTGAATTTCCCTCTGTTGAGATTGTTGTGCTTCATCTTTTCAGTCACCGGTTGCCTTAAGCATAAAAATTAAACACTTTTTTGAACTAGTAGCCAGATCCGGCTCTTGGGTACCTGTGTAAGTGAGCTAAAGGAGAATGAGAGTGAGAAGAGAGGTTATCTGATTTAGATACAATCTGAGACAGAGAAAGAGAGGAGAGAAGTTCAGTGAGTCATTTGAAAGATGCATTGCCTTGGCAGCGGAATGGCCAGCTGTATATCACATTCAAGAGCGTCCAGAGCAGTTCATTAACTTTAGGTATTGACTGAGGCATAGAATGTACGATTAAATACTGAATAAATTACCAGAACATGCTTAAAAGTAATTGCAATTATTTACATAGCTGTTAGGACTGGCACCTCACATTGTTAACGAAAGAGGGTTGGCAGCAGGAGAAATACTTAATACAATTAATGTCACCAGAGAGGCAGTGCTGGGTAGACTAATGGGACTGAAGGTGGACAAGTCCCCGGGTCCGGATGGAATGCATCCCAGGGTATTGAAAGAAATGTCAGAGGTAATAGTGGATGCGTTAGTGATTATTTATCAAAACTCGTTGCATTCTGGGGTAGTGCCGGTTGATTGGAAAATGGCTAATGTTACGCCGCTGTTTAAAAAAGGAAGGAGACAAAAGGCGGGTAACTATAGGCCGGTCAGCTTAACGTCTGTAGTAGGGAAAATGCTGGAATCCATTATTAAAGAGGAGATAGCAGGGCATCTGGATAGAAATGGTTCGATCAATCAGATGCAGCATGGATTCATGAGGGGAAAGTCGTGCTTGACGAACATGTTGGATTTTTATGAAGATGTGACTAGGGCGGTTGATGGAGGAGAACCGGTGGATGCGGTGTTTTTGGATTTCCAAAAGGCGTTTGATAAGGTGCCCCATAAAAGGCTGCTGAGGAAGATTAGGGCACACGGAGTTGGGGGTAGTGTGTTAAAGTGGATTGGGGACTGACTATCCGACAGGAAGCAAAGAGTCGGAATAAATGGGTGTTTTTCCGGTTGGAGGAAGGTAACTAGTGGCGTGCCGCAGGGATCGGTACTCGGGCCGCAACTATTTACCATTTATATAGATGATCTGGAGGAGGGGACGGAGTGTAGGGTAACGAAGTTTGCAGACGACACAAAGATAAGTGGAAAAGTGAATCGTGTGGAGGACGGAGAAGATCTGCAGAGATTTGGACAGGCTGAGTGAGTGGGCGAGGATATGGCAAATGTAGTATAACGTTGATAAATGCGAGGTTATACACTTTGGAGGAAATAATAACAAATGGGATTGCTATCTCAATGGAAACAAATTAAAACATGCTACCGTGCAAAGGGACCTGGGGGTCCTTGTGCATGAGACGCAAAAGCCCAGTCTGCAGGTACAACAGGTGATCAAGAAGGCAAATGGGATGTTGGCCTATATCGCGAGCGGGATAGAATATAAAAGCAGGGATGTCTTGATGCACCTGTACAGGGCATTGGTGAGGCCGCAGCTGGAATACTGTGTGCAGTATTGGTCCCCTTATATGAGGAAGGATATATTGGCATTGGAGGGAGTGCAGAGAAGGTTCACCAGGTTGATACCGGAGATGAGGGGTTTGGATTATGAGGAGAGGCTGAGGAGATTGGGTTTGTACTCGTTGGAGTTTAGAAGGATGAGGGGGGATCTTATGGAGACTTATAAGATAATGCGGGGGCTGGATAGGGTGGAGGCGGAGAGATTCTTTCCACTTAGTAAGGAAGTTAAAACTAGAGGACACAGCCTCAAAATAAAGGGGGGTCGGTTTAAGACAGAGTTGAGGAGGAACTTCTTCTCCCAGAGGGTGGTGAATCTCTGGAATTCTCTGCCCACTGAGGTGGTGGAGGCTACCTCGCTGAATATGTTTAAAGCGCGGATGGATGGATTCCTGATCGGTAAGGGAATTAAGGGTTATGGGGATCAGGCGCGTAAGTGGTACTGATCCACGTCAGATCAGCCATGATCTTATTGAATGACGGGGCAGGCTCGAGGGGCTAGATGGCCTACTCCTGCTCCTATTTCTTATGTTCTT
Organism: Mustelus asterias; assembly: GCF_964213995.1. Taxonomy (NCBI): domain Eukaryota; kingdom Metazoa; phylum Chordata; class Chondrichthyes; order Carcharhiniformes; family Triakidae; genus Mustelus; species Mustelus asterias. Next base: position 5,761,341 of record NC_135830.1, read on the forward strand.
ATGTTCTTATGTTACGGGCATAGGTTCCATTTCGGCCTTGTGTAACTGTCTGTGTGGTGTTTGCACATTCGCCCCGTATGTGCGTAGGTTTCTGCCAAGTTTACGGCTTTCCTTCTGCAGTCCAAAAATCTGCGGGTTAGGAGGAGTGGTCATGCTGAATTGCCCGAGTGTCCATTTGCAGTGCAACGTGCTATACGTTAATTGAGTTCCTCAATCTCTTTTGAACAAGAGGATGTTACAAGATTCATCCCAAGCTTTCAACAAATTATTGCACACAATGCCAAATCAATTAGATATGATGCGCAAGACCTAACAAGATGAAACGCATTCTTCCAACCTCTTTCATCCACACGAACACATTTCGTCTCCTAAGTTAGTATCTATCTATTTATTTAAAGTTCATTTATTAGTCACATGTAGGCTTGCATTAACACTGCAATGAAGTTACTGTGAGAATCCCCCAGTCGCCACACTCTAGCACCTGTTCGGGTACACTGGGAGAATTTGACATCTCCAATGCACCTAACTATCACAAGTTTGGACTGTGGAAGGAAACCGACACAGACACATGGAGAACGTGCAAACTCCAAACATATAGTGACCAAGCCAGGAATCGAACTCGGGTCCCTAGCACTGTGAGGCAGCAGTGCTAACCACTGCGCCATCCTGCTTGCTTGCTCTTGCTCTTTTCTCATCCATCAGACGCATTTTATAGAACATTAATAATTGAGACAGTGCCTGCTTTATTATTAGGACCCAATGTAATGCAACGTGAGGTACGGGTGCGCTCAGTGATGCATGACGTACAGCCTAGAACAATAATATCTGAGATGGAGCCAAATGTAACATATGTAGACTCTTGATTAAGCAACAACAGCTCAGAAATGATTATTGTTGTAGCATATATCACGGCACGTCTTTATGTAATATAAATGAAGCGGCACGTAATGTAATGTAAATAGATACAAGGTCTATTGCAATAATGATTCAAATGAGACAAATGCTGTATATAAAGAGACATGACCCAGTGCATTACTGTACATGACTGCACTAAATGTGTTATTGCAGTGAACAGTGTCAAGTTACTGAGACAAGGTTAATTGTAGCACATATAGAAGCAAAGCCCAGTGCATTAATAAATTAAACTTCAGGTTGCGTTATATATACAGACACAGAGCTGAAAGAAAGATAAAACGAGATATGGTGTAGTACAGTCATAACTGAGACAACTCCTGTGCAATAAAAAAAATACATGGTTAAATGCAGTAATAGCGGAAGGAGGGGCAGTGCAATAAAACTAAACTCAATGTATAGTGAAATACAGGCATATACATGGTCGTACTATAGTAAGAAATAAAAAAAATGGTCATTCGTATGTTCCACAGAATCATATTCTAATTCAATAATAACGGTATATGATCTAATATTATGAATCCGAGATGATGAACTGCAGTGTTGATTGAGGAAAGAGAGAGAGAGAGAGAGATGGACAAGTACACTAATACCACTCCATTTATGATTAATGATCTGCTGAGTGTTTCTGGCATTTCCTTTTTCATATCCCATGCATCCGCAGTAGCTTGTTTTTGAGCAACGAGATATTTGAACAGATTTCTAAAAGGATGGTCAAAAAAGGGGCAGTTTTATGGATTGATTTAGACGGGAAAGGGAGATCAGGAGATTTAGGGTGGGAATAACAGAGTTTAGTGCCTAAGCAGATTAACACATCCCAAACTGAAAAATAAATTTGCAGTTAAGAATGGAAAATGCAGAAAATTTATATTTTTAAATTCTATTCAAACATAAATTGTTCTGTGGCCATTTCGTTTTATTTCTCTCTGAAACAGATGAGCAATTAATCATTAGTTAGAAAATTAGCCTGTGGGAGCCCATCCGGCGATATTGCGAGTGCACAATTCTGTCTCATACCGTCAGTGTGTCAGTTGAATGCTATTAATAAAATAAGACAGGCGAAACAATCATTATCGCTAAAATCTGTGTCAAATTGACATAGTGCAACACAATATTCAACTAATAAAATGGATCCGAACAGAGGTTGCCTGAAGATATTGCAAAGAGCACTGCACCATTGTTCATATTGACCTGTCCCTCAATGCCAGTTAATCATTGAGAAATTGTTATAACGTTCACGCGAAATATTACACACACAATAGCAGAGTGATTAGACGTTTCTCACAGCTACTTATAGATATTTGCAAAAAATGAACCTACTCTTCCAAACAAGAATGATTGGCATCGGACGGGCACGCCCACATATATCGTAATTGATAATAGCTCAACAGGCAACATATTCATGCTCGCATGTTGGATTAACAGAGACAGGTTCTGATGTAATGTAAAGAGACAAATCCTGTGTAATATAAAAGAGATGGGTTCCGACTTACTATAATCAGATCCGTGGTCCACGCTAGGACTAATTGAGAGGACCTAATGTAGCATAACAGAGAGATGGCTGAGTGCAGTATAACAAGAAAAACGACCGAATGCAGGATAAAGAGAGACAGGGTCCGCTGCCGTATCATTAAAGACTGGGTCTGGTACAACATAAATAGAAGTATGGACCGGTGTAATGTAATCAGAGGGTTGAGTCAGTTAATTAATAACTAATAAAGCAGTGTCTTCTATACACTGGCCCTATTGCCAATGGATAGCATTTTCTTCCTAATGAGCAAAAGATTCTCATTCATAACTTTGAACTTCTGTACTAAATCTCCCATAAACTGCTCAGTTCTAAAGGAAACAAACGCAGCGTTCAGCTGTTCTGATAGTGCAGCTCATGCATGATGAACGTCAAGCTCCATACGACCTTCTGCCTCGCATGTTTCCCGATGTCATTTTCGGAATTGATGAAACTTTCACATGGATTCTCATTAATCAATGGCATCGTGTCAGAATAAGATTCAAGGCTAAGGAAAGACTTGCTTCTGACAATTAAATGCATCAGTGCAATATTGGACACATCTCAGAGTTTAGACACACTGAGCTCAATGTCATGTCAAAACACAAACTGTAATCGGTTAACAGTCTTATCTCAGTGGAATTAACATCATGTTGGAGTCAAATGGCAATGTGTTCAATTCCCACAACAGATACCTGAGCTCATGATATAACCTGTGACCAAGTGCTGAATGTTCAGTTGTTCCATTATTGGACGTGATGATATTTCAGTCTAAGGTGTAGTATAGCAATATTATTATTAAGCTTGTATTCCAGAAGCTTGAAGTAATGCTCTGCGGGCAAGGGTTCAAATTCCACCCCAGAAACTGGGGAATTTCAATTCAATTAATTGATTAAGCTGAATCAAACAACGTTGTCTAATTAATAACAATCATATTTCGCCAAAGCTCATCTTCTTCTCTGATGTATTTTAGGAGAGGAAATTTTACTTCTTACTTGTAAGACATATAAAATTGCCAGAAGAAGGAACAAGCCTGAGGGTTTGGAACGTTTTAAAATTCAACAAAAGAAGACACAATGTGCGAGGGGGGAAATAGAGTATGAAAGGAAAATGGCAGGAAGCAGAGAAACTAATTGTAAAAACTTCTCTGAATATCTGAAGAGACAAAGATTAGTTAAGACAAATTAGGTAGCTTACAGTCAGAATCCAGGGAAATTATAATGGGGAACAAAGAAATGTTGGATGAATAGAACACAAAGCTTGACTCTTGACTAGGGCGGCACGGTAGCACAGTGGTTAGCACTGCTGCTTCACAGCTCCAGGGTCCCGGGTTCGATTCCCGGCTCGGGTCACTGTCTGTGTGGAGTTTGCACATTCTCCTCGTGTCTGCGTGGGTTTCCTCCGGGTGCTCTGGTTTCCTCCCACAGTCCAAAGATGTGCGGGTTAGGTTGATTGGCCAGGTTAAAAAATTGCCCCTTAGAGTCCTGGGATGTGTAGGTTAGAGGGATTAGCGGGCAAAATATGTGGGGGTAGGGCCTGGGTGGGATTGTGGTCGGTGCAGACTCGATGGGCCGAATGGCCTCCTTCTGCACTGTAGGGTTTCTATGATTTCTATGATTTGACTCCATCTTCACAAAAGGGGACACAAATATCCTCCCAGAAATGTTAGGGAACCAGGAGCTAGTTGGCATTGAAGAACACCAGTGTTAGTAGCAAAATCATGCTGGGGAAATTAATGGGGTGAAATGCTGATAAATCACTAAGGCCTGAGAATCTACATCCCAGAGTATGAATGGAAATGGCCCTGAAAATATTGGTTGCGTTGGTGTCATCCTCTAAAATTCTATACACTCTGGATCAGTTCCTATAGATTGGAGGGTGACAAATGAAATCCCAACATGTACAAAGGAAGGGAGAGTAAAAATGTTGAATTACAGCCTGACTTTAGCATCAGTGAAGATGTTGGAGGCTGTTATCAAAGACATGATAGCAAAATATTTAGAAAGCATTAACGGAATTTGATGAAGCCAGCATGGGCTTAAGGAAGATATGTAATTCGTAACAAACATACTTGCGTTTTCTGAGGCTGTAAAGAATAGAATAGGGAGGGGGGCGGTGGAGGGAGGGGGGAGGGAACCAGGGTACGTGGTGCATTTGTACTTTCAGAAGACATTTGAGACGGTTCCTCGTACAATATTAGTAGGTCAAATTAAAGCACGTGGGATCGGGAATAATGTATTGACATTGGTGTAGAATTCGTTGACAGATAAGAAACAGAGAATGGAAATACATGGGTCTTTTTCCGAGTGGCAGTTAGCGACTGATGGGGTACTTCAGGATCCCGACTTATTTTATTTATTTATTAGTCAAATGTCGGCTTACGTTAACAATGCAATGAAGTTACTGTGAAAAACCTCGAGTCACCACACTCCAGCGCCTGTTCGGGTACACTGAGGGAGAGGTTAGCATGGCCAATGTCCCTAAGCTGCACGTCCTTCGGATTGTTGGAGGAAACCGGGGAACCCAGAAGAAATCCACATAAGCACGGGGAGAACGTGCAGACTCCGTACAGAAAATGACCCAAGCCGGGAAGCGAACCCGGTCCCCGACGCTGTGCCACCGTGGGATCTGGATAAGGAAATCAAATGTATCATGTCCTAAGCGGCTGGCGATATATAACTGTGAGCTATGAGGAGGGTGCAGTGACTTGTGAGCTGTGAGGAGGATGCAGGGGGGCTTCAATGTGATCTGGACAAGTTGTGTGAATGGGTGAACATGTGGCAGCTGCAGTACAACGTGGTTCAATGTACAGTTATATACGTGTGTAATGCACAAAACAATATATATTTGGAAGTGTGATGTACAAATGGATCTGGGTATCCTTGTACACCAACCAATGAAATCGGAGAGGTATGTGCAGCAAGCAATTAGGAAGGCCTTCGTTGCAAGAAGATTTGAGTTCGGAATTAGGGAAGTCTTACTGCAGTAATGCTGGGTCTTCATAAGACCACATCTGGTGTAATGCGTGTAGATTTGATCTCCCTCCCTAAGAAAGGGACTCTGGCGAGTGCAGCTGATACCCGGATTGGTGGGACTGTCCTATAAGGCGAAATTGATTCGACCGGGCCTGTATTCACTCGACTGACCTAATGAAGGAGCAGCACTCGGAAAGCTCGTGAGTCCAAATAAACATGTTGGACTTTAACCTGGCGTTGCGAGACTTACTGTACCCACCCTAGTGCAACGCTGGCATCTCCACCTCATGTATTCACTCGAGTTTAGACGGATGGGAAGAGATCTGATTGAAATACATAAAATTGTGATTGAAACATTCAAAACATAACAAATGAGGGCGGTACAGTGGCACAGTGACTAGCACGGCTGCCTCTCAATGCGTAGCACGGCTGCCTCTCATTGCCAGGGACCTGGGTTCGATTCCCACCTTGGGTCACTGTCTGTGCAAAGACTGCACATTCTCCCCCTATCTGCGTGGGTTTCCTTCGGGTGCTCCATTTTCCTCCCGCAGTCAGAAAGACGTGCTGATTAGGTGCATTGGCCATGCTAAATTTTCCCTCAGCGTACCTGAACAGGCGCTGGAGTGTGGCCATGGGCCCTTTCACAGTAACTTCATTGCAGTATATGTCTATTTGTGCATTTATAATAAATGAAGTTATGAATAATTAAACGAATTCTAACAGGGCTGGGCAGGCGAGATGAAGGAAGGACGTTTTCGCTGGTTAGGGAGTCTCAAACCAGGGATGCAGTCTCAAGACATAGGGTAGCCAATTTAGGACAGAAATTAGGAAACATTTCTTCACTTCAGAGGCTAGCGAACATACGGAGTGCTCTAGCACTGACGGCTTTGGATGTCATGCCACTGAATAGATTCAAGAAATAAATCGATCTGTGATTAGATCTTAATGGTATCAGGGGGTGTGGGCAGAATCCAATAATGTGGCCTTGAGATAGGAAATAACCCATAATCATGAAGACTGGTGGATCAGGCTCGACTGGCCTCCTCCGGCTCCTAATTTCTATGTACCTAATGTTCAGTCAATGTTCTGAGGACCTGAGTTCAAATCCCGCCACGGCAGATGGTGGAACTTGAAATCAATAAAAACTATCTGGAATTAAGAATCTATTGATGACTATGAGACCATTGTTGATAGTTGTAAAAACCCATCTTGTTTACTAATGTCCCTTTAGGGAAGGAAATCTGCCGTTCTTACCTTGTTTGACCGACATGTGACTCCAGAGTCACAGCAATGTGGTTGACTCTCAACTGCCCTCTAAGGGCAACTGGAGATGGGCAACAAATGCTGGCCAGCCAGTAATGTGCAAGTCCCACGAATCAATAAAAAAAGCTATGTTTAGCCTGTCTGTCCTACATGTGACTCCAGTTCCACAGTGATGAAGCTGACCCTTACGTGCCTCTGAAATTGACAAAACAGCCATTCAGGTGTTTCAAAGCTGCTGCAGAAAGTCAAACATAAATAAAACCGACCAGAGGGCAATTATTACAAAAAGGTAGTTCGCAACCGCCTTCTCAGGATGGGCAATAAATGCTGACTTTGTCAGTGATGCCCATATCCAGAGAATGAATAGAACAGTGCAAACTACTGCGAATTCCGGAAATCTAAAAGTAATACAACAAAAAAGGCAGGTCAGCGGGCATTAGCAGTGGGTGAAACAGATTCTCATTTCAGGCCGATGACAGAATGTAAAATCTCATTGATAAAATTCGATATAACAGTACTGTTCTGCCCAGTATCCTGGCCACTCATTCTTCAACTAAAATCACAAAATTACTGTTCATTTATCACATCTCGCTTTGTGGGAGCTTCCTGTGCACCAAATCCTTGTTGTATGTCCAACATTACAGCAGTGAATAACTTCAGCGAAAATATATCAGTGAGTTTTAAATGGTTTGGGACGACCTAACGTCAGGTAAAGCGTTATGAAAATGCAAGGCCTTTCCAAATGTTAATATTATAAAATGCAAGAATTGATATGTTAAAAGCTCTGAGATTAATGCGATTATCGTCACTCCTCTGCCTGATGTTTTAACGTGTCTAGTTTTAGTAGATTAAATCATCAATCAAATTGACATTCAGTGGAATACCAGTCTTTTCAGACATGTTTTATTTATTCTGACATCAGAACTTTCAGAACAAATTCTTGATTAGAGGGTATTTTTTTATTTGAATTAAATAGCGTCTGGTCTATGGGTATTCACGAAGTTTCTATTGATTTTGAACCTGCTGTCAATATACTTAAAAGAAACCGCTATTTTGAATTGAAACTAATGAATAAATGACGGTTTATCTGGTTTTGCTGCCATGAACATCTCATTGTAACCAGTGAGGTGTTTATTGGGAATAAACACAGAAATAGAAATCCCAGATTAGATTTATTGATTGACAAAAACGCAACAAATATTTCCTCATCAACACAGCACAGAAATAGAGGCGAACATGCAAATCAATCATTGGATTCCAGTTGTGATTGTTTTTTGGGCATATGTTTTCATCAGTTATATGCACAAACCAAGCTATGATTATCAACGTTCAAAATTAGGAAAGATTCCCTCTAATCACAAAATAAAAGGACGCGGTGATTTAATGTGCTTTATCTCTCTTTGTCTTTCTCCTCTCTGATTCTGTGTCTTGTTTTGTCTCTCCACGATGGGTCATTGTCTTTACTCAACAACATCAAGTCAAACTCCAGCAAATGTATTCTCTCAGGTCTATTTTCAGGCCTCTAACTAAATGGATTTAATTCAATCTATAGAGAGAGCTTTTCTCCAATATGTATCTTGATCATTCCCTGTACCTAATCCTTTCTGTCCCAGCGTCCAATTGTTTCAATGGACAGTGTAGAGAGGTTTTTACTGTTTCTAAACAGTCTTCATTTGCTGGAAATGCTTGATTGAGATAGTGTGGATGGAGTTTCACTTTTTATCTATCCCGCGCTACACCTGCTTGGGAGTGTTTAATGTTGCACTGTGGAGGGAGCTTTACATTCGGTGCCTAAACACATGCTACACCTGGAATGTTTGATGGGACACTAGGCCCTGTCTCGATATTGCACTCATCTGTGACCTGTCTCTGCTGATGTTAAATTAACTAATCCCTATTTCGGTTTATATGAAAGAAGATTTTGTCTCTGTTCACATTACACTGGACGTACTTTCTGTTTATAATAAACTAGATGCTCTCTCTGTTTATATTACACATCACCATGTCTCTGTTCATATTGAGATCGACAATGACTCTGCTTTTATTAATGTAGACCTGTCTCTGTACTAAACTGGATGCACTTGACCATGTCCATGTTCATTTTATATTGGGCACGGACTCAGTTATTACTGTACTAGACAATGCGCAATCATGTGAAAAGTGGCTATGGGAACACGATTCTCTGCATCCTCCTACAGATACAACTCTGATGGATGGAGACAAGTCTTGGGAACTGGAAAAGAAGAAGTGATATTTGAAAGCTCATTCTACTGATGCATTGAAAATAGATATCAAACCCTGCGTAGCATACACTGTCGATCCAATATTTTCCGTTTCAAGATCCTGCTGAATACAGATGTTTATAGCCCAGCATATTTATGCATTATATTATCTCTCTACCTCACAGAACCGTTGAGTAATGTTCATGTAGCCATAGTTCAGACAGAGGAATACTATAGTGCAGTAATAACAGTGACCTGGTCTCGCGAATTATAGACAGAGTCAGGATCAAATGTCATATAAACAGGGATTGGGTCTAGTGCATCATAAACTAAGCTCCGGTCAAGCGGAGTATTAACAGAGACAGGATCTATTTTAATATAAACAGAGGCCTGATGCAGTGAAATAGAAATGAGGTCGTGCCGAGTGCCTTGTAGGAAGTTAAAGGCGAAATACTGGCCTTACCAGAGACACCCACATCCCATGAAATAAATATTTTAAAAATATGAATGACATCAACGAATACAAGAAAAACTGAGATGGTGTCGAGTGCAATTTAACCGAATGCAGTTACTTGCGCGATATAAACTGAGACATATCGTGTCAATTACTGATACAGGCCTGAACCGATATTAACGGAGGCAGAGCTTAGCGCATTACCAGTAATTACTGATACAGAATCTGGACTGACATAAACTGAGACAGAGTTCAGTGTGTTAATGATCATTACTGATGCAGGACCTAGACTGATAAAAACTGAGACAGGATTTAGTGTGTTATTAATGACTAGAAATACGATATTTAGACTGATGTAAACTCAGAAAGAGTCTAGCGCATTGGGAATAATTACTAATATGTGATCTAGACTGGTAGACACTGAGATATGGACAATGCAGCAAATTAGAGGGATCACATGATGCAATAATAACAGAGGCAGGGCACGGTGTTGAGTAAACAAATACATGCACTTGTGCAGCATTAACTAAAACAGGGTCGAGTTTATTAGATCTAATGAACCATTAGAGTAATGACAGTGACCGAAACTTGTGTAACGCAAGACGGATGTTGCTCCAGTATGGGAGTCACAGATAAAGGTTCTGTTGCAGTAGGAATTGAGACACAGTCTCTTCCCAGATTAAAGATTTAAAGCTTATTTATTAGTGTCATAAGTCGGCTTTCATTCACACTGCAATGAAGTTACTGTGAAGAACCCCGAGTGGTCACACTCCGGTGCCTGTTTGAGTACACCGAGGGAGAATTTAACATGGCCAAAATGCACCAAACCAGCACCTCTTTCGGACGGTGAGTGGAAACCGGAGCACCCGGAGAAAACTCACGCAGACATAAGGAAAACGTGCCGACTCCACACAGACAGTCACCCATGTTGGGAATTGAACCCGGGTCCCTGGCACTGTGCCACCGTGCCGCCCTGATTAACTGAAACATATTTCAGCACAGTCATAATTCAGAAACCATCGTGTAAACAGGCTTTGACTTCACTTATGAACAACTGATAATGAGCCGAGTAGAGGAATAACAGAGACAGGACATGCTGTAATGAGGCTGGGACATGGCCTGTTGAAATACAAACAGACGTGGGGGCTAGTTGAACGTTCCAGAGATATGACCTGTTCAAAATCATTTAATGAGGTTTTGCTGTCACTGGTAACGTAGGATTTGTTGCCACTTCTATTTTTTCCTTTGGGAATGTGCTGGTGAGCCCTCTTCTTAAATCGTTGAATTCCATATGAGTAAGTACACATACAGTGCTGATGGGAAGGGAGTTGCAAGATTTTCATCCATTGACACTGAACAAATAGTGATATAGATCCCAGTCAAGACGGTATGGAGGTTTCATGGGCATTTGCAGGTAATTGTATTCTCCTGCATCTGCTGCCCTTGCCATTTTAGTATCAGAGTTAATGTGTTTGGAAGTTGCTACCAAAGGATTATGTTGCTGCTATACAAGTTGTATATGGTTCACACGGCTAGAGTTGTACATCTGTGATGCAGAAAGTGAATGTTTAAAGTGGTTGGTGGGGTGTTCTTCCAGCCGCCTGCTTTTTGCTGGGTGGTTTCGAGCTTTTTGGGTGTTGCTTCAGTACCACACGCCAGGCAAGTGGAGAATATTCAATCACAATCCTGACTTTTGCCTTTATATGATGGATAGGGTTTGGGAAGTCAGGAGGTGAGTTACTCCACGCACAATTCCCAGCCTCTGACCTGTTTTTGTCGCAATATTATTGACATGGCTGTCCCAGTTCAATTTTCCATCAATGGCAATTCCCAGAATGATGATAGTGGGGTTTCAGCTGTAGTCATTCAATTAATGGCAAGCGGAGATGATTGCAATCTCTCTTACTTGAAAGGGTCATTGCCTGTCACCTCGGTGGCGTGAATGTCACATGCCACTTCACAGCCAAAGCCTGAATGTTTTCTAAGTCTTTCTGCTTACGGACACGGACTGCCTCAGTATCTGAGAAGTTGTAAATGTGCTGAACATCGTGCAATCATCAGTGAACATCCCACTTCTGAGCTTGTATTGAAGCGTGAATATTAGGCCGAGGGCACTATCCTGAGGAGTTCCTTCAGCAAAAACCCTGTGACTGAGATGATTGGCTTTCAACAGCCACAGCCATCTTACTCTGTGCTCGGTTTGACTGAAGCCAGTGGAATGTTTTTTTCCCCGGATCCCCATTGACTGCAGCTTTGCTCGGGCTTCTTGATGCCACAATCGGTCAAGTGCTGTGTTGATGTCGAGGGCCGGCACTCTCACCTCACCTCATTAAAGCAGCTATTTCCACTAGATTTGGACTAAGCTTAAATGATTTCTGGAACTGAGTGCCCCTAGTGGGACCCAAACAGAGCATCATTGAGCAGATTACTATTATTTGTAGTTGTAGCAGTATTGATATTATTATATTATTATTATTTTTTAGATGATCCTTCATACTTACCATTACGTTGATCGAGTGAGGACGCATTGGGCGGTAATTGGTCGGGTTGGGTTTGTCCTGCCTTCAGAAACAGGTCACGTCTGCCAATTTTCACACTGTTGTGTATGTGACCGTGATGTAGCTATACTTGAATAGATTGGCTAAGGCTCAGCTAGCTCCAGAGCACAAACCGTTATTATTATTGCTGAAATATTGTCAGGATCCATAATCTTTGCAGTATCCAATGCTTTCAGCACAAGGTTAGGCCACAGATCAATCATGATCATATTGCATGGCGGAGCGGGCTCCAGGGGCTGAATGGTCTACTCCTGTTCCTATCCTCAATGTTATAGAAACATAGAAACATAGAAAACTACAGCACAAAACAGGCCCTTCGGCCCCACAAGTTGTACCGAACATATCCCTATCTTTTAGGCCTACCTGTAACCCTCCATCCTATTAAGTCCCATGTACACATCCAGGAGTCTCTTAAAAGACCCTATTGAGTTTGCCTCCACCACCACTGACGGCAGCCGATTCCAGTCGCCCACCACCCTCTGTGTGAAAAACTTACCCCTAACATTTCCCCTGTACCTACCCCCCAGCACCTTAAACCTGTGTCCTCTCGTAGCATGTTGAATGAATTGACCTCCTTGGAGACTGGCATCTGTGATGTTCGGGGCATCAGGGGAAGGCAGAGATGGAACATCTTCTGCCTGAACATAGGAGCAATTGTTTCAGTCTTGTTTCTTTTCCCTTTCGTTTGAGGCTCCTGCTGCAGTTACTTGTTTAAATGTCCATCACCATTCAGGACTGCATGTGGCAGAACTGCAAAGTTAGGGTCCAGTGTAGTCTTTATTGAGGCAGTGCCTTCTTCATGTAATGTAAACCATCAAGATGCCAATTCCATCTGCTGGCAAAATTCTGCAATTACAGTTGCTGTAAATATATCGCTGTCAGGTATGATTTATGACAGTAATATACAAAGAATTCACATTCATAAATATAAGACCACATCCCCTTCTGCAGAAAGTGCCCAAATTTAAGGTGCAACGAATTTTTGATTAGATGTACATTGCTGAATAATACAGGTTAAGTTGTGTCCCGCAGGAATCTGTCTTGAGGTCTCAATTATTTACAATATTCATAACGGCTTAGATAATGCCACAAAAAGTCAAATAATCCAAATGAGAGATCAGGGTAGTTTTTAGAAGGCACAAAATTAAATTTAGTGGATGCTCAGCGAGATTTGGGACTTCAAGTGCATAGCTTTTTAAAATGCCACGAACTGATGCAGAAAATCGTCAAGTAGGTCACCGGAATTTTGGCCTTTGTATCTACAGGACTGGAGTATAGCGATGCAGATGTTATGCTGCAATTATGCAAAATCCTGGTCAGAGCCCACCTGGAGAACTGTGCACAGGTTTGGGCACCACACCTTTGGAAAGATTTTGGCTTTGGAAGGAGTTGAACGCAGGTTCACAAGAATTATATCTGGCCTTCAGGGGTTACGTTGCGAGGAGAAATTAGACAAATTGGGACTTTTTTTTCTCGAATTCAGAAGGTTGAGGGGTGTTCTGACAAAAATCTACAAAATATTTACGGGGTAGGATAGGGCGGATACTTTTTTTTCCACCAGTTGAAGGCTCTAGAATAAAGGGCCATAATTTTAAAAAACAACAGGGCCAAGTCGTTCAGGAGAGTTGATAGAAAGTATTTCTACACCCAGAGAGTGGTGGACTTGAGGAACTCTCTTCCGCAAAGGCCAGTGGGTGCTGGTTCAATTATTAAATTTATGTCTGAGATCGATTTTTTTATTGAACAGGGATATCAAGGGATATGGGACAAGGGCAGGTACATAGAGTTTGGCGACAGATCAGCGATGAACTTATGAATGGGGGGCGAGTTCGAGAAGGTGAATGACTTGCGTCTGCTTTTTGTATTCATTCTTGGGACATGGGCGTCGCTGACTGGTCAGCATTTATTCCCCAGAGCAAGTTGCCCTTGAGAAGGTGATGGTGAGTTGCCTTCTTGAATCGCTGCAGTACATGTTCTGTGGGTAGATCCACAATGCCGTTAGGGAGGAAATTTAAGGATTTTGACTCAGAGATTGTGAAGGAACGGCGACATATTTCCAAGTCAGGATGATGAGTGGCTTGGAGGGGAAATTCTGCTCCTCTGTTCCTATGTTGCCAGGCCAGCATCAGAGCATAATGCCTCAATCCACGGTAATGTATATTTGTTCATTTTGGTTAGAAGGAGGAATGCTGACCAGGGCGCTGTTGGAGACAATGGGACCTTTAATGTTCAGTTCAGCAAATATGGTCTTGAGGAAAATTTATTTGTTCTTCATTTCATCTGAAAGATAGTTGGGGTAATTGTCTCCTAAACCCCCCAGGAAGCAAAGGTGGAGTCTTAAGTTGAAGGAAAATGTGTGTGTCTGTGTGTGTGTCCGTGTGTTGTCTGAAAAACGTCATATTTTTTACAAATCAATTTCACAATGATAACCGACGTCCTTCCATTTAAAATAAAAAATAGACACAGAGTAAACACATCAATTTCAGAATGGTTTCTTTTTCAAATGCCACCTTTGTTGATGACTGAGAAGGACAATTTTTGAGAGGTTGGCTCTGTTACAAATGCTGCCCATGAAGCTACCAATTGTCGTTTTATGTTGTCGTTTTCTGTGTCATGAATGAGACCGAGGAGTTTTGATGGAGTGCGACTTTTTCCCAAGTATGGTAGTCCCTGCTCTGCTACCAGTGTTAAATGTCTTGATGAGGTTGACGAGGGTAAAGCTAAGTACATAGGGCATATAAAGCAGATATTTTCCAGAGTCAATCTTCCATTATAAACACAACATTGTGCTTCAGGATAATCCGGATCTTCAAACAGATGAATGTTTTCAGATGTGTCACTGGCAATGATGTATATATATCTATAGTTGTTGCAGTGTCCTCTGGCGCCATTTTGTTCCCCGGTAGTGTTGAGCTTTTCATAGAATCATAGAATCCCTACAGTGCAGAAGGAGGCCATTCGGCCCATCGAGTCTGCACCGACCACAATCCCACCCAGGCCCTACCCCCACATATTTTACCCTTTTGAATCATGCATCTCCTGTGGCGCGCATCCTATCTTCCATTAAGAAAGAGAAGATCATAAATGTTCATAAAGTTGGTATTTATTTTCACCAATTGCCATCCATTCACAAAGTTGCATAAATTTGTTCACTAGTTATCAACCATTCATAAACATTAATATATTTACGTTTTAATTTAAGGGATGTGATCTTTGCTGGCGAGGTCAACATTTGTTGCCTATCCCTAATTCCCCTTAATAAGATGGTGGGGAGCTACCTTCTTGAATTGCTGCGAAGCCTCTGGTGTATGTACTCACACAGTGCTGTTACAGAGGGTGTTCCAGGATTTCAATCGAGCGACAGTGAAGAAAGGGCGATATTTTTCCAAGTCAGTTATATGACTGACTTGGACTGGAATTTACAGGTGATATTCCCAGGTAACTCTTACCCCTGTCCTTCCAAATGGTAACAATCCTGTGGTTGGAAGGTGTTGCATAAGAAGTCTTGGTGAGTTCCTGAAGTGAAACTTGTAGATGATGTACAATGCTGCTGTTGTTTGTCGGTGGTGGAGGGAGTGAGCATTTGCAAATGCTATGCCAGTCAAGCTTTGTCCTGAATGCTATAAAGCTTCTTGAATGTTGTTTGAGTTGCACTCATTCTAGCAAGTGGAGAGAACTCTATTTCACTCCTGAGTTGTTGTTTGTAGGTGGTGGACAGGTTTGGGGAGTCAGAAGGTGAGTTACTCACAGCAAGCTGACCTGATATTCCAGCCGGAGCATTTAAACATCCAGTTAATTCAGCGATTAGCCAATGGTAACCCCGACGATGTTCATAGTGGGTGATTCAGTATCGTAACATCATTGAATGACAAGGAGCAATGGGTAGATTCTCTCTTTTTGGAGATGGTCATTGCCTGGCGCTCATATTACTAATAATCTCCAAATCACAAAAATAAATAAATAAATATTTCACAAATTATTTTCAGCATTTTAATTGGTACAAATATAGTTGCAGTTTATTTATTGTAGTTTATTGAGATTCAAATTTATTGAGGTCACTTTGGCCTTTCTGTCACCAAAGTATAAAATCTGTCCCAGAATTCAGCGGGAAGTCGAATCAAATCAGACCGAGGATAATGAGCAGCTACCCAGCAGCCTCTGCGTTTTATTAACACGTAATCAGCTCATCATCACACATAAACCCCTGATATATAACTGGAGTGTCTAACCATTTTTAAAGTGACTGTATAACTGAAAGGACCTGTATCTAATGTTATATATAATTTATAATATCTAACATGACGTTATAGAATCTTAAGATCCAGATTAATTATTCATAGAACAAAGAATCTACAGTGCAGAATGAGACCATTGGGCCCATCGAGTCTGGAGCGACCTCAATCTTATCCAGGCCCTATTCCCGTGACCCCTCATATTAACCCCACTAATGCCCCTGACACAAGGGTTAATTCAGCATGGCCAATCAACCTGAGCTGCATATGTTCGGACTGCAGGAGGAAACTAGAGTACCCGGAGGAAATCCACACAGACAAGGAGAGAAACTGCAAACTCCACAAATACAGTGACCTGAGGACGGAATTGAACCCGGGTCCCTGGCGTTGTGAGGCAGCAGGGCTAACCACGATGACACCATGCCGCCCTTGCACACTTACAGAGTACTGGAAAGTCATTTACCACTTGGATCTGTCCAGTGAGTTTCACAACATTTCAATTGCCTCATTAGTTTTTTAGCCTGTTACCTTCGCTAATTTAGGTGATGATATGTTGAGTGATTTATTGCACTAGAAAGGGCCATATGTTACAAACATTACAATCCTCCCCCTCAACCTAATCCCTCTTTCCATCTTGGATTTGAAGATTTTGAAGACATCAGTGAGACTACACTTGGAATGCTGTGTACAGTTCTGGTTACCGTATTATAGAACGGATATTATTAAACGAGAAAGAATGCAGAAAAGTTTTACTAGAATGCTACGAGGCCTTGATCGTTTGAGTTGTAGGGAGAGACTGGATAGACTGGGACTTTTTCTCCGGAACGTCGGAGACTTGGGGGGATCTTACAGATGTCTATAAAATAATGAGGTGCATAGATCAGCTCGATAGTCAATATATTTTCCCAATGGTAGAGGAGTCTAAAACGAGAGGGCATAGGTTTAAGATGAGAGTGGAGAGATACAAAATGGTTCAGAGGGGATATTGTTTCACACAGAGTGTGGCAAGTGTCTGGAACAGGCTGCCAGAGGTAGTGGTAGAGGCGGGTATAATTTTGTCTTTTAAAAGGGGTTTAGACAGTTACATGGGTAGGATGGGTACAGAGGGTTATGGGCCAAACGCGGGAAATTGGGACAAGCTTAACGGTTAATAAAAAGGGCGGTATGGACAAGTAGGGCCGAAATGCTTGTGTCCATGCTCTCAACCTCTATGACTCTATGACTCGAGTCACCGTCAGCAGATGGAAAAAAAGTCAGACTGCTCTTAGTTCATTTGTTCCCGATATCTCGGGGATTGAATTCACCGAGAAAATCTGGAAGGACTAAAGGTTGTCGCACAGCATAAAGGTCAAGCACAGCATTAAAGCAAAAGTTAAAGCATACAAAGCGGCAAAGATTAGTGGGAAGCCAGAGGATTGGGACGTATTTATAAGCGAGCAGAGGACAACTAAAAAAGCAATAAGGGGGGAGAAGATGCAATATGAGTGTAAGCGAGCTAGTAATATCAAATAAGACAGGGAGAGTTCTTTTCAATCTAAAAAAAGGTAAGAAAGACGCAAACATTGACATTGGACCACTGGAAAATTAGACTGGAGAAGTAATAATAGGAAACAAAGCAATGGCAGAGGAACTGAATAGTTACTTTGCATCAGTCTTCACGGTGGAAGACACCAGTGGAATTCCAGAGCTCCAGGAGAGTCCGGGGGCACAGGTAACTGCAGTGGCCATCACTAAGGAGAAGGTTCTGGGGAAATTGAAAGGTCTGAAGGTGGATAAATCACCTGGACCGGAAGGACTACACCGCAGGTTTCTAAAAGAGATAACTGAGGAAATTGTGGAAGCATTGGTGGTGGTCTTTCAGAAATCACTGGACTGTACCAGAGGACTGGAAAGTAGTGAATGCAACACCACTGTTTAAGATGGGACGGAGGCAGCAGACGAGAATTTATAGGCCGGTTAGCCTGGCTTCGTTCATTGGCAAGACTTTAAATTCCATTATTAAAGATGAGATCGCAGAGTCCATGGAAGTGCATGATAAAGAAGGACTGAGTCAGCACAGTTTTCTGAAGGGGAGGTAATATCTGACAAATCTGTTAGAGTTATTTGAGGAGGTAGCAAGGAAGTGAGATAAATGAGAGCCAGTGGACATGATTTATTTAGATTTCCAGAAGGCCTTTGACATGGTGCCGAAAAAGAGACTGTTAAATAAGTTAAGTGCACATGGTGTTAAGGGTAAGATCCTGTCATGGATAGAGGATTGGTTGATTAGCAGAAGGCAGAGAGTGGGAATAAAGGGGTCTTTCTCAGGATGGCAGCCGGTGACTAGTGGTGTGCCTCAGGGGTCAGTGCTGGGACCACAACTTTTCACAGTATGCATTAACGATTTGGAGGAAGGAACTGAAGGCACTGTTGCTAAGGTTGCAGATGATACAAAGATATGTAGAGGGACAGGTAGTATTGAGGAAGCAGGGGGGCTGCAGAAGGGCTTGGACAGGTTAGCAGAGTCGGCAAAGATGTGGCAGCTCGAATACAATTTGGAAAAATGTGAGGTTATGCTCTTGGAAGGAGGAATGGAGGCATAGACTATTTTCTAAATGGGAAAATGCTGAGGAAATCAAAAATACGAAGGGACGTGGGAGTCATTGTTCAAGATTCTCTTAAGGTTAAAGTGCAGGTTCAGGAAGGCAAATGCAATGTTAGCATTCATGTCGAGAGGGCTAGAATGCAAGAGCAGGGATATACTTCTGAGGCTGTACAAGGCTCTGGTCAGACCCAATTGGAGTATTGTGAGCAGTTTTGGGCCCCATATCTTCGGAAGGATGTGCTGGCCATGGAAAGGGTCCAGTGGAGTTTCACAAGAATGATGCCTGGAATGAAGAGCTTGCTGTATGAGGAACGGTTGAGTCCTCTGGATCTGTACTCGTTGGAGTTTTGAAAGATGAGGGGAGATCTTATTGAATCTTTCAGGATACTGCAAGGCCTGGATAGAGTGGGCGTGGGGAGGATGTTTCCACTCGTAGGAACAACTAGAACCAGAGGGCACAACCTCAGACTAAAGGGACGATCGTTTAAAACAGAGCTGAGGAGGAATTTCTTCGGCCAGAGTGTGGTGGATCTGTGGATCTCTTGCCGTAGAAGGTTGGAGGCCAGGTCATTGGGTGTTTTTAAGACAGAGATAGATGGGTTCGTGATTAATAAGAGGATCAGTGGTTATGGGGAAAAGGCAAGAGAATATAGATGAGAAAAATATCAGCCATCATTGAATGGCGGGAGCAGACTCGATGGACCGAGTGGCCTCATTCTGCTCCTATTTCTTATGTCTTATGGACTTATGGTCTTATATACTGACACACTTGGAATAAAGGACCTGCTTCGATTTTTGAAGTAGTAAATCACAAATATGCGAATGTAGAACAGCAAATATTTGGACCAGCTATCGTCCCATCCATCCCTCCACTCTCTGATTTCTCAAGCAAAACATTCAGGCATCCAACTATCGTTCATCCCTGCATCAACGCAAGTATTCCTTTATTGCTGAGTAGATGGTGGCGTAATATTAATGCCAGTGTACCAGTAATCCAGAAGCCCAGGCCAATGATGTGGAGACACGAGATTAAATCCGACCCTGGCAGCTGTTGGAATTTGAATTCAATCAATAAATCTGGAATACGTCCTGACAGCGACCAGATAAACCTCTCTGATTCCCCAATGAAGGAAATCTGCCATCCCTACCTGGTCTGATCAGGATGTGACTGCAGACGGACAGCAATATAACTAACTGGGCAATGCCTTCTGAGATGCACTAGCATACCACTCAGTTCAAAAGAAATTAGGCAAAGGGAATAAATGTTGGCCTTTTCAGAGATTCTCACGTCCCATGGAAGAATGAAGTGAAAGAAAACACAAGCATAGATGTTTATCTAGTATAAAATATATCACCTCTCTGAATCACCTCTCATAATCTGCCGGTATTTTTTTTATATCCATCCATCAATGTTTTCTTGTGTTGGAGAGATCATTATTGTTGCTAACAAGGTGCCAGAGAAGCTGAATACTTTCTTTTCCGAAGAAATGGGAAACATTCATAGATGTTTGCAACTTAAAAATAATTAAATTGCCTCCAGTACTGTTGCTGGGTAGATTTGTTTATAAATAGGCCCCATTGACAATGCTGAGAGTTTGAAGTTGGCTTGCAGCCAAGTGTTCAGTACTGAGGAAACAGGTTTTTGATTTACTGAACAAACACCCTCAGATGCTTCCTGTAAATATTTTTGGGTATTTGGCAGCAGCCTGGACAGTTGCCAAATACTGCGTAGGACAGATTAACGTGAATCTGTAAGGATAACATGGGACTTCGTCAGTTATACAATAAATGTTTTATTCCCAAAAGGAAGGCACATTTTAAATGTTTTTCCTTCGAAACAAATATTTTAAATGAATGCACTTTTCATTATGTGATTAAAATGTATCGGAAACTAGTCAATTGACTTGATGCTATTTCATTTGTATAGCTTCCAAAGAAATGTCCTTCCAACAATTAAAGCCTCTTTATGAACAACTTCATGAAGTGCAAGAAAAATATGCTGATGTCCCCAATCCCTCAGTCCCATGAGATCAGTGTAAAGGCACAAAAATGAAAATAATTAAAAGTAAAAGAAAATCATATATCTGCCTTGAACTGCGGGAATTTCTGGAATATTCTCAATGTTCTGAACCTAATTAAAAACTTATACCTGATGTATAACGTGTTCTTTTGTCCAGCATAATCTGATTTCGATTATTTAACAGTCCCTCTCATAACTGCCAATGAGCGAAGAAATGACCAGTTCATAACCTGGTTCAGTGAAAGATAAAATATTTATTCTTGTGATATTGTGCATTATGCCGCAAAGTCCTGATATATTGTGTTCCCAATACCAGCTGCTCGCCAATAAAATGAACTGTCATGATTTGGATGCTGAAGGAGAACTTTCCTGATTGCCGTGTCCGTTCTAATTCATTAGCTTCTTTGTCAAAAGTCAATGTCAAATTTGTGTTTCTCTGTCAACTCAATGCTTAATTGTAAGTCAAGAAGTTTTCTTTCACCGTTAATTTTCACAGGGTTAAGGAGCTGTTGGGAAAATATATGGTGTAACATTGTATCAGATAAGGAGTTTATTTTGTTAATTTATTAGTGGGCGGCACGGTGGCATAGTGGTTACCATTGCTGCTTCACAGCATCAGGGACCGTGCTTCAATTCCCGGAATGGATCACTGTCTGTGTGTAGTCTGCACATTCTCCAATTGTCTGCCTGTTTATTCCCATTGTCCAAAGATATGCCAATTAGGTTGATTGGCGATGATGAATTGTCCCATAGAATCAAGTTAATTAGCAGGGATGGGAACAGGGCCTGGGTGGGAGCGTTGTCGGTGTGGGCCCGAGATGCTCCTAATGCACTGCAGGGATTCTATGGATATGGGTGCCGCTGGCTGATCAATATTTATTGCCCACTCATTGTCGAGGGCAGTTGAGAGCTAAACACATTGCTGTGGCTCTGTAATCACATGTCGGCTAGATGAGGTAAGGACGGAATATTTCCTGCTTGAAAGGATATTAATGAACCAGATAGGTTTTTACACAATCGACAATGATATCATGGTCATAAGTAGATTCTTAATTCCAGACGTTTTTACTGAATTTAAATTCCACCATCTGCCGTGGCGGGACTCGAAGCCGGGTCCTGAGAACATTAGTTGAGTTTGTGGATTAATTGTCTAGCGATAATAACGCGAGGCCATTGCTTCCCTTCTTCTTATATCCAGTCCCAAATTACAATGATAGCTATCCACACCTGAAACACAATCATCCCAGCATTAAGTTACATAAATCGATAATAATTCTTCTAATGAATTATATTTCGCTGTAATGTGTTAGAGACACAGAATTATTGCAAATCAGACTGACATCTTTACCCTGATAATGTAATGTCATCTGTTTATGTCCATTCCCTTGTGAAGGGGTGACGAAATAAAGGCACTTAATTTACAATGAAATTGTTTCTTTTCTCTAACAGATGCTCAAATGCAATTTCACCTCTTGGACTAGCAGAGACATGACAATGGATTTCACTGTTACTCCCTCGGTGTTAGTCTGTCTCTGGAATGTTCCATTGCCAGCAATCAATTCACCGGGAATAATCCTTGGTGTTTTTGATATATTTCATTTGATTTCATTTGACTTATTATTATCGCACATATTAGTGCACAGTGCAAAATATTGTTTCTTGCTCACGATACAGTCAGAGCATAACGTATATAGGGAAGGAAGGGAGAGAGTGAATAATGTAATTTTGCAGTCATAGGTGGGGTGTAGAGAAAGATGAACTTAATGCGACGTAGGTCCATTCAAACGTCCGATTGCAGCAGGAGAGAAATTGTTTTTGAGTCGGTTTATACGTATCCTCAGACTTTTGTATCTTGTTCCCGATGGAAAAAGGTGAGCGAGTATGTCCGGAGTGCGTGGCGTTTTATTTTCATAGGATTTTAGATATTTTTACAAGTGTCGAATCGGAGGTTGTGTTGACTCAGCGAGAGGCAGAAACTGGGTGTCCCTGAAACTCTTTGAGACTGACCTGCAAAGCCAACGCGTTCAATGTTGGCAGTAACTGGATGGTCTGGGTCCGACAGGTCCCTGAACAGTGTTTAAAGTCTCTTCTTCAGGACGATAGTCTTGAGTCAGCCTACAATTCCTCCGCCCCAGGATACAGAATCAATTTACTCCACCCGAAGACACTTCAAACAAAGTAAAGAGAAAATGCTGGAAAATCTCAGCAAGTCTGGCAGCACCTGGAAGGAGAGAGAAGAGCTTACTTTTCGATTAAAGATGACCCTTTGTCAAAACTTTGTCAAAAGGTCATCTGGATTCGAAATGTCAGCTATTTTCTCTCCTCACAGATATTGCCAGGCCTGCTGAGATTTTCCAACATTTTCTCTTTTTGTTTCAATTCCAGAATCCGTAGTAATTTGCTTTTATACTTCAAACGAAATCGTCTCTTTGGAAATAACTGAAAACCGAAGATTCCTATCTTTACCCTGTCTGTTCTGCCTAGACACCAATTCCACTATGATGAAAATGACTCTTAGCCACTACTGAAATTGCCGGGCAGGCCATCCTGTTGTATCAAAGCTGCTATGGAAAAACAAATAATAAAATCATCCAGAGGGCAGGTTTCAACAAGCTGGTTCACAACAGCCTTCTCAGCAGGGACAACTAACTGTTGGCTTTGTCAGTGATGCTCACATCCAGAGGATCAATAACAACAGTGTAAAGTGCTGCCGATTCTGGAAATCTAAAACTAAAGTAACACAAATGCTACTCAGCAGGTCAGTGTACATCAGCAGATAGAGAACCAGATTCACATTTAAAATCGATGCCAGGATGCAAAATCTCATTGATATAGTTCTAAAGAGCAAGGCTGCTCTCCCCAATATCCTACCTTAATACTGATTCTTCAAACAAAATCACAAATTTACTGGCAATTTATCACATCTCGGTTTGTGGGAGTTTGTTGTACGTACATTACCTGTTGTATTTGCAACATGATAGCAGTGACTAAATTCAGCAAAGGTACATCAGTGAGTTTTAAGAACTTTGGGACTACATGAAGTCGGGTAAAGGGTTCTATAAATGTAAGCTCTACCAAAATGAAAGTTGTAATACGTTGGAAGTGCTGAGAGATTAATGCGAATATATTCATTCCTCTGCTGATCATAGCAGCATAGAATCATAGAATCCAGTGCAGTGC
Source organism: Mustelus asterias (assembly GCF_964213995.1). NCBI lineage: Eukaryota > Metazoa > Chordata > Chondrichthyes > Carcharhiniformes > Triakidae > Mustelus > Mustelus asterias. The sequence goes on from NC_135830.1 coordinate 5,785,248, forward strand.
AGTAGGAGGCCATTCGGTCCATCAAGTCTGCAGCTGCTCTCCAGCAGAGCATCCTATCCAGGCCCAGCCTTCACCCTATCCCGACAACCTCACATATTCAGAGGCTAATGTCTCTAACCTACACATCGTTGCACACTAAGGGGCAATTTAGAATCGCCAATCCACCTTGGGCCTGGGAATGATGCTCTGCTGGACAGCTGGTTCAGACTTGATAAATCGATGGTCTCCTTCTGCACTGTAGGGATTTTGTGATTCTACGTTGCTCATCCTTGGACTCAAAGGAGCAATTTATCGTACCAATCCACCTAACCCGTACATCCTTGGACTGTGGAAGGAAACCGGAGCACCGGAGGAAACTCACATGGACATGGTCGAATGTGAAAAACCACACACAGTCACCCAAGGTTGGAATCGAACCCGCTTCCCTGTCACTGTGACGCAGCAATGCTACTTGTATCACTTAGTGATAACCACACTGGATTTTTTATTCTTCCCTCGTGTGAGTCTGATCACTAATTATGACAGGAATATTTCACACATCAGTTCTCTTTGTTTTAACTTGTCTAGTTGAAGCAATTTAGATCATCACTCAAATTAACATTCAGTGGAATACCAGCCTGTTCACAGATACTTTATTTATTGTGACATCAGAACTTTCAGAACAAATTCTTAAATAGAATGTATTTATTCATTTAATTAAATAGCATCTGGTGTAATGTATGTTAAAAAGGTTTCTATTCATTTTGAACCAACTGTTAATATTCTTAAAATAACCGCTATTTTGAGTTGAAACGAATGAATAAGTGACGGTTTATCTGTTTTTGCTGCCATGAACATTTCATTGTAAACAGTGAGGTGCTTATGTAAATAAACACAGAAATAGAAATCCCAGATTAGATTGTTGACTGACAAAGAGACAACAAATATTTCCCCACCAACACAGCACAGAAAAATAGACAAACATGCAAATTGATCAACGGATTCCAGAAATGATTGTTTTTATACATTAGTTATTCATCAATTATATGAAGAAAAAATATCATGACAATATCTATGTTAAGAATTAGCAAATAATCCCTCTGATCCCGAAATGTCGTAACACGGCAAATGTGTTCGTGGAAATTCCCTGTGTTTCATCTCTCTCTCTCTGTCTTTCTCCTTCTGGTTCTGTGTCTTGTCTCTTCACGATAGTTCATCGTCTTCCCTCCACAATCTGAATTCAATGTTGCCCAATGTATTCTCTCTGCCAGAGTAGTAAGGAATGCAACGCAATGAATTGGAATCCATGAGAGAGATTTACTCTAAAAGATCTCTTGAGCATTCTATGATCTTGGGATATTTTATACATTTCCCTCTGTATCGAACCTGTGTTGTACCTCGTAACAAGGATTCGATGTGGCAGTACCAAAGAAATTTTCCCTGTATTTATCCCTGCCCTTGGACTGTTTGACTGGACAGTGGAGAGGAATATTTAGTCTGCATCTAAACTCACATACCTGCCCTTTGAATGTTTGATATTACTTGTAGAGGGATATTTAATCCGTATCTAATCTCTGCTGTACCTGACCTGGGTGTATTTTATGGGACTGTGTCGAGGGATCTTCCCCCTCTACCGAACACCAATTCAAACTTGCCTCCCGATTCTCTGAAGGAAAAATGCAGAAGTGGTTTTACCTCGAAGAGAGCCTCTGGTCTGTATGCCTTCATTGTGTTTGAGCAGACTTTGTAGAGGGAGTTTCACTCTGTTTCTAGACAGTCTCCCTTTTCCAGGAATGTTTTATTTTGATAGTGTGATGAAGGTTCACTTTGTATCTAAATCATGCTATTCCTGACTTGGGAGTGTTAAATTTGGCAATGCATGGGGGAACTTTACAGCTAACCCCATGTTACTCCTGTCCTGTGAATTTTTGATGGGGCAGTAGGCCGTCTCTCCAGATTTCATGGGGATTGAACCAGTCTCTTTATTAGACAGTAAATTTACCCTGTGTCAGCTTCTATTATATAAGGTCGTGCCTCGGTTCATGTTGCACTCAACCCTATCTCTACACATAATAAACGAGATGCTTTCTCTGATTATACTAAATTAGACCGTCTCCCTGTTTATATTATGCATCAACATGTTTCAGTTCATACCACTAGACGCTGCATCGGTTTGTATTAATTTAGACCTGTCTGTTTGTATTAAACTAGATGGAGTCTTATTTCTGCATTTGACCCTATCCACGTTTATATTGCATTGAACATGGTCTCAGTTTTTACTGCACTGGACAATGCCAGTAATGAGGAAAGTGTTTAGGGAGACACAATTCTCTGAACCATAGAACCATAGAAAATTACAGCTCAGAAACAGGCCTCTTGGCCCTTCTTGTCTGTGCCGAACCATTTTATGCCTAGTCCCACTGACCTGCACTTGGACCATATCCCTCCACACCCCTCTCATCCATGAACCCGTCCAAGTTTTTCTTAAATGTTAAAAGTGTCCCCGCATTTACCACTTTATCCGGCAGCTCATTCCACACTCCCACCACTCTCTGCGTGAAGAAGCCCCCCCTAATACCCTTTAAACTTTCCTCCTTTCACCCTTAACCCATGCCCTCTGGTTTTTTTTCTCCCCTAGCCTCAGCGGAAAAAGCCTGCTTGCATTCACTCGATCTATACCCATCAAAATCTTATACACCTCGATCAAATCTCCCCTCAATCTTCTACGCTCCAGGGAATAAAGTCCCAACCTATTCAAGCTCTCTCTGTAACTCAGCTTCTCAAGTCCCGGCAACATCCTTGTGAACCTTCTCTGCACTCTTTCAATCTTATTTACATCCTTCCTGTAACTAGGTGACCAAAACTGTACACAATACTCCAAATTCGGCCTCACCAATGCCTTATGTAACCATACCATAACACTCCAACTTTTATACTCGATACTCCGATTTATAAAGGCCAATGTACCAAAGGCACTCTTTACGACCCTATCCACCTGTGACGTCACTTTTAGGGAATTCTGTACCTGTATTCCCAGATCCCTCTGTTCAACTGCACTCTTCAGAGTCCTACCATTTACCCTGTACGTTCTACTTTGATTTGTCCTTCCAAAGTGCAATATCTCACACTTGTCTGCGTTAAATTCCATTTGCCATTTTTCAGCCCATTTTTCTAGTTGGTCCAAATCCCTCTGCAAGCTTTGAAAACCTTCCTCACTGTCCACTACACCTCCAATCTTTGTATCATCAGCAAACTTGCTGATCCAATTGACCACATTATCATCCGGATCATTGATATAGATGACAAACAACAATGGACCCAACACCGATCCCTGCGGCACACCACTAGTCACAGGCCTCCACTCAGAGAAGCAATCCTCCACAACCACTCTCTGGCTTCTTCCATTGAGCCAGTGTCTAATCCAATTTACTACCTCCCCATGTATACCTAGCGACTGAACCTTCCTAACTAACCTCCCATGAGGGACCTTGTCAAAGGCCTTGCTGAAATCCAGGTAGACAACTTCCACCGCCTTCCCTTCATCCACTTTCCTGGTAACCTCCTCGAAAGACTCTAATAGATTGGTCAAACATGACCTACCACGCACAAAGCCATGTTGACTCTACCTAATAAGTCCCTGTCTATCCAAATATTTGTAGATCCTATCCCGTATCACACCTTCCAATAACTTGCCCACCACCGACGTCAAACTTACTGGCTGATAATTTCCTGGATTTCTTTTGGAACCTTTTTTAAACAACGAAACAACATGAGCCACCCTCCAATCATCCGGCACCTCCCCCGTGAATACTGACATTTTAAATATGTCTGCCAGGGCCCCTGCAAGTTCAACACTTCCCTCAAGGTCCGTGGGAATACCCTGTCCGGTCCTGGGGTTTTATCCACTCTGATTTGCCTCAAGACAGCAAGCACCTCCTCCCCTTTAATCTGTAACGGTTCCATGGCCTCCCTACCAGTTTGCCCTATTTCCGTAGACTCCATGCCCGTTTCCTCAGTAAATACGGATGCAAAAAAACCAATTAGTATCTCCCCCATCTCTTTTGGTTCCATACACAGTGTACCACTCTGGCCTTCAAGAGGACCAATTTTATCTCTCACTATCCTTTTGCTCCTAACATACCTATAGAAGCTCTTTGGATTTTCCTTCACTCTGTCTGCCAAAGCAACCTCATGTCTTCTTTTAGCCCTCCTGATTTCCCTCTTAAGGAGCTTCTTGCACTTTTTATACTCCTCGTGCATCAGATGTGTTCCTTGCTGCCTGTACATTTCATACAACTCTCTCTTCCTCTTAATCAGTGTTACAATCTCCCTCGAGAACCAAGGTTCCTTGTTCCTATTTACTTTGCCTTTAATCCTGACAGGAACATACAAACTCTGCACTCTCAAAATTTCTCCTTTGAAGGCCTCCCACTTTCCATTTACATCCTTACCAGAGAACAGCCTGTGCCAATCCACACTTCCCAGATCCCTTCTCATTTCATCAAATTTGGCCTTTTTCCAGTTCAGAACTTCAACCCGAGGACCATCTTCTTAAACAAGGAACATCCTCTTAAACAAGGAAAAGAAGCTGTGTTATCTGAAATCTACTTCTGCTGACTGCATTGAAAATGGATACTAAGACCTGTATAGCATGCACTGTCAACACAGAACAAAGAACAAGGAAATTTACTGCAGAGGAACAGGCCCTTCGGCACTGGAAGCCCGCACCGACCAAATACTGTCGATCCAATACTGCCTGTTTCAGAATCCTGCCAGAGACCACTGTTTTTCATCCAACATAATATCTCTTCTTCTCGTAGAACCGCGGGGAAATGCAGACATCATTCAAATAGAGGCAAAGTTAAGTGCAGGCATAACATTAACACAGTCGAGTGAAATATGCACAGGGTCAGGATCAAATATGACTGAACCAGAGAGTGTGGCTCGTGCAATATAAACTGATTTCTAGTCTAGCAGTGTATTAACAGAGACAGACTCTAATTTAACATAAACTGGGTCCTGATCCAGCAAAATAGAAATGGGTTTCTTTCCGAGTGCCATGTGGGGATGGTCAAAGGCCAAATGCTGATCTTTTCAGTGACACCCACATCCCATGAAACAAACATTACAAATATATATGACAACGTCGAGGAAAATAAAACTGAGACAGTGTCTAGTGCAGTTTTACTGGACATAGGAGCTTATACATATAAACTGAGACAGAGCCCAGTAATTAATGATACAGGACCTAAATTTCTTTAGACTGAGACGGAGTCAAGTGCATTAGTAATAATTACAAATAGATACAGGACAGTGACAGATGTAAACTGAGACAGAGTCCAATGTATTAGTAATGATTACTGATACAGCACCTAGACTGATGTAAACTGAGACAGAGTCCAGTGTATTAGTAATGATTACTGATACAGCACCTAGACTGATGTAAACTGAGACAGAGCCCAGTTTATTTGTAATAATTACTGGTAAAGGGCCTAGACTGATACACACAGAGATACGGACAATGCAGCAATTAGGAGGTATTGCAAAATGCAATTATAGCTGAGACGTGACATAGTCTTAAATAAATAAATACATGGACTGGTGCAGCATTAACGTAAACAGGATCTAATTTATCAAAATCTAATGAACTATTCGCATAATGACTGTGACAGAACCATGTGTCATGCATGAAACAGTTGCTCCAGTTTAGTATGCAGTGGCAAATGTTCTGAGGCAGCAAGAATCGAGACACGGCCTCTTGTCAGATCAGCAGAAGCATGGCTCAGTACCGCCATAACTTAGAAATTATAATATAAACAGGGCCTGTGTCTCATATACGAACACCTGATATTGAGCCAAGTGCAGGAAATAGCTTAGACATGACCTCCTGGAATATGATCCAGGCACAGCCTACTGTAATATAGACAGACGCAGAAGCTAGCTGAATATAGGCAGAGATATGGTATGTTTAAAATTGTTGTGATTTTGATGTCACTGGGAAAGTCAGCTTTTGTTGCCAAACCATGAATTCCTTTGAGAATGTGGTGGCAAGCTTTGGGAAGCTGGTGGGTGGGGTGTTCTTCGAGCCAGCTACTTTGTCTAGAATGACATTGAGCTTTTGAGTGGCACACGTCAGGCAAGTAGAGAATATTCAATCATCTGTGTCGGCACAGACTTGGTGGGCCGAAGGGCCTGTTCCTGTGCTTGACTGTTCTGTGATATTTTTTCATACTCCAGCCTTTTGCCTTGTAGATGATGGATAGGAGTTGGGAATTCAGGAGGTGCGTTGTTCACTGCAGAACTCCGAGCGTCTGACCTGCTCCTGTGGCCACATGATTTAAACGTCTGTCTCCGTTCAGATTTTCACGAATTATAATTCATAGGATGTTGATAGTGGGCGAATTCAGCGATGGGTCATGCCATTTAATGTCATGGGGGGTGGTTTGGAATCTCCCTCATTGGAGACTGTCATTGCTTACCACTTGTTGTGCATTAATGTTCCTTGTCATTCATTAGCCAAACACTAAATGTTTTCGAAGTCTTACTGCACATTGACACAGACTGTTTCAGTATCTGAGGAGCCGCGACTGGTGCTGAACTATGTGCAAGCATCAGTGAAAATCCCACTTCTGAACTTTGATGAAGGCTGAAGCTTGGGGCTCGGTCACTAACCTGAAGAATTCCTGCAGCAATGCGTGTGACTGGCAAGATTGGCCATCAACAATCATCTTCCTTTGTGCTCAGTATGACTCAGGCAGTGGACTCTGTTCCCCCTGATTCCCATTGACTGCAGTTTTGCTCGGGCTCCTTGATGCCACAAACGGTCAGACGCTGCGTCCATGTCAAGGGCAGGCACTCTCTATTCACCTTTTTAATTTATTTTTTAAAATCCATATTTGGACTCTTTCCAAATCATTTCTGGAATCGAGTGCTCCTTGCGGGACCCACATTGAGCATCTTGGTGTGTGTGTGTGTTGTGTGAAATACACCGTGTTTGATACAAATTAATTCCACAATGATCACGTGCATCCTTCCATTTACACTACATGATGGACACACAATAAACACATCCAATTCAGATTGGCTTCCTTTACATATGTCACCTTTTCTGATGATTGAGGAGGCCAATTTTTGAAAAGTTAGTTCGGCCACAAGTGCTGCCCATTAAGCTACCATTCGTCATTGTGTGTTATTGTTTTTGTATCATGAATGGATATTAGGAGCTTTGGTGTAGAACCAGTTATCACCAAAATCCTGTATTCCTTGCCCTGCTGACGGTGGTGAATGTCTTAGCGAGATTGACCGAAGTACGTTAAGGATATGGACATATATGGAACATGGAGAAGTTGTTGGCTGGAGTAAATCTTCCAATACAATCACTAAACTGCACATCAGATATACCCGGTCTGCAAGCAGATGATGTATTTCAAGTGTGACCTCAGCAAAGATCTTTCCCGTGATGTTATGACTGAGATATGCCTGTAGTTGTAACAGTCTCTTCCATCGGTTTAGTTTGCAAAAATGTGTGATAAATTTGAATCATGCATGTCTCATGGAATTGTGGGTGCCATGGTGGCACAGTGGTTAGCTCTGTTGCCTCACAGTGCCAGGGCCACTGGTTTGGTTCCCGGCGTGGGTCAGTGTCTGTGCGGAGTCTGTACATTCTCCCCGTTTATGCGTGGATTTCTTCTGGGTGGTCCAGTTTCCTGCACAGTCCGAAAAGGAATGCTGGTAATGTGTGCTGGCCAGGCTAAATTCTCCCTCAGTGTACCCGAACAGACGCTACAGTGTGGCGACTCGGGGATTTTCACAGTGACTCCAAAGCACTGTTAATGTAAGCCTACTTGTGACATTAATAAATGACCCACAAACCTTAAATCTTCCAGCAAATAAGGAGAATGTCATAAATGTTCAGAAAGATAGTAATTATTTTCACTCATGACCGTCCATTCACAATTTAATAAATGCATTCACCAATTCTCATTCATTCACAAAGGTTAGTCTATTTAAAATTACTTTATGGAAGGTGGGTAACTGTCTAAGCTATAATTTATTTCACATTGCGAAGTGCATTCGGTAAGCTGGTAGTTAGCCGCCACCTTGAACCGTTGCACAACCTGCAGTGTAGGTACACCCACAGTGCTGTTAGGAAGGGTTCTCCTGGACTCCGACCCAGCGACGTTAAAGGAGCGGTAATATATGTCCAAGTCAGGTTTATGAGCGTCTGGAGGGAAATATCCAGGCGGGGTAGTTCCAATTCACCAATTAATATCAATTAATACAGATAAACAATTATTTCGCCAATTATATTCAGCATTTTAATAAATGAAAAACATTGCGGATTCTGGAAACTGAAACAAAAATAATAAATTCTGAAAATCTCAACAGGTCTGACAGCATCTGTGGTGAGAGAATAGAGTCAAAGTTTCGAATCAGGATGACCCTTTTTTTATTTGGAGAAAATTGAAGAGGGCGATGACATTGGGAACTGATGAGGGTGGAAAGGGATTAGGAAGTTTCTTTAGGATATAGTTAGTGATTGAGACGTTGATTTGGTCAGTTAGCATGGATAAGTTGATTATGATATTTGGGATCGGTATGTAAGTTCATGCAACTTGTGTGTGGCTCGAAATAGTGCATATAATTAAACAGTGCCTCTTTGAACTATTCACATCTCACAAGAAAGTTATGCAGCTTGTCTGACGCCTTGTTGGATACAATGATAATCTCTCCAACGCATTAGGAATACTCTGCTGAACCGTCATCCAGACTCGAAACGTTGGGTCTATTCTGTCTCCACAGATGCTGTCAGATCTGCTGAGATTTTCCAGCATTTTCTGTTTGTTTTCAGTATTTCATTTTGTACAACTTTGCTTTGAATAATTTATTGATATTAACATTTCTTGCTAATGCAGTTTTGCTAATGCAGTTCGGGGGGGTTTAAACTAGTATGGCAGGGGGGTGGGGATCAAACTATTAGGTCTATAAGTGTGGTGGCTGGGGACGAGCTTGGGGCTGGGACAAGGCTGGCAAAGAAGAAGAGCACTCTGGGGGAGGACGACCTCACTGAGCCTGGGGGTCTGGAGTGCTTATACTTCAATGCAAGGAGCGTAGCAGGTAAAACAGACGAACTTGGGGCCTTAATGCGCACGAGGAATTTGGATGTGGTTGCGGTGACGGAGACTTGGTTGAAAGAGGGACAGGACTGGCAGCTGAATATTCCAGGGTACAAGTGTTTTAGGCGAGACAGAGGAGGGGCCAAAAGAGGTGGGGGAGTAGCGGTATTGGTTGGAGAGCATATTACAGCGGTGCAGAGGGAGGACAATTCGGAGGAGTCGTGTAGCGAGTCACTCTGGGTGGAGCTTAGAAACAGGAAAGGCGCAGTCACTATGTTGGGGGTGTACTACAGGCCCCCCAACAGCCCAAGGGAAGTGGAAGAATGGATATGTCAGGAGATACTGGATAGGTGCAGGAAATATAGGGTTGTTGTAGTGGGAGACTTCAATTTCCCTGGTATAGACTGGAAATCGCTGAGGGCAGGGACTCTGGATGGGGAGGCATTTGTAAAATGTGTACAGGAGGGTTCGTTGGAACAATATGTGGACAGCCCAACTAGAGAGGGGGCTATACTGGACCTGGTGCTGGGGAATGAGCCCGGTCAGGTCTTCAAAGTTTTGGTCGGGGAACATGTGGCAAATAGTGACCACAATTCTGTTAGCTTTAGGATAGTGATGGAAAAGGATGAGTGGTGTCCCAAGGGTAAGGTGTTGGATTGGGGGAAGGCTAAATTATTGGGATCAGGCAGAAATTGGCAGCTCTTGATTGGGAGAGGCTGTTTGAGGGTAAATCCACATCTGGTATGTGGCAGTCTTTTAAGGAACGGTTGTTAGGGCTACAGGACAAGCATGTGCCTGTAAAAAAGAAGGATAGGAAGGGTAGGATTAGAGAACCGTGGATAACCAGGGAAATTGAGGGACTGGTCAAAAGGAAAAGAGAGGCGTATGTTAGGTCCAAGCAGCTAAAAACGGAGGGAGCTCTGGAGGAGTATAATGAAAGTAGGAAAATACTCAAACGGGGAATTAGAAGAGCAAAAAGGGGTCACGAAATGTTCTTGGCAGACAGGATTAAGGAGAATCCCAAGGCATTTTATTCATACGTTAGGAACAAAAGGGTTGTAAGGGAAAAAATCGGACCTCTCAGGGACAAAAGTGGGGACTTATGCTTGGAGCCCAAAGAGGTAGGGGAGATCCTAAATGAATACTTTGCGTCGGTATTCACTAAGGAGAGGGATGTGTTGACTGGGAGTGTCTCGGAGGGGAGTGTTGAACCGTTGGAGAAAATCTCCATTACAAAGGAGGAAGTGTTAGGTTTGTTAGAGAATATAAAGACTGACAAATCCCCAGGGCCTGATGGAATCTATCCAAGGCTGCTCAGGGAGACGAGAGGTGAAATAGTTGGGCCTCTGACGCAAATCTTTGTCTCGTCACTGGACGCAGGTGAGGTCCCAGAGGATTGGAGGATAGCCAATGTGGTCCCGTTATTTAAGAAGGGTAGGAAGGATAACCCGGGTAATTATAGGCCGGTGAGCTTGACGTCCGTGGTGGGGAAGTTGTTGGAGAAGATTCTTAAAGATAGGATGTATGCGCATATAGAAAGGAATAAACTCATTAACGATAGTCAACATGGTTTTGTGAGAGGGAGGTCATGCCTCACGAACCTGGTGGTGTTTTTTGAAGAAGTGACCAAAATGGTTGACGAAGGAAGGGCCGTGGATGTTGTCTATATGGACTTTAGTAAAGCATTTGACAAAGTCCCTCATGGTAGGCTAGTGAAAAAGGTTGGATCCCATGGGATAAAGGGGGAGGTGGCTAGATGGGTGGAGAACTGGCTTGGTCATAGAAGACAGAGGGTGGTAGTGGAAGGGTCTTTTTCCGGCTGGAGGCCTGTGACTAGTGGTGTACCGCAGGGCTCTGTATTGGGACCTCTGCTGTTTGTGATTTATATAAATGATCTGGAAGAAGGAGTAACTGGGGTGATCAGTAAGTTTGCGGACGACACAAAACTGGCAGGACTTGCAGATAGTGAGGAACATTGTCAGAGGCTACAGAAGGATATAGATAGGCTGGAAATTTGGGCAAGGAAATGGCAGATGGAGTTCAATCCTGATAAATGCGAAGTGATGCATTTTGGTGGGAATAATGTAGGGAGGAGCTACACGATAAATGGAAGAACCATAAAGGGTGTAGAGACGCAGAGGGACCTGGGTGTGCAAGTCCACAGATCTTTGAAGGTGACGTCACAGGTGGAGAAGGTGGTGAAGAAGGCATATGGCATGCTTGCCTTTATAGGACGGGGCATAGAGTATAAAAGTTGGGGTCTGATGTTGCAGATGTATAGAACGTTGGTTCGGCCGCATTTGGAATACTGCGTCCAGTTCTGGTCGCCACACTACCAGAAGGACGTGGAGGCTTTGGAGAGCGTACAGAGGAGGTTTACCAGGATGTTGCCTGGTATGGAGGGGCTTGGTTATGAGGAGAGATTGGGGAAATTGGGGTTGTTCTCCTTGGAAAGACGGAGGATGAGGGGAGACTTAATAGAGGTGTATAAAATTATGAAAGGCATAGATAGGGTGAACGGTGGGAAGCTTTTCCCCGGGTCGGTGGTGACGTTCACGAGGGGTCATAGGTTCAAGGTGAAGGGGGGGAGGTTTAACACAGATATCAGAAGGACATATTTCACACAGAGGGTCGTGGGGGCCTGGAATGTGTTGCCGGGCAAGGTGGTGGAGGCGGACACACTGGGAACGTTTAAGACTTATCTAGACAGCTATATGAACGGAGTGGGAATGGAGGGATACAAAAGAGTGGTCTAGTTTGGACCAGGGAGCGGCGCGGGCTAATTGTTCCTGGTTTCTCGTTTCAAGGCTTCATTCTACGATCATCTTGCTGGTGCCAGTACAGAGTGAGACTGCGGATAGTTGGGAACCTGTCTCGGGGGCAGGGAATTCATATGGTGTTCGTGGAAGTGGAAATGACTAGGGTTGGGAAGCATTTTCCGATCGGGGCCATTGTGATCTCCTGGACTCGTTTCGATCGCCTCAGGGGGTCGGAGAGGAATTTCCCAGATTTTTTTTCCCCATATTGGCCCTGGGGTTTTTCACTCTGGGTTTTCGCCTCTCCCTGGAGATCACATGGTCTGGAATGGGGGGGTGGGGGTAAGTTAATAGGTTGTAATGAACAAAGCATCGTAGCTGTGAGGGACAGCTCGGTGGATAGGATATTGGTATGTAGATAGGCTGGAAAATTGGGCGGGGATCCTGGATTCAGGATTCAATCCTGGACCGGGGAGCGGCGCGGGCTTGGAGGGCCGAAGGGCCTGTTCCTGTGCTGTATTGTTCTTTGTTCTTTGTTCTTTGACACTGTATTGACCTTTTTGTCAACAAGGATAAAAATCTGTCCCAGAATGCAGTGGGAAATTGAACGAATTCAGACTGAGGATCATGAGTCGCTACCCAACAGTCTCTGCGCTTTAAACTCCTGATACATAACTGGTGTGATGATTTCCAAAGGAATGATATGAATTACACTACCTTGCACCTAATATGATTTTACTGAATTTTTAAATCCCGATTCATTATTACATTGTTTTGGGAAATAATGTAACACTTGTAGTTGTCCAGTGAGTTTCACAATATATCTGTTGCCACATTATTTATTTTACAGCTTGTTACCTTCACTAATTTGGGTGAGGGCATGGTGAGTGATTTGCTGCACATGTTTCAAATATTACAATCCTTCCTCCTCAGCCAAACCATGTTCCCTCTTTCGATCTTGGATATGAATATTCAGCATCAGCAGAGAAATGAACCATCCGTGCCGCAGGAAAATGCCCTCTTCTTTTCGTGAGGATCAGTTTGCTAACTCCCTCGAAAATCGGGTTTGATTTCACCCAGACCCTCTGGAAGCATTGAAGTTATTAGGCTGACAGAAATGGAATCAAGGAGCTGTTTCAATTTATGAACCAGTCAAGTACAAATATGGGAATGTGGAACAGCATCTTTCAGTACCATTTAACAATGCATCCACCAATCCGTTCACTGATTCCTCAATCAAAATATTCAGGCATCCAACTGATATTCATATCATTCATTCAACGGTCATTCATTCCTGCATCAACACAGTCATTCATTTATTGTTTGCGCAGATGGTGACGTAATATTAATTTAATTGGCCCAGTGATCCAGAGACCCAGGACAATGATGTGGGGACAGGGATTTAAATCGGAGCATTGCAGCTGGTGGAATTTGAATTCAATTAATAAATATGGAACAGATACTAATGGCGACCATCGGACCCTCTCTGATTCCCCAATGAGTGAAATCTGCCATCGCTACCTGGTCTCACAAGGATGTGACTCCAGATGGACAGCAAAATAGCTGACTCCTTAATATCTTCAGAAGTGGCCGAGAAAACCAGTCAGTTCAAGGGAATTTGGGACAGACAAAAAGTGCCGTCTTTGCATCCAAACATCCCATGGAAAGATAAAGGGAAAGAAAATACAAACATACATGTTCATGTATCGTCTCTCTGAGACATTTCTCAGTTTGCCTGTAATTCTTTCTATCCATCTAACACCATATCCTGATGTGTTGGAAAAATCATCATTGTTGCTAACAGGGTGCCAGAGAAGCTGCATGAAATTCCTTTCATTAGAGATGGGCAAAATTCATCCAGATTTACAACTTTAAAAAAGTAAAGTGCCTGCAGTGCTGTTGCTGGGTAGATTTATTTATAAATAGGCCTGATTGACAACGTGAAGGGTTTTAAGTTGGCTTGCAGCCAAGCGGTCAGTACTGAGGAAACAGATCTTTGTTCTGCTGCACAACACCCCCAGATGCTTCCTGTCAATAACTTTGAGCATTTGACAGCAGTTTGGATTGCTGCCAAATACTGTGCGGGACAGATTAGCGTGAACCTAAACGGACAAAATGGGATTCAGCCATTTAAACAATAAATGTTTCATTCCCACAAGAATGACACATTTTAAATCGTAATCATTCTAATCAAATATTTTCATTCAATGGCCTCTTCATTATGTGAGTAAATAGTATCGCAAAACAATAAAGTGACCAGATGCTTTTTCATTTGTATAACTTCCAAGTAAATGTCATTCCACTAATTAAAGTCTGTTTATTAACCACTTCATGAAATGCGAGAGAGAGATGTTGATGGTCCCAATTCCCCAGTCAATTGAATTCAGTGCAATGGCATAAAATGCATCGAAATCATATTAAGGGAACATCATAAAACTGACATGAACAGCGGGAATTCCTGGAATATTCTGAACGTTCTGTATCGCATTTAAACAGCAGCGTCTCTTGTACCTGATTAACACCCTATTCTATTGTACAGTATAATCTGATTCCTGTTATTGAAGAGTTCCAATCATAGCTGCCAATAAGTGGAGAAATGATCAGTTCATAACCTGATTCAATGGAAGATAAAACATTTATTCTTGTGATATTGTGCAATGTGCCGCAAAGCCCTGATATCTTGTGTTCGCAATACCAGCGAATGTTAGAGCCGGTGGCCGATAGAGTGACCTGCAATGATCTGGATGCTGAAGGAGAACTTTATTGATCTCCGTGTCCGTTCCATTCATTAACTTCTCTGTCAAAAGTCGAGGTTAATTTTATGTTTCTCTGTCAACTCACTATTTAATTATCAGGAGGGCGGGATTCTTATTATTTTCAAAGGGCTGTCTTCGAGATTGGGGTCGTTTGACAAATATAAGGAGAAACATTGTATTGTGTGAGAGTTTCTTCTCATCTCCAAACCCAAACTGTACAGTGATAGGCATCCACACTGTAAATGCAATCACTTTGTTCATACCCCCTCATTTAGTTACAGAAATCGGTAAAACTTCTTCTGATAAATGATGCTTTATTATTGTGATGTGACAGAGACCCGGAATTGTTGCAACACAGACTGACGGTCTCTTTATTTTCCACAAATGTTATTTCATCATTTTCAGATTTGTGTTCTTCTTGGGGGCGTGGTAATAAAATCACCATATTTACAATGGAATTAGTTATTTTAAATAAAGAAATGATGAACTGCAATATCACCATCAGAAATAATGGAGACAATACAATGGACATATTCAGCCAAACAAATATCCCGATACAGATAAAATGTCCATTTTAATATTAACCTATTGTAAATCTGGAAGTCCATTCTGTTGGGTGTGGAAGGTGGGACCTGGATCCAGTCGCCGCCTCCAGAAGGGAATCAACAGGCGGCGCCTGGAAAGCCGCCCCCTGCTGCCGGGTATTTAAATGACGCTCACCGGGACCGGAATCCAACAGTCCGGGAGCTGGTTTGTTCACTGAGTTCCTGACACAACCATTTCCCCCAATTTACCAGAAGGATGAGGTCGGCGATTACTCTCAGTTTGTTGCTGACTTTCTTATCCGGTGAGTAGTTATTTTTCATTGTCCAAGTCTCCCACAGTTACTGTCTCAGTTTTAGTCGATCTCTGTAATATTCCAGAGTCAAAAATCATTACACCAGGATTAATCCTCGGGTTTTTTGATCTATTTTTACAGGTGTCCAGACGCAGGTTTTGTTGACTCAGCCAGAGGCAGAGACCGGGCGTCCCGGAGGCTCCCTGACACTGACCTGTAAAACCAGCGGCTTCGCTCTTAGCAGCGCTTACATGTACTGGATCCGACAGGTTCCCGGGCAGGGGCTGGAGTGGCTGGTTTACTACTATAGTTCATCTGACAACAGCTACGCCCCAGCAATTAAGGATCGATTTACTGCGTCCAAAGACACTTCAAGCAACATCTTCTCTTTGGAAGTGACGAGGCTGAAGACCGAAGACACCGCCATCTATTACTGTGCAAGAGACCACAGCGAGAGGAACTAGGGATGGACCCGAACAAGAACAGCTCGAGAGGGAATTCAGCAACTTCCATCATAACCTGAAGGTCAGTGCTTGTTTTAAATATAACACTAACGACAGTGATCAGAACGAAAACACAAACCGCTTCTGACAAACCCAACTTAGTGAAAATTAAACATTAAACCAAGAAAACACACAGACATAACGGGCTGAGCTTTTCACTCTGTTTATATTTACTGTTAACAGTTTCAGCAATTACACACCTGGATATAATGCTCGTTTTAGTATTTCTGACACTTGGAGGAGATGTTTTTAGATTGTGTTTTGTAAACTGTTGCATGAAGTGTAAATTACATCACAAATAATGGTCTATTTGAAGTGAATATTGAGCGGCAGTACTGAACAGAAAGTAAGTGCAGTTTTTGTGCGAGTGTGTGTCACTGTGATACTACAGGGGGGTCACAGTGCTGAGCACAGCGACATCCTCATACAGAAACCTCATGGAAAGAGATTGTTCAAATTGGTAATCAGTACCACAGCAGGAGTTTCAAAGTAAACGAGGCTTCAGTGAAATAATGTGTGGAAGTAATGTTAGTTTGTGAAAAGGTATAAAAATCTTCCCATAAAATCTATATTTACCGATATGCTAAATCTACACAGAGAGTTTAAAAGCATTCCGATCCCCTTTATAAATACAATGACCAGGACAAGCTGAAATATCTCAGTCACTCGCTCGTGGATGAGGCAGAATCAGATTTTTGAGACAGCAGTGAAATTAAACAGTTAGCAGTCGGGCACAGTATTTGTCATGCTGTGTCTCACTGTGATAACTGGGTGGCACAGCAGTTACTGTCGATACAAAAACCCCTCAGCACTAATTGACCGAGACTGGGGCAGTGCTCTGTTTTCCAATCCAGTATTATTTACAGTGCTGTATTATTTATGTCCCAGCACTACACAAATAGCGAGAATTAATATGGAAAATGTATGATAACTATTTGATTATCAGTTGGTGTTTTCAGTAACTTGATCATGTGATCCTCTATGAAATATAAAACATTAAGGTTATTTACGAAGAGCGAACGGTATCCACCAGTGCAATAATAATTTCATGAACATGCAGTGATTTGCTTTCCCTCTGGCTTGTGAATTTTTAAAATACTGATGGATTTCTGTCTATTTTGTGCAGAGATGGTTATTGTATGACCCAGCCTCGAGAATGTGACACTGTGACGCCATGGGCTACTGGGGACAAGGGACCATGGTGACGGTGACTGCAGGTAAGAACCATGCATTTATTTAGTCAGTGTTTTATTTGAGTTTTTGTTTTGTACTTTTTCTCGATTTTATTAATTCATTCGTTCAATGTAATGTGGTTTGGTGGATTCTGTGCTGAAAATCTTTACAATGTTTCATGTGATCCTGCTTAAAATGGGGGTTATAGAATTCTACTGTTAATTGACAAAAGGCGATACTGAGTGATTCAGTCTCTTGTTGTGATTTGGTGTTTATCTGCTGAGGACATTGTGTGGCTGGGTTACTTTAAATGCATTCCTTTTGTTAAACAGTTCGGCGTTTCTTCAATGTTTAATCTCGGTGACATCTAGTGGCTGCGAGTTGCACCATCTACTGCACAAGTGTTTGAAATCTAACCCAATATTAACAAAATGTGTTAAAGTTTCTACTTTAATGTTGCGAACATGTTCCGCTTAATCACAATCTGGTTTTGTTATCTCATTGTTGTGCTTATTTTAATCATTAGTTGCTTTGGTGATGGTCAGATTGGCTGGATTTTAAATTGAGATTTTCTGCCAATGTGAAATTTGATTCTGTTGCAACTGTTTGTAGAATTGAGCTGCTTCTGCATGAACCGGGGTTCAGTCCCTCAGTGCTGCGTGTTTCTGGTGAGGAGGTTGTCTGGCTGGGTGACTTTGAATAAGTAAAATTTGTGAAATGGTTCGGAGATTCTGCATTGTTTCCACTCGGTGACACTGAGCTGTTACACACTTTGTGATTGAATACAAACAGTCTGCGGGTTTTAAACTACTTGACGCGTGCCTGCAGACAGAAATCAGGCAGGCTTTATTGTATTTGTATTTTTTTAAATCGTAGCTGATAATTGCAGGTTAAACCAAACCATGGTTTATGCCACTCGTCCAAAACATAGTTTACCACAGCATTCACAATTTGGGATACATGCCATGTTTAACCTCGGTGGCATCTGACGGCTGCAGCTTTTACCCACCCAATATTTTAATATGTTTGAAATCTGTTTGAAATATGACCCAATATGAATAGAATGTGGTAAAATTTCAATTTTAATTTGTTGGACATATTCCACCTCCTCGCAATGCTATTGCTCTTATTCCAAATTTCTGTTTAGTTCAATCATTCATATATTTGGTGACGAGCTGGTTTGCCGGATTGAATATTGAGATTTCCTTGCAATCATATTTTTGATTTTGTTGAATGGATAATTGAGTTGCGTCCCCGTGAAACGGATTCATTCCCTCATTGATGTGTTTTGGTGTGTTTCTGTTGAGGAGGTTCTGTTGTTGGGTCACTAAGAATGTTTAAAATGTGTGAAATGTTTTGGTGTTTCTGCATTGTTTAACCTCGGTGGCAGTGAGCGGTTACACGTTTTCTGGTTAAATGCAAATAATCTATGAGTTTGAAAATCCTTGTAGGGAGAAAATAAGCAGGTTGTGAAATAAATAAAATAAAGGTATTACAGCATTTTAATAAATTTTAACTAACTTAGAAATTAAAATAAATCATGTCTTACAACGCTCAATCGGACACTAAGTAGTTGCTGCAAAAAGAAACTTCTCGTTAACAAGTTTGATAGTAAAATTAATATAAATCAAACTGTTATTAATCGGTAACATAACTACATATTCACAAAAGATTATTTTCCATTAATATCATTTCGCATTAATCGGCGTTAATAGTTCTGCTGTGCTTTGCATACAATTAACATGACCAGAAAGGTTTCTCGGCTGGAAATATTTTGTGATAATTCCAGAAACTATTTCCATGATAACATGCTGTTTCCACAGCAGCGCTCAGTTCAACAAGATACTTTGCATTAATTGTTATATCCCCGATGAAGTTCGCATTCACTTAAATCTGAGTTTTGGAGAATAATTGGCAATAAAACGCTATTTGGCAATTTTTGTGCCCGATTATTACATTGTTTCTGTGCAGGCGCAGCATTCCTTCCAAGTAATTTGTAGTTGGATGCAGAGGTAATTAATCACTAATCTCATCCCAAAATTTGTGAAATGGTTTGGTGTTTCTCAATTGTTTCTGTATTGTTTCAACTCGGTGATCCTGAGCGGTTACAGTTTTTCGAGCTAAATGAAAAAAACAAACTGCGTTTAAACATCCTTGTCAGGATAAAACAAACTGGTATCGGAAAAAATAAAACAAATATATATTTGAGCATTTTATTCATGTTAACTGATGCTTGCAGATTAAAGTAAATCATGAATTACAATTCTTACTGCGTCCCTGTATCTCTGTTAGGGACATTACACTACCCTGGATCGGTTATATCTGATGTGCTCATTTTCAGAAAAAAGTATATTTTTTGCCTAGTTTTCGAGATTTGAGATAGACAGGGAGAAATAGTTAAAAGTCGAAGGGAATTGTGAAATGAATATCAGTTTAATTTAAAAGAAGTTATTGATTTTTGTTGTTGTAGTTTGCAAATTGATCAATTAGAACCCCACAGTTTAAATAAATGTGACAGAGTGAACACAGTTTTCTGACAGGGGGAATTCGCTAACACTAAACAATTGTTCATATAATGGTGTTTGAATTGTCGTAAGGTGTCAACAGAAACTGGCTAGAGATTTACAATTTAATACTTGAAATTCAAATAAGTAATTTTTTATAATATTATAATATTTTTATATTAGTAATATTTGCTCTGCATTTAATAATAACATCCTGTTTCTCATTACTGCTGAACATAGAATAGAATTATTGGATGAATAAATGACAGAATATTAGAATTGATTCTATTTGAGCATTATGTTTAATTGGTATTAAATATTATACTGAAGAAAAAGTCTCGACTTATTTTGTGCATCATGTTTCAGTGTTGCAGAGGATTTGAATCAATTGTCCTCATTGTGTTTTTCATTGTTTAATTCAGAACTTCTTAATTTAAACAATATGTTCAGTAATTAAATTATATGGATGGTCCAAATTATTAAATCTAGGAAGCAGCTTCATTGACCTCAAACTGCCAGGCCGTTACAGCATATACACATTCAGAAACATGCATTCTTAACACGTTTGCAGGTTATAATAAGGCATTTGGAGTAAAAGTGGAAATGAAAAAACATGACAATGTTATTCGATTGAAGCAAATGAATTACAGATGTCTGAATCTTTCCATTCAGGAATTTGAAGTTTATTGTTTGAGATTTAATTGGAACCCAATTACTTCACAATGTTCGAGGCAGGGAAAGTTTTGAATGATTGAAAACTGATTTTATTACGGAGTACAAATCAGCTAACAGGAAAAGTAACCGGCAATTAACAAAACAAAATATAATATTGGTGCTAATTAATTTAAAACAAAATACCTTGAATAATGCACGGGCGTGCAAAGTATCATCCGTTTCAGAGAATGTTTAATTGTATCGAAAATGAATTCAGAAACAAAACCTTTCCTTCATCAGCATTGCTTAGCTCGATAAGGTGTTTTACCTCGACTATTTTGTTGATTACATTTAATTAAGAAATTCGATCGAATCAGGTAATGATTTTCAATGTAAATGTTTCTTGGTTTATTTAATCCTTACTGTGTCACTGTATCTCTGGCAGGAACATTGAACTGTCCTGAATCTGTTATTTTTGATTCCTAATTTTCAGCGAAATTACATTTTTACATAGTTTTCGAGAAGTGAGACAGACAGAGAGACATAATTAAAAATCGACAGGAGTTTTGAAATGAATATCAGTTTTATTTAAAAGAGGTCATTGATTTTCTGTTGTAAATTGATCATTGATCAATTAGATTCAAACAGTTTGAATTAAATTGACAGATTGAACATACCGACCTGCTGGGAAGTCGATTGTTGCACGTTTGTGTCTTCTGTTTCTGCGCGCGTGGTCACCGTGTTGGGGCCAGGAAACTGCCTGACTGGCTGTAAATCGTCTGGTTTATTCTCCTGTATTTCAGGGAGTTAAATTTGATTTATTTCTTCATACACTTGTATCTGTGAGTAATGTGACAGTTTGACTTGATGTTTGGCTCGGCGTCTCAGAAATGAGATCCCTAAAGCACACTGTGACCATCAGAGAGAGCAGAAACTTCAGATTGTAGAGGGAGATTTGGATGATTTTTAACCAGTGATGAACCGGCCTTGGGAATGTTCGATGAGCAAATGCAAAGTGAGATTTACTATATTATGCTCCGTAGTAAAGCAGTCCATGACCTGTTTGGTATGACAGTTGAAGGGTCAAATTTATTTGCACCTTATTTTTAATCTTCTAAAGCCATTTTAGAGTCATTTGCTCGGCCAGAAGTTTTAATCATCAATAATTGTTCCTTGAGAAAGTGTTGATATGAAGCATCCTTGAATAACTGCAATCCATATGCTGCAGGCATCCGCCGTGCTGTGAGGCGGAAGTTCCAGGATTTTGAGCCAGAAGGAACTGAGGTATTGTTTCAAGTCAGGATGGTGTGTGTCTTGGAGGGGAGCTTGCAGGTGGTAGTCTTCATATGTGGCTGCTGCCCTTATCCTGTTAGGATATAAAGGCAACGGGTTTGGACAGTGTTTACTATGGAGCCTTGGTGAGTTGCTGCAGTGCATCTTGTATATAATACACACTGCTGTCACTGCTTGTTAGTGATGGAGAGAGCGAATAGGGTGAATGAGGGGGCGGATAATCTTGTGGGTGGCTTTGCCCTGGATTGTGTCAAATTTCTTGAGTTTTTACAGGTTTCCCTCATTGAGGAAAGGGGAAATTATTCAATTGCGACTGATTGCGAAAGATTTAAATGTTTTTCCAACCCTTGGCCCGCGCTCCATATTGTGCTCACTTGTCACTCCCACTTACTGTGTGAATGGGTGAGTATGTGTGGAGTGAGTGTGCTTTTCCAGACTGAATCAGCCAAATAGAGACTTATACACATCACACACTCTCACACACATAAATACTCTCATATTCTCTCACACATGCACACACACACACATACATACTCACACTTACTTTCTCTCTCATACGGTCTCTCTTACACACCCATACACATTCTCTCTCTCACGTTACACATACACTCTCTCAATACAAATACATACATCGTCTCGCTCTCTCCATCAATCTCTCACATCCCCATACACAAAAGCGCTCACATCCCCACACACCCACCCATTCTCTCTTATACACAGATACACACTCTCACATAAGCACAGTCTCACACTCTCGCGCACGCACTCTCACATGCACTCTCTCTCTTCCACTCTCTGTCACACACGCTCAAGCTGTCTCACATTTCTTCACACGCTCTCTCACAATTCCTCTTGCACACGCATCTCTCTCTCACACACACACGCACATATTTATATTTCTCTTGCGCACACTATCTCACACCTCTACATTCTTGCTCTCACACACTGGCTCTCTCACAAACACTCTCACAAACATAGAACATGCACACACTCTAACACACACTCTTACACAGAGACATGGTCTCTCACATAAGCACAGTCTCGCGCACACATTCGCTCTCTCACACACACACATGCACTATCCCTCTCACATTCCCTCTTCCGTACACTCTCACTTCGTCTCACACACATTCCGATGCCCTCTCTCACTCATATGAACACTTGCACATGTATTCTCTCACACAGGCACATATTTCTCTCTCTTTCACACGCTCAGTCCCTTACACATTGTCTCACATGCACAATCTTGCTCTCAAACACTGTCTCTCACAAACACCCTCTCTTTCACACGCACACAATCTGTCACACAGTCTCTCCTTCTCTTACACACGGACACACATGTATATACAATGTATCTCTCTTTAAACACTCCACCTATCACAGACACATGTTCTCTCAACAGTCATTTCACTCACACACACTCACGCATCCACTCTGTCTAAGTTTCACACTTTTTCTCGCTCACACACACTCTCCCCGCCCCTCCACACACACACACACACACACACACACACACACACACACACACACACACACACACACACACACATACACTCAAACACCCCACATTGCTTCTATCTCCCACACACATTGTACACATCTTTCGCACTCACACGCCATCCCACGCACAGTTTTACACACTGATGAACATATTATTTTGCTTTCCAATAGGCACTCCCTCTCACACACACTGTCTTTCACATGAACACAACTCTCCCACACACACACCCTCCCTCAAGCACACACACTCTCTTTCACAGACATCGTGTATCTCAAATAGACACACTCCCTTGCACATCAACATACACACACTCACACACAGAAGTACTCTTTCACACAGACTCCCCACACACACACTCGACCCGCCCCTCCACACACATACATTTTCAAGAAGAGACACACTGTCACACACAAAGAATAACTCTTCAAACACACATTCTGTCTCACACACACACATTATCTCACACATCCTTTCTCTCACGCACACTCTCTCCTCTTGCACGCACAGCCCACTGTCTCACACACGTGCAAACGCATTCTATCATACACAGGCATCCTCACACACACATTCTCTCTCTCTCTCTCTCTCTCTATCTCTATCTCTCTCTCTCCCTCTATCACTCTCTCTCCCTATCGCTCTCTCTCTCACACACACAGACACACACACACTCTCTCTCTCCCTTTCTCTCTCTCTCTCTCACACACACACACACTCTCTCTCTCTTTCTCTCTCTCTCTCACACACACTTTCGATCTCACATACGTCAGAGTGTCTGTCCTTGACACCATAGAGTAGAATCATAGGATGCTACAGTGCAGAAGGAGGCCATTCAGCCCACCGAGTCTGCACCAATAGCAATCCCACCAAAGCCCTATCCCCATAACCACATGTATCTACCCTAACTAGTCCCCCTGACACTAAGGGGCAATTTAGCACGGCCAATCCACCGAACCCACACATCTTTGGACTGTGGGAGGAAACAGGCGCACCCGAAGGAAACCCAAACAGACACGGGGGGAACTTGCAAACTCCACACAGACAGTGACCCAAGTCGGGAATCCAACTCTGAGGCAGCAGCGCTAATCACTGTGCCACTGCCACCGCCCCCCCCCCCCCACCCCACCCCGATACGCCCCCCACCCCGGTAGCATTTGAATGAGGGTGGGATCAAGGGGCCCGAGTAAAACGAGTCAATAAGAATCGGCGGGAAATTCTTCTCTGTTTGGAGTCATACTTAGCACAAAGCAACATGGTATTGGTGGTTGGAGGTCAAACATCTAAGTTCAGATTTCACTGCAGGATTTCGGCAGGGGATTGTTCTGGGACCAACAATCTTCTACTGCTTCAACAGTGACATTCCCTCCAACAAGGGGTCAGAAGTAGGAATTTCCATGTGTTAAACCGGACACTAAAACCCAAAAAATAAGAAGGGAATTGGCTGAGACCAAGGCCGCCTGGCTCCCCAATACTGGTTGATTCCTGTGCGACCCATCCTAGTTTTGCTCTCAGCTTCCCTGCAGATCCCTCAGTCTGACTATTTGTTCACTGGTACGTGTTTCTTGAAGAAAGACACCGACATTAAAGCAGCTGCCCGGTGATTTACACATCCCTGTTACTGAAAGCTGATCAATGTGGAGAATCGGGAAAAGATCGATGGAGAGGAAGAGGGGGAAGTGGCCCACTGACTCTCTCACCCTCACCCACACTTCCTCACTCACCCTCAAACTCTCATCCTCACTCAAAAAACTTGACTCACTCACCCTCACTTACCCACCTTCCCTCGCTGACACACTCTCACTCATTCATCCCAACTCACTCATCCCAACTCACTCATCCCAACTCACTCACCCTCGCTCACTCATCCACCCTCACACACTCAATTTCACACACTCAACCTCACACACTCAACTTCACACACTCAATTTCACGCACTCAATTTCACGCACTCAATCTCAGAAACTCACTGACCCTCATTCACCCTGAGTCACTCACCCTCACACCCTCACTCACTCAAAATCACTCACACACATTCGCTCTCTCACTCTCGCCCATCCTCACTCACTCACCCTCATTCACTCACATTCACACCCTCATTCACTCACCAGCACTCACTCACTCAGTCACACTCACTCGCCCTCACACACCCTCATTCACTCACTGTCACTCAGTCACCCACACTCACACGCTATCACTCACTCAACCTCACTCACTAACCCTCAGTCACTCACTCAGAGCCTCAGTCACTCACCAACACTCATAGTCACCTTCGTTCACTCATCCCACTAACCCAGCCTCACTCACCCACTCTCACTCACTCAGTCCACTTACCCACCCTCACTCATCCAGTCTCAATCTCTCTCACTCACCCTCACTCACTCTCCCCACTTACCCACCCTCACTCACCCAGACGTTGCCCCACACACTCAAGCTCAATTACCCTCTCTCTCTCACGTACGCCACCTGACCCATTCAAACTCACTGAGACTCACGCACCTACATTCACTCACACACCCTCACATATTCACCATCACTCACGTTCACCCACCCTAACTCACAGATCCTCAATCACTCATCCTCAGTCAAACACCTTTACTCACTCACCTTCACTCATCCACCCATCCGCATTCATTCTCCCTCACACACTCTCACACACCACCCTCAATAACCCCCCCCCAGCTCACTCACTCTCTCACCCTCACTTACTAAGTCACATTCACTCCTCACCCTCATTCACTCGCTCTCACTCACCCACCTTCAGTAACCTTCACGCATCCTCACTCACTCACCCTCATTCATTCTCTCTTACCGACACTCACTCACCCACCTTCACTCACACATTCAGCCACCTTCACTCACCCACCCTCTCTCACACACCCTCATTTACTCACGCTCTCTCACCCTCACTTACTAAGTCACATTCACTCCTCACCCTCATTCACTCGCTCTCACTCACCCACCTTCACTAACCTTCACGCATCCTCACTCACTCACCCTCATTCATTCTCTCTTACCGACACTCACTCACCCACCTTCACTCACACATTCAGCCACCTTCACTCACTCACCCTCAATCACTCATCCTCACTGAAAGAACTTCACTCACTCACCCTCACTTACCCACCTTCCGTCACTCACACGCCATCACTCATCCACTCTCACTCCTTCAATCACTCACCCTCACGCACTCACATTCTCTCACTCACACTCGCTAAACCTGTGTGTGGAGGTCTGCAACGAGAGAGAAGAAAGATCTCAAGCGGCAGTTTGGTGTTCAAATGTGGGAGCTGCCCTGCGAATGCGGAGAGCTGGGGGGAATCCCTGGGGGCTCAGGGCCAAGGACAATGGCAAAGAGCCAGGGAGAACAGGAGGCGTGCTAAAGGGCAGAGAGCCGGGGGGGAAGGGCAGAGAGCCCGGGGAATGGGCCCACAGCCGGGCAACAGGGCTGAGAGCCGGGAAAGGGCAGAGAGTCAGGAGAAAGCGCAGAGAGCCAGAAGAAAGGGCAGAGAGCTAATAGAAAGGGCAGGGAGCCAGGTGAAAGGGCAGAGAACCAGGAGAAAGGACAGAGAGACCAGGGAAAGAGGAGAGAGCCAGGATAAAGGGCAGGGAGGCCGGGGAAAGGACAGAGAGCCGAGGAAAAGTACAAGAGAGCCCAGAGGAAAGGGCAGAGAGTCAAGGGGAAAGGCAGGGAGTCAGGGGGAAAGGGCAGAGAGCCAGAGGAAAGGGTAGGGAGCTGAGGGAAAGGGCAGGGAGCCGGGGGAGAGGGGACAGAGTTGGAGGGAAGTGTAGAGAGCCAGGTGGAAGTGCGGAGAGCCGGGTGAAAGGGGAAAAGAGCCAGAGGGAATAGCAGAGAGCCAGGGGAAAGCGCAGAGAGTCGGGGAAAATGGGCAGAGAGTGGGTGATCGACGGGCGGAGTGAGGATGTGCAAAATAGAGCTAGCACCACAACCAGATCATCTGTAATCTCAGTGAATAATGGAGGAGACGTCAGGGCCCGAATGGCCAACTCTTGCTATTAATGTATGACCCTTCAATTAGTCAATGTTGCAATTATTTGAATTTGTAATCACATTTAGAGTTTCCTGGTCATTCAGTAAGTATTCATTCCGAAGGTAGTTTTGAAGCAAAGTCACCAATCTTCGTTTTGTGGAGTGAGGGGCAGTGAGTTGGAGAGAGGAAGGGGCATCAGTTAGTTTGTACACAGGCAATAGCCAAAACTACAATGTGGATATGCCGACGCTAGGTTGGGGTGGGCACAGTAAGGAGTCTGACAACACCAGGTTGAACTCCAACAGGCTTATTTGGAATCGTGAGCTTTTGGAGCTCTTTCATCAGGCGAGTGGCTGATATGAATGAAGAGACAACTTCTTCATCACAAAGTGCTGTTGTTTGAGAAATAGGTAGTGCCTGAAGTAATGGAGAAACTCTTTACACTTCTCTGTTAATCCAGTGAATGGTATGTCATTACGATGACATCAAAATGTTTTTTCTCTTTCCAATCTGATAGAGGTGGAGACAGTGATGTGAGTTTCTCCAAAGATGGCGATTCCCAAATGATAGGAGTAACAGAAGCTCAAAGGTGTGCGTAGGTCTTAATCGGGAAATATTAACTTAAGTTCATAATTCTAGTCAAATTGTGACGTTCAAACATAGAAAATAGAAGCAAGAGGAGGCTCTTCGGCCCTTTGACCCTGCTCTACCATTCACTTTGATTACGGCTCATCAATATCCTGAGCCCGCCTACTACCCATATCCACTGATCCCTTTAGCCCCAAGAGTTATACCTAATATAGAAACATACTTGTATAAATATGTTTGATTAATTAATAAACGCAGGTAAGAGTCTAACTTGTTGAATCGACTATTCTTTCCCAGCGACACCGTCTCCGCCCACTCTCTACAGCCTCGTCTCTTCCTGTCAGCAACACAACTCCGCTGGCTCCATCACCTACGGCTGTTTGGCGATGGACTACTCTCCAGATGTCTCCAAACTGACCTGGAAGAAAAATGGGCAGCTGATCGACACTGGATTTAAGACTTATCCATCAGTGAGAAACGCGAAGGGAACCTACACCTTGAGCAGCCAGTTAACCATCACCCAGTCAGAGGGAGAGTGCAGCAAAATCAAGTGTGAGGTTCGACACAGCAGCTCGGTCAAGAGCATTGGAATGCAATGTAAGTGTTGTGGAACTTGGGCAAGACAGGAACGCTCTGATTGAACTGTATAAGGCTTTAGTTATAACTGATATGTAGCACTCTGAAAAATTGAATTATGCAAAATCCAGGTAAGTGCCTCCTGACTGAAAAGTTGCTCAGAACCAAAGAACAACAGAAATGTTACTGTGCAGCATGAGGCCATTTAGCCCATCATGTCTGTGCTGGCCAAAAGGGAGAACAAATAAACGAGCCTGACAAAGTAAGCCTATTTTCCAGCCCTTGCTCCGTAGCATTTCAGCTTAAAGCACTTGAGATGCAGACCCAGATACCTTTTAAATGACCATGCTCCCTGGTAATTGAGCCCTCCACTTGGGGAATGAATTATTTCTGCCTACGTCCCTTATTATTTTGTGAACCACAATTATGTCACGCCTCAGCCTCCTCTTTTCCTAAAGAGAACAAACCCTGCCTATCCAATCTCGCCTCATGGCGGGAATTTTCAGTCCCTGGCAACATTCTTGTAAACCTCATCTCTCTCCAGAGTCATTACGTTATTCCTGCAACGTGGTGACCAGAACTGTACAGCAAACTCCAAACGTGGCCTAACTCGGTTTTATGCAGCTCCATCATTGTATCACTGTTTTTGCATTCAATATCTCACATAACAGAGGAACTAATCCGATATGCTTTCTTGATCAACTTTTCCAGCTGCCCTACCATCTACAAGGACCTGTGGACGTGCACTCTAAGGTCTTGCATTTCCTCAATCCCTCTTAACATTCCAGTTTATTGCCTTGCTTTGTTTTCCCTCCCCAAATGCATTGTGTGGCACTTTTGACGGTTGAATTCCATTCGCCATTTCCCTGCCAATTCAACCAAACCATGGATATAATTCTCAAATCGGCAGCTATGGTGCTCAAATAAAAGAACTAATTTTAATTGATGTCAATTGAATCTTCAAGTAACGTCTGAACATTTGTTTGTTGAAGGCCCACGCGTTCTCCCCCCAACCGTTATCCTCACCGTGAGTTCCAGTGAAGAAATCACCAGCAGAAAATTTGCAACCATCGTCTGTTCAATCATGGATTTCCAGCCAAAGTCAATGACGGTGGAGTGGCTGAAGAATGGACAACCCATGGATTCAGGAATTATCACCTCTCCCGCCTGTGAAGTGAACGGGAACTTCTCGGCCAGCAGTCGGCTGACAGTCTCCGCTCAGGAATGGTTCAGTAAAGTGGTCTATACCTGCCAGGTCACTCATCAAGGATTCACTCAGAGTCAGAACATCAGCGGATCTCTGGGTAAGAGACTCAAACCGACGATAAAATATATAATTTCGATGTTAATCGAAATTAGGGATCTATTAAAGTTAGTACAAAGATAGAACAACTTCTAATTTGCTGTCATGTGGTTTGCTGCATTAGGACAGTGCTCCATTCAGAATTTCATCACAACAGCAATTTTTGTTATTCCTTCATGAGACGTGCATTTATTTCCCATCCCTGAGGGCACTTAAGTGTCAACCACATTGCTGTGGATCTGGAGTCACATGCATGCCAGGCCAGATAAAGACAGCAGATTTACTTTTCTAAAGGGCATTCGTGAACCAGGTGGGTTTTTACAACAACGGCTTCATGATGATCATTTGACTTTTAATGATAGATTTTTACTAAATTCAAATTTCACCATCTGCAGTGGTGAGATTCGAATCTGTGTCCCCAGAGTCGTGCCCTGGGTTACAAGACCATTGGCAACACCACCATGCCACTGCCTCCCCTTGAAATAGTGTTCCCTTCCATTTTGAAGTAACATAGTAAGCAAGGTGGTCTTGATGTCAGCTTTTTCCTGAGACAGCTGGTAAGATTTGGAGAGACAGTCGGTGTCGGACTGTTTCACAGTTCACAGCATAGGGGTAAAACATTGGGAAGTGCATCCACCCTACTTATAAACTAACTGCCAGTACTTGGTTCCTGAGTTCAGGAATGGTATATTTGTTGGGGAATACTGCAATGTTGATTCATGAGAATGATACCGCTGCTAAAATACTTGAACAAAAAGAGAATAATTTCACAGAGCAGGCTGGTTTTCCATCCTCCATAGAGGTTGAAAGGTGATAGTTAGAGGTTGATATATCGAAGGCAACTTCGTCTCCTTCAGGCTGAAGACTGCTGTCCTGCTTCTGAAGAGGGAACTAGGGTTGATTTTCATTTGTCATTCACAGATCCTCCCCAGTGCCCTGATACCACAGTGACGATACAGCCACCACCAATAGAACAGGTCTTACTGGAGGCGACCGTGACCTTAACCTGCATCATTTCTAATGCTCCTTATGGAGTCAACGTGTCCTGGATCCGAGACAGGAAGTATTTGAAATCAGAGATTGCCGAAAAGCCAGGAGCGGATCCTGACAGCGTGGTCAGCAACTTAAACATCTCGACACAAGCCTGGCTGAGTGCGGCTGTGTTTGACTGCGTGGTGAGCCATCAGGATCTGCCGACTCCTTTAAGAAAATCCATCCACAAGGAAACAGGTGAGCTGAGAGATTGAAGCAATAAATGTGTCACTGTGTCTATTTCCAGTGTAAGTGTACTGGTCAATATTCAGCATTCAGTGCATTAATGGTCTCCCCTGAGTGGAAACTCCACTAACTAAAAACTGGGGGTTGTAGATATTTTTACGGGGAAATTTGATGTGTTGATGAATGAAAAGTGAACTGAAGGCGACGTTATTGGGTTTAGATCGAATAACGAGGGAGGAGCCTGATGTGGAGCATAAAAACCAGAAAACCAAAAATAAAGCAGATCAGTTGGGCCGAATAGCCTGATTCTGTGCTGTAAAATTTCTGAAACTTCCCAGTCCAGCCCCCTGAGTTATTTGAGAAAATAATTGTGTTCACCTCTCCTCCAAACTGGAAGTCAAAAATGGAAACATTTAAAATCGAAACGAAGCACATTTTTCTGATATCGAGCCAGTGGTTACATTCTCTCCGGAATTCTCCAGTTTATTGACATTTATTGTACATTTTCTGCAGATCCAAATCCGCGGGAACCGTTCGTCTCTGTCCTCCTGCCCTCGGCAGAAGAAGTCTCCGCTCAGAGATTCGTCTCCCTCAGCTGCTTAGTGAGACGTTTCTCCCCTCGAGAGATCTTCGTCAAGTGGACCGTCAACGACAAGCCGGTGAATCCTGGGAACTATAAGAACACCGAGGTGGTCGCGGAGAGCGGGAATAGCTCCTTCTTCATGTACAGCCTGTTATCCATTGCAGCAGAGGAATGGTCCAGCGGCGCTTCTTACTCCTGTGTGGTGGGACATGAAGCCATCCCCTTGAAGATCATCAACAGAACAGTTGACAAATCCAGCGGTAAACCCAGTTTTGTGAACATTTCCCTTGCACTGATGGACACCGTTAATTCATGTCAATGAGAATCACTTGGTTACATTAAAATCTTCAATAAAAATAATAAAATCATTTTCCTCTAACGACAAATGAAATACCCAAACGCTTAATTGATTGGTTTTCAATTTTACTTCCACTATGTATCTTTGGTTTGAGTCAGGTATTTTCACGTCTCGGGCCCAAGCCTTGTTGAACCAGTGCGCCCAGCTCAGATACACCCTGTGTTAGAGACAGAGTAGAGCACATTCATTACAGGATTCTGCAAAATATCTTCACCGACTTTCCTCCCTGAGGAAAACTCCGACAATTTCAACATTTCTGACTAACGAACACAACATTTAGATCTCGGTGTTCCTGCTTCTCTCGTTGTCCATGCCTTTACCATTGATGTCATATTTAAGCTGCTGCACCACACCCACTGGGAACTGAAGTGAGGGTCACACAGAAACATGGGGCAACAATCCCCCCATCAGAGAGAGGGGAGAGTGAAATTGTTAACATACCAGATTCCTACTCACCCAACAAAGAGAGGGGAGGAGCAGTAGCTAACCCATGTACCACCACTTCCTCAATGAAAAGAGGAGGAATGTCATTATTTAATCCACTCACCTCCATCTCGTCACTGGTTAGAACCATCAGGCACATTGCTTCACCGGGTAGAGAGAGAAATTATGAGCTCACTCCCTCCCTCTTCGCAAGTGACGTGTTTGGAAGGGACCAGCTCTCTACTAGAAGAACCCAGTTGCCAACAGTACAAATTAGCTTCTGGTTTATTTGCTGCAGAGTTTGAAGTATCATTACCGTAATCAATGTGATGCATATACACTTATGCAACATAATTTTAAAATGTTTCTGCACTCTTGTTCCTGTTAGTCATGTCCTGGTATTGATTTCCCATAATGCAAATTGAAACAAATGATTGAATCCTCCCCGGTTTTTACTGTTCTGTCCCTGATGTTTCTGAGATGCATCAATGAATGATTTCATTCGTTCTCCTGATATCACCGTGCCACTCACATAAACTACATTCATACAGCAAAACATTGAAAATATGCTCCATTATTCGTATTGTTTGGATCATTTTCAGTTAATGATTGCGGTGAAACATGGAGCAACAGCTAAAAAATACACACACCGACAATACTCCACAAAACTGTCACAATTATAAATACACACATAAGCGCACACACACACACACTCACACACATACACACACACACACACACATCGACACAAATGCACAACTACACACACAAATACACATACTCACACATATGCACACAAATACAGAAAGACACATGTAAATATACACACACAAACGCATGCACATACCCCCACACACATACATATACAGAAATAGGGACAGGCACATTCAAATACAGACACAGAAACACACAAATACACAACAGATACACTTTCACACACCATAGGTACACTCAATACTTGCACAGACGAACACACATGCAGAGAAACAAGAATGCACACACAAATGCACTCATGGGCAAAACATGCACAAACAGAAATACACACTTACACAAATACACCCACACAAAAATACACCCATACACAAACACATCCGTACACAAATATACACAGGGACACACCCATTCTCTCTCTCTCTCTCTCACACACACACACATACACACGCACACATACACACACACACACATACGAACACATGGACACGCGCCCTTGTACAAACAGACACTAAAACAACAACACACACACACATAATCAAATATGTACAAACGCACACATGTACACATGAAACACACAAGTACATACACATTCACATACGTGAGTAGGTACAGATCCAAACACAAACACATACATGCATAGACACAATACAGACAGATACACACGCATGCAGACCCACATAAATACACAAGCACATACTTAGACTCCAATAAATACATATATTAGCACACGTTCACGCTGATAGGAATATAGATTTTAAGACACACAATGTTACACACATTCACAAACATATATGGAAATACATATAAACAAATCACCAGACTGCATATAGAAGAACAGACAGCAAAACATTTACACACAAACATGTAGACGCAAACATTAACATGCTCATAGAACAGAACACCATAGCACACATCAACGCACCGTTATAAAGAATGTCAACACGTGTATACATACACTGACATGTTAACAGGCGTGCACACAGACACATGGAGAAACAGATGCACACTGAAAGGGAAACAGTAAGTTGTCTCCTGATGAAGGGGCAACGCTCCGAAAGCTCGTGCAACCAAATAAACCTGTTGGACTTTAACCTGGTGCTGTGAGAGTACTTACTGTGCCGACCCCAGTCCAACGCCCGCAACTCCACAGAGAGGGAAACAAACATTATTAGAGTGACAGAAATTAACACATAGCAATAGGCATAAACACATGTGCACGCATTAAGAGTGGCATTAATATATATTCATAGATTTCACACAATAATAGAGTCATATATACACAATGACAAAAGGATAAAATATGCGCACAGATGCAGACACACAACTACACAAATCAACAATCACAGGCAAATGAACGCGTACATTAACACTCATAAACACATATTAATTCAGAGCCAAAGATTAATGCAGAGCACGAGATGCTCATGCACACGCACACAAATGCAAAATCTTCTGTACAAATGGTAGGCAAATGATGAAAGTACAATTTAAACGTGACTTTTTAATGGAGATATCCACAGATTTATTATCCCAATGTACAATGAACAGATAAACACGCTGAGAAACTGAATTAAGCTCACGATCTACTAAACATTTCCACCATAAAGAAGCACAGATCGGAAATTACATCCCAAGTCTTAAACAACAACATTTACAGTTTATAGATCAGTAACCATCTGTGAAAACAATCATTGATCAATGAACGTTCCTCGATATCAGTCATAATATTCTTCAATAAGGGATAGTTCCGAATTGTCAAAAAATCAACTGATTTTCAAGAAAACACCTTCAGTGCTTTCTGACATGGACTGTCCAAGGAATGTCAATCAAGATCAGGTGTGAAAATAGTTACGGAGATCGGTTACTGAGTGTCCTGAGCTTAAGAGTCGGTATACATTGAAAATTAAGTTCAAGAATAAATGAACAGTTTAAAAAGGAGAACGGGGAAAAGAAAAATAACAATAAGATTACCTGGATAAATAAAGTAATCTAATTTCATACCCTGGTCTCCGTCCCCTAGACTCCACCGACCGCATCTGGATTGAAGACAATGAGGATGATAACAGTAACATCTGGACAACGGCTTCCACATTCATTGTCCTGTTCTTCCTGAGCATTTTCTACAGCACTGCAGTCACTCTGGTGAAGGTGAGATGATTGAATGCACTCACATATCAAACTGACAGAATGGATTTGAAAAATCTCTCAATGTTCCACTGATTAAAAACTTTAACTTTAATGTCCCGCATCATAAACATCTGCTTCATTATTGTATCTTTCTTTTACAGATCAAGTGATGGGTTGAATTTTGGATGCTGCAGATTTCCCTCAGCTGATTATTATGATCTCCGTATGACACAAATACAATATCTGCCCTTGGTGACTCTATCAGTAAAATTCTCTCAGTTTATCATTCTGAATCTGTAACTGAGACAATCGTAGACGGTATTTCAGTTTTCAGAGTGAAAAGTACGAGGCATTTTTTGTTATAATGTAATTGTGGTTAGTAGTTTCCCCATAGTCTAAATATCATGTATAAATAAGAAACTTTTCTCATTCCTTATCCTTATTTGTTAATTCCTCTTTCTATTAAGGTCCTGTTTTCTCTTTCTGGTGTATGTAACAGATGTACAAATATTGACGGATTCCCTGTGCATGTGTTGTGTTCTCAATGTGAAGCTCGATCGTTATGTTCACTTTTCTAACTTTAAAAAAATAATGTTGGTGTAAAATGTTCTCTGAATTTTTAAAATAAATATTGAATGAAATTTTAACCATCTCTGGCTTGGCTTTATTCCGTTCTCCAAAACACATCAACTCCGCCCCATTTTCCCTATTACACGGTTTCCCCTCTTTCCCAGACAGGGATTTTCCCCAGTCATATGTGGGATGTGGTTGAACTCAATGCCCTTTCGTGAAAGAGTCACTGCGCCACCCAGTGACCCATCCGTGTAAATACACCTTCATCTCTGCCTTTTTATGATAAAATCCAGATACAGAATGAATGAATAATGAGGAGAACCGCGGTGATTTCACGCATAAACTGGTCTGTCACTGACGAGTTTCAGGTAATTCTAAACAGCAAAAGGCTCATTCATTCGAGGCCGATGCAGGACAGTGAATCTTAGAATCTTAGAAACCCTACAGCACAGAAAGAGGCCATTCGGCCCATCGAGTCTGCACCGACCACAATCCCACCCGTATCCCTACATATTTACCCACTAATCCCACCCATATCCCTACATATTTACTCACTAACCCACTAAGTGTGTGGCAGAAGATAGTTTCCTATACACTGTCCCTTAAAAACACTATCAGTGTCGCTGCAGCGTGGGTTAACAGAGTGTATCTCTCTATACCGTACTGTAGGGTTACACTCCTCAACTGGACCATGAAGTTTAGTCCGAAAAGTATTGGCGCACAAAGATACAGCAACCCTAGGAGCTTGAAACGCTCGTAAACTGTGCCTTGCACCTTCAAAGTTACCACGCAACTCCCTAGCACGGTGACAGACCGGGACCTCGATGCCAAAGAGATTGTCTGTTTGGCAGGTTGAATCTGGAGTCCACACCGCTTCACAGTGTCTGTGTGGATAAAGCTCTCAGTGCTCCCGCTTTCAAACAGACAATAAATCACGTGGTCATTTACCTGGATATTCATCATAGATTTGTCAAGTCTATGAGGCTTGGCCTGGTCTAGGATGATCGACGCCACCGTTGGTTCATGAGCGCCACTGCAGGCAGCTGAAATCGATGAGGAGGTACCCTGCTGGTCGTTCGCGGTCAGTGCCGACCAACATGGCCGCTCCCATGAGTCGCACGTGGGTGATGGCGCCAAACTCAGTGACCCCTGGTGGTCACACACCTCCGACTCCGTCGACCGTAATGGCGTCGTCCTGGCCTCGCACGTGGACGAACCCCTTGATGACTTCGACGACAAAGACCCGAGCTCTGAAGAATTGCAGGCCGCACTGCCG
This sequence comes from Mustelus asterias, assembly GCF_964213995.1. Taxonomy (NCBI): domain Eukaryota; kingdom Metazoa; phylum Chordata; class Chondrichthyes; order Carcharhiniformes; family Triakidae; genus Mustelus; species Mustelus asterias. The sequence continues at coordinate 5,822,046 of NC_135830.1, forward strand.
TCCCTAGGTTTAAATCGGCACACTTTTGAATAGTGCCCTTTCTTACCGCATGCGGTGCACAACACAGCCTTAGTGGGACACCGTTGCCGAGCATGCTTCGGTCCCCCACAGAAGTAGCACCGCGGGCTGCCCTGAGCTGCTGCCGTCGTCTGGCCCAAGTGTGAGCACACCATTACGCAGCATTTCGAACCCGAGGGACGAGGAGGGATTGGCGACTGCTCCTGCCACGTTGTCTCCACATGGTCCTCCGGATATAATACTAAGCTTTTGGAGGCTGTCTCGAGCATCTCCGCTAGCTCGATTGCCTGGGTAAGGTTAAGGTTACCCTTCTCCAATAGTTTAAGTCGAATGTACGACGATCCAACTCCTGCCACAAACGCATCTCGGGCGAGGTCGTTCATGCTCTGCTCAGCTGACACAGCTTTGCAGTTACAGCCCCTGGCTAGCTGTAGGAGCTCGTTCGCATATTCCTCCATCGTTTTGCCAGACTGCCGTCGTCGAGTGGCTAGGAGGTAACGAGCGTGTATTTCATTGGGTGGTTTGACATAACGCTTCTTCAGAAGCTCGAGGGCCTTCGTATAATCGGTGGCCGCACGGATCGCGAGGTAGACAGTGTCGCTTACCCTCGCATGGAGGACCCGGAGTCTGTCATCATCTGTGGTGACCACTGCGGAGGCTGCCAGGTAGTCTTCGAAGCACTTCAGCCAGTGGTCGAAGGTGTTTGAAGCGCCCACTACACGTGGATCTAGTGTAAGGCGTTCCGGCTTCAGGATCTGCTCCATACTCTCTTTTTTTTTCTCGCTTCGACGAGAGTTTAACAGCAGTAAATAAAATTGATGCGCTTCTCAAACACGAGGCCAGATGCTCGGGAAATAAAAGGCTTTCACTTACTGAAATGAAGCAGCCAATAATTATATACACTATCCCAGACTGAAGGGGTCCCAGCCAAAGCAGGGACTTTTATACCTCTCCCAGGAGGCGGAGCCCGACTGGGATGTACCACAACACTACAGTACAAAGGTGTAACAACCCCACCCTAACCCCAACAGCAACAAGTAGCACAACCCAACAGTAACATATGTACATTCTTGTAGTACTGGCCAGACCCTGGCTCAGTACTATCCAGTGGGAACCAACGATGGTTCACCACAGTTATTTAAAATTTGACACATGTGAAATGATTCTGACCAACCCTGTGTTGGATTGATCTTGGGTTAAACTTCCTGTCAGGTCCAAAGATTTATTCCTGACGCAAGTAACACAAAGAAAAGGAAAATTCTGGAATTGGATACTGATGAAAAGAGTTTAAAAAGAGAGAGTATTAAATAGAAATGTTACCAGATCATGTGGTCATTAGATTAAAACAAAGGAAGTCTGCTGACGTCCATTTGAGAACTTCTAATCCACCCCATTTCGAACTAAGGGAGTCTATGTACAAAGAAAGCCCAAGAAAGACCCCCCCCCCCCCCCGCCCCAAGGGGGATCTGGAAAGCACCATGATGGGGGCACCTATCTGTCCATGAGATGATCACAAAGCCCCATAATGCCCAGATACTAATTTTATTGAACCGATAATGTACGTAATCTATCACCATTCTGATTGGATTGTGTCCAGCCGGGATGGGCTGAGTAACTGTATAAGAATTGATGATATTCTTTGTTGGGTGGAGTTACACATGGTCAGCCCCTGTGGCTTCTCCCCGCTGGCGTAACTCAATAAACTGTTTGTCGATTGAATCAGGCACAACACACTGGGAAGAGATACAAAGTGCCCTCTCCACTGGAAGCTCATCGGCACACCCACACTGGGGAGAGGCCGTTCACCTGCTGGGTGTGTGGGAAGGGATTCACTGATTCATCCACTCTGCAGAGACACCAGCAAGTTCACACTGGTGAGAGTGCATTCACCTGCTGTCAGTGTGGGAAGGGATTTACTCGGATATGAAGCCTGCAGACACGCCAGCGAGATCACACAGGGGAGAGACCATACAGCTGCTTTCAGTGTAGGAAGGGATTCAGTAAGTCATCCAACCTACAGAAACACCAGCGAGTTCACACAGGGGAGAGGCCATTCAACTGCTCTGCATGTGGGAAAAGATTCACTCAGTTATCGAATCTGCGGAGATACCAGCGAGTTCACACCGGGGAGAGGCCATTCACCTGTTCTCAGTGTGGGAAGGGACATTGTAATTCATCCACCCTGCTGAGACACCAGCGAGTTCAGTAGTGAATATGGGGATGAGAGTCTGCTGTTATTGTTTCTGCTCTCAATTACATCCGGGACTGCATTTTGTTCAGTCTCACAGTTGGTCATTGAGGAGGGTCGGAGGGTTTCTTTCTGTTGGACTGGCCGGTCTCACAACTTTGCCTCCAGTGGGCTGATGCTCTTTGAGTCTTGTTGCAAATACCTGAATTCAAATTTCACAAGGATCACAGAGTGACAGGGTGTTAGGAAGTTCAGAGATATTTAGTCAGCATTTATTTTTGAAATGCCCCAAACGCCCATCCAATTTCCGTTGTAATTGTTTATTGTCTCCACTTCCTCCACCCTCGTAGGCAGTGAGTTCCAGGTCATTACCATTCGCTGCATCAAAATAATCGCATCATAATTACACCTCCCCCAATTGTAAACCTTGCCCTGCCGTATGGCCTATCCCTCTCCATTGCAATAACGAAAGGCACCGAATTGTGGTCACGATCTCCAAAGTGCTCTCCCACAAACAAACCGAACACTTGGTACTGGGTAATGAAACGGGCCAAGTCCAATGTGGCCCCACCTCTTGTCGGCCTATCCACATATTGTGTCAGGAAACCCTCCTGCACACACTGTACAAAAACTGCCCCATCCGAACTATTTGACCTATAAAGGTTCCAATCAATATTTGGAAAGTTAAAGTCACCCATGACAACTACCTTGTGACCTGCACACCTATCCATAATCTGCTTTGCAATTTCTTCCTCCACATCTCTATTACTATTTGGGGGCCTATAGGAAACTCCTAACAACGTGACCGCTCCTTTCCTATTTCTAACTTCAGCCCATATTACCTCAGTAGGCAGATCCCCCTCGAACTGTCTTTCGGCAGCCGTTAAACTATCCTTGATTAACAATGCTCCTCCTCCACCTCTTTTACCACCTTCCCTACTCTTACTGAAACATCTATACCCCAGAACCTCCAACAACCATTCCTGTCCCTGTTCTAACCATGTCTCCGTAATGGCCACAACATCGTAGTCCCAAGTACCAATCCACACTCCAAGTTCACCTGCCTTATTCTGGATGCTCCTTGCATTGAAGTAGACACACTTCAACCCACCTTCCTGTCTGCTTGTACACTCCTGCGACCTTGATACCCTCCTCAGTACCTCACAACACTCAACACTGGCTTCTGGACTACAGCTCGTTTTCCCATTCCCATTTCAAAGTTTATTTTTCGAAAGGTAAAATTATGAATCACACTGATGACTTTCACTAACTCCATTGGGTGACCACCCCAAGTAGAAATGTGAATCTTCCTCAGGGTCCTGAACCAAAGGCGATTTCCCAAAATCCTGCCCCAGGGTAACTCAGTACCTCCACAACTAGAGTCCAACCTGCAAAGCCCAAGTTCACTCACAAATCCCACTGAGCATTCTGACACAGCTCTCAGCTACAATACAGGTATAAATGTTATACTGTTAGTCAGAGCACAGAACATTGTTCAAAAATTCCTATCTTGCCTATGTAGGTTTATGATTAAAACTTCACCCAAAGACTTGTCTGTAATCTAGAAACTGTTTGTTCCTCAAACAAGTAAACAACCTTGCTGATATTAGAACCTTGATGTGGAGCATTTGATGAACATGTGATTTTACTCTAATGCAGGGGTGTTACATCTATCACCCCTTTTACTAAATCTATTCATTCACTCTGGCATTTTCCCCCTTTTCCTCATTGGCTTAGCCCAAGGTAGCCAACTTCCATTCCCTTTACAATCTCCTTCCCACAACTAGTTTTTAGATATAATTGAAGCGGTATAATTGGATATAAAAGCAGTGATAACATATAATTGCTGTATAAATTGCATAGATTCAAAAAGATTCTCAAGCTGTCCCTTAACCTGCTCCATCTTGTAATAATTCTTATTCAGTATTATTTCTCCCCCGCCTTTATTTGTCCCAGTCCAAAATTCCATTTACTTTAATTTGTTCTTCCAGTCAGTTTCTCTGGAGTCTGTGTCAGTGCCTTGATCATTTCAAAATGATTTCTTACTCTTCAGGTCATATTAAACATTTCATGTCACGCTGTTAGTCAAGCAGTTGAGAAAGTCCCATTTGAATCATAGAATCATTACAGTGCAGAAGGAGGCCATTTGGCCCATCGTGTCTGCACCGACCACAATCCCATCCAGGCCCTATCCCCAAAACCCCATTTATTTACCCTGCTAGTCCGCCTGACGCTAAGAAGCAATTTACGATGGCCAATCAACCGAACCTGCATATCTTTGGAGTGTGGGAGGAAACCGGAGCACCTGGAGGAAACCCACGCAGATACGGAGAGATTGTGCAAACTCCACACAGACAGTCACCCGAGGCCAGAATTGAACCCGGGTCCTAGGTGCTGTGACGAAGCACTGCTAACCATTGTGCCACCATGCCACACTTCACTCTTCAGTACAGCTGCACTGTGCACTCTCGGATGTTAGTTCATTCACAACTTACAAACCAATTCTGCAATCTCACATCAGTCTTCCAATTCCTTCTTTAATTCTCTGTTGGAGTCTCACATTCATAAGCCATCTTCACACATTTCCCTACATGTTAAACGTTGTCTCTCATGTTGTTGTTATTAACCAGACATGTACTTTGTCTTGCTTGTTGTTATCTCTCTGTCCTCTCCCACAAATCCTTGTTTTGTATTTGTGAAAGGTTTATCAGGTTTATAGCGATGGTGCTGGGTATTTTACCAATCATCATCCTGAATTCCACTCTCTTTCAAAGGATGCACCATCCAATAATTCTGCTGGAAACTTCAAAAGAAAGTAAAAAGCCGGAGTCAAAGGGGTTTTCCATCTCAACGTATTTGCTTATTTCCCCCTGTACAATCCCAATGTCTCAGATGGTGGCCAGATTATAAAATTCACTTCTCTCAAATAGTCCATGGACAAAGAAACAAACAAGGGGTGGCACGGTGGCTCGCACTGCTGCCTCACAGCACCAGGGATCTGGGTTTGATTCCCGGCTTGGGTCACTGTCTGTGTGGAGTTTGCACATTCTCCCCATGTCTCTGTCGGTTTCCTCCAGGTGCTCCGGTTTCCTCCCAAAGACTGAAAGACGTGCTGATTAGGAGCATTGTCCCAAACAGGCGCCGGAATGTGGTGACTGGGGGAATTTCACAGTAACGTCATTGCAGTAAGCCTTACTTGTGACACTAATAAATAAACTTTAAATATCTCCAAGAAAAAGCTGTCACCTCATTTACCTCGTCTATACTTCCCCTTTACCAGAAGGTTCCATACCTGACTGTATGCATTCCTTTAAACTACACTTTCCGGAGTCCTGGAGAATCTTTTAAAACATGAAATATACTCATAATATCTTTAAAAAGAAACCGAACATTTCACAGTAACTTCATTGCAGTGTTAATGCAAGTCTAGTTGTGACACTAATAAATAAACTTTAAAAACTTTAAGAATATTTGAAGTCAAAGTTTATTCATTAGTCACAAGTAGGCTTACATTCACACTGCAATGAAGTTACTGCGAAAATCCCTTAGTCGCCACACTCCGGCGCCTGCTCTGGCACACTGCGGGAGAATTTAGCCTAGCCAATGCACCTAACCAGCACGTCTTTTTGACTGTGGGAGGAAACTGGAGCACCCGGAGGAAATCCACGCAGACACAGGGAGAACGTGCAGACTCCGCCCAGACAGTGACCCAAGTCAGGAATCGAACCGGGTCCCTGGCCTATTTGCTACCAAATAAACCTGTTGGACTTTAACCTGGTGTTGTGAGACTTCTTACTGTGAGGCAGCCATGAGAACCATTGTGCCACAGTGCTGCCCCAAATTTGTGTTTGATTCCAGGCATTATCAACTTTGTTCTTTCCCTTAAACAACAGGTGATTTCCATTTTCAATGCTTGAAATAGCAACTCACATGAGATGTTTATCAATTCCAATATCCTAAGCAGGCTTGGTGGTTTTCTGAAAAGTAAAGTCTTTTATTCTCTGCTTTAATTCTCAAAACTGTTGACTTCACTCAGAGCTGGAAACCATCATCACCTGTTTAAAAAACACAAACAATCCATCTGGCTCTGGCCAAGATCCCAGTGAGTTAATATGTCCAAGTATAGGTTACATTAAAAAACAAAGGCTGTGTGGAGATTTATAAAAATCAACTGTCTGCTGAAAGTGTTAACTTCTCTGTGGAACCGAGAGAGGCGGGGAGTGGGCAGAGGAAACTTGGCAATTGCATCAACTTACATAATTTAAAAAACTTCTCTCGTGTCATTTTCTTCAATTTTGTTCCAATTTCATCTCTTTTATCTCTCCTTTATTGAACACCAATTTCAATTTTCAATATTTTCCACTTAATCAAAGTTGAAAGAAATACTTTGTGAAATATGTTGTTAACCGAATCTCGACAATTTTAACTCAGATGTTTTGGAAAGTTGGAACTGGTTTGCTGCCAAACTGCAGCCTGATCTTTGTGTTTTGGGAGCAAATTGGCCTTCACAATTCTAACCTTGAACAACTTAATTTCAAACCCAAATACATTCCTTTCACATTTTAGTACAGTCTGAATTTATTTCAAACAGAAACTCACGGCTGTTCAAATTAAATTAATTTTTATTCTCTTTCCAAACTAATTCTTCGAATCTATGATGCTTTCAAACAACACCCTGCTTCAACAATTGACTCAAATGTACAGTATTCCTTCAACTGGGTAAACCAACTTGGAGTAAGCGTTGTGGATCATGACGGTGCAAAGGTCATGGCTAATCACACACACCTGCATTCCCTTATCACACAGGAGAGGCAGAGGAGAGGGGGGAGTGCTTTCAGTGATTCTTTTTTTGGAGAAAACAACTACATCTGCTCACTGGTGACTGATTTGTGTCTCAGGTTGTTTGATGTTAGCTAAACACAGGGAGTGGTCTGCTTCAGGGGAGGTGTCACTTTGTGGCTGAATTAACTTTCTCAAAGTCCCCACGGCATTTTCGAACTCTTCACTTGATCTGATATTTTCTGACTGTAAATTGATATCTTGTTCCAGAGTTTGGCCGAACAGCAGTAGATTTTTCTGAGCTCCACTCACCCTATCATCTGCCCCCTGTTCCCAATGTAACTGATTGTCCAGGTCAGACGTGCTCTCCTGCCAGCAATCAGCTCCATTCTGCAGCTTATCCACCAGTTCCCTCAACTCTTTATATTTTGTACTCAGCTGTGAGGCAACAGGTTTCCAATGTAACTGTAAATTAATTTATTCTGGACTTTTTCCAACTCACTATTTCCTTTCTGAATCTCTTTAGAAAACCTATCAAGGACCCGCTCGTAATCTCCGTCGCATTCTTCTCCACCTCCCAGGGTATCTTTTGCTCCTGATGCCCTTGACTCCGTTGTCAAACTGTCAGTCACATTGTAGCAGATGCCAAAGCCATTGTTGTATTTGCTTTTTTGAGGCAGCAGTGCTCACCACTGTGCCACTGGATGGAATGCTGGCCCAGTGGAGAGAAACATAGAAACTAGAAGCAGGAGTAGGCCATTCGGCCCCTTGAGCCTGCTCCACCATTCATCTTGATCATGGCTGATCATTGAATTCAATTTCCTGATTCGCCCCTTCCTTCCATATCCCTTGATCCCTTTAGCCCCAAGAGTATATCTCATATCTTCTTGAAATCAGGCAATGTTTTGGCCTCAACTATCGGGTGACATGGTGGCACAGTGGTTAGCACTGCTACCTCACAGCGTCAGGCATTTAATTCCAGCCTTGGGTGAGTGTCTGTTTGGAATTTGCATGTTCTCCCTGTGTCTGCGTGGGCTTCCTCCGGGTGCTCCAGTTTCCACCCACAGACCAAAGATGCCCAGGTTCAGTGGATTTGCAATGTTGAATTCCCTCTTCGTCTCCCAAGCTGTGTGAGTTAGATAGGTTAGCCATGGTAAATGTGTGAGATTACAGGGATAGGGCAGGGGAAAGGGCCTGGGTAAGGTGCTCTGTTAGAGAGATGCTGCTGACTCGATGGTCCGAATGGTCCCTTCTGCACTGGAGGGATTCTATGATTCAATGAACACAGGAATGGTCAGAATTATTTCACATGTCCCAAATTTTAAATAACCATTACAATTAAAACTCTCTCATACTCATATGTGTGAGTTTGAATCTGGATTAAAATTCCCACAAGTTTAGCAAAGTTTCCTGGAATCATGTCTCTGGCCAGTAAATGTGGCTCCAGGTTCACAACTTTTATGAAAAAAAGCTTTATTAATTACACGTCCTTTATTTAAATGTTTGATTTAAATCACAGACAGAAAACCTGAAAGCTTGAAGCATTCAACAAATATCATCCACACACAAACAGAGAAACATAGCATGTGCTTTACAACAATAAACAAAATTAATTCCTTAAGCGTTCTTGTGGTTCTGTTTCTAAACTTCCAGAAATGCCTTTAATTAAAGACTCAAGATAAGGTTAATTCCCCAGAAAGATAAACCTTAACAAATGTAGCCCAAAACAATAATAAAACACATCTACAAACATCCACATAAAACAAATGAAACACACAGGTTCTCACAGCTCGTAAATTTCAAACAATGAATCCTCAGCATTCTCTCTCGCAGCTATAGCTTCTTAAAGCGACAGAGCACCACAAACGTTTCGCAATATACATTAATGATTTGGAAGATGGAACTGAAGGCATTGTTGCTAAGTTTGCAGATGATACAAAGATATGTAGAGGGGCAGGTAGTATTGAGGAAGCAGAGGGGCTGCAGAAGGACTTTGATGGGCTAGGAGAGTGGGCAAAGAAGTGGCAGATGGAATACAATGTGGAAAAGTGTGAGATTATGTACTTGGGGAGGAGGAATGGAGACATCGACTATTTCCTAAATGGGGAAATGTTTCAGAAATCAGAAGCACAAAGGGACTTGGGAGTCATTGTTCAAGATTCTCTTGAAGTTAACGTGCAGGTTTAGTTGGCAGTTCGAAAGGCAGATGCAATGTTAGCATTCATGTCAAGAGGGCTAGAATACAAGAGCAGCGATGTACTTCTGAGACTGTATAAGGCTCTGGTCAGACCCCATTTGGAGTATTGTGAGCAGTTTTGAGCCCCACATCTAAGGAACGATATGCTGGTCTTGGAAAGGGTCTGGAGGAGCTTCACAAGAATGATCTCTGGAATGAAGAGCTTGTCGTATGAAGAATGGTTGAGGACTCTGGGTCTGCACTCATTGGAGTTTAGAAGGATGAAGGGAGATCTTATTGAAACTTAGTGGGAAAAAACTAGAGGGCACAACCTCAGGCTAAAGGGATGATCCTTTAAAACAGAGATGAGGAGGAATTTCTTCAGCCAGAGAGTGGTGAATCTGTGGAACTCTTTGCCACAGAAGGCTGTGAAGGTCAGTTCATTGAGTGTCTGTAAGACAGAGATAGATAGGTTCTTGATTAATAAGGGGATCAGGGGTTATGTGGAAAAGGCAGGAGAATTTGGATGAGAAAAATATCAGCCATGATTGAATAGCGGAGAAGACTCGATGGGCCGAGTGGCCTAATTCTGCTCCTGTGTCTTATGGTCTAAGCTCACAACTCCTTGATTAAAATAAGACACAAGATCCTTCATTCCCCTTCATTATAACTTAAACTTTTTTTAGCCAACTTCCAAGGCCTGATTTTATCGGAAACATCAAGTCTTTGTTGATTTAAAATCCCAAACATGTTGCCAGCTGCAAAATCTTTGTTTTAGCTAATTTTAGCTCATTCTGAGTAAATATTCTCACCAGGTCCTCTGTTGGGGCCCTGCTAAGCAGCTTTAATGGTTCATGATTGCAGAAATTGAGCAGTCACAGGAATGTCGTTAAGATAGTCCAGTCCCATAATGCCTCACATTCAATCTGCAGTCCTTCAATTATAACAGAATATGTGGCTGTATGTAGCTGCCTCGGCCATGGTCAACCCCAACACTGCCTTCCTGAACTGCTACAATGCCTGAGGTGTAAGTACACCCACAGTGCTGTTAGGGAGGGATTTCCAGCTACACATTCCACACTTTCACTAGACTGTAGGTGGATATCAGATTGAGGTATTCCATTCAACCACACCCAAGGTGAGTTATTCCAATTCTGTTATTGTCCAGGACAATATATTCACAATATCATTAAAACAGAAATTAAACATTCCCATTTGATTTCAGGTATTAACATATTCTGTTAGTTTGTTCTTTATTGTCGATGTCAGGCTGGGGTTGTTTCCCTTGGAGCAAAGGAGGTTGAGGGGAGATTTGATAGAGGTGGACAAGATTCTGACAGGTTTAGATAAGGTGGACAAAGAAAAGCTGTTCCCATTAGCTGATGGGACAAGGATGAGGGGGACACAGATTTAAGGTTTTGGATCAGAGATGCGTGGGGGTGGGATGTGACGAAGAATATTTTGATGCAGCGAATGGTAATGAGCTGGAACTTGCTGCCTACGAGGGTGGAGGAAGTGGAGACAATAAACAATTACAAAGGAAATTGGATGGGCATTTGAGGGGATTTCAAACAAAAATAGTGACTCTTAACTTCCTCACACCCTGTCACTCTGTGATCCTTGTGAAATTTGGTAACACGACTCAAAGAGCATCAGCCCACTGGAGGCAAAGTCATGAGACCGGCCAGTCCAGCAGAAAGAAACCCTCCGACCCTCCCCATTGACCAACTGTGAGAATGAACAAAATGCAGTCCTGGATGTAATTGAGAGCAGAAACAATAACAGAAACAACCCCTGGAATCACTCGTGAACTTGTTGGTGTCTCAGCAGGGCGGATGAAAGACTGAATCTCTTCTCACACACAGAGCAGCTGAACGGTCTCTCCCCAGTGTGAACTCGCTGGTGTATCTGGAGGTGGGAGGACCGAGTGAATCCCTTCGCACATTGAGAGCAGGTGAACGGCTTCTCCCCAGTGTGAACTCGCTGGTGTGTCAGCAGGCTGGATGACTGAGTGAATCCCTTCCCACACTGAGAGCAGGTGAATGGCCTCTCCCCAGTGTGAACTCGCTGGTGTATCTGCAGCTGGGATGACTGAGTAAATCCCTCCCCACATTGAGAGCAGGTGAATGGCCTCTCCCCAGTGTGAACTCGCTGGTGTGTCTGCAGGTGGGATGACCGACTGAATCCCTCCCCACATTGAGAGCAGGTGAATGGCCTCTCCCCAGTGTGAACCCGCTGGTGTGTCTGCAGGTGGGATGACTGAGTGAATCCATTCCCACACTGAGAGCAGGTGAATGGCCTCTCCCCAGTGTGAACTCGGTGGTGTATCCGCAGGTGGGATGACTGAGTGAATCCCTTCCCACACTGAGAGCAGGTGAATGGCCTCTCTCCAGTGTGAACTCGCTGGTGTGCCCGCAGGTTGAATGACTGAGTGAAACCCTTCCCACACTGAGGGCAGGTGAATGGCCTTTCCCCAGTGTGAACTCGCCGGTGTGACTGCAGGCTGGATGAACAAGTGAATCCCTTCCCACACTGAGGGCAGGTGAACGGCCTCTCCCCAGTGTGAACTCGCTGGTGTGTCCGCAGGCTGGATAAATGACTGAATCCCTCCCCGCACTGAGAACACGTGAACGGTCTCTCCCCAGTGTGAACTCGCTGGTGTGACTGCAGGCTGAATGACTGAGTGAATCCCTCCCCACACTGAGAGCAGGTGAATGGTCTCTCCCCAGTGTGGTTGCGCCGATGAGCTTCCAGCTCTGATGGGGCTCTGTATCTCTTCCCACAGTCCCCACATTTCCACGGTTTCTCCATGGTGCAGGTGTCCTTACCTCTCTCTTGGGTGGACAATCAGTTGAAGTCTCGTCCACACTCACAACACGGGTACAGTCTCTCCCTGCTGTGAATGGTGTGATATTTATTCAGGCTGTGTAACTGGTTAAAGCTCTTTAGTTAGTGCACTGGAACACTCTCACTCGAGTGTGGCAGTGTGTTGCTGCTTTTCCAGTCACACTGACATTTCAAATCTTTTCAAATCAACAGACTGGACAATCATTTCTCCTTCCAGATTCAAAGTCCGATGATATTCAGCTCCCAAGGAATATGACTCTGTCAGATCTAGGCGTGACGTTTGAGATTTCGGCCTGTGATTCCTCTTTCAATATCCTGTAAAACAGGTTGACAAAAGTCATCAGTGTCAGTACAGGATAGAAATTCAGAACAGACAATTCTAGTTTCTATGGAACATTCTTTCCTATTTCAGTCCCAAAAAGCTGTAAATTTCCATCCCACACACTCTCCCTCCATTCTCACTCTGCTGTATCTAATATTCACCCTCCCAATTCTCCTGAAGGTGCTGATTGAGGCTGATTGACAGATCCATGCTCACTGCTTCCTGTCCTGGACACAGAGACCATAACAAATAGGAGCTGCAGTCGGCCATTTGGCCCATCGATTCTTTTAAACTATTCAATGAGATAATTCGTTCATCTACCTCAGCATCATTCTCCCCACACTAAACCCATATCCCTTGATATATTCAATATCTAGAAACCAATCAATCTCTCTCTTGCAAGTAGTTGATGACTGAGGCTTCACTGTCCTCAGGGATTGAGAATTCCAAAGCTTTCCCACATCCTTGAGTGAAGAAATCCCCCCACGTCTTAGCTTTTGCTCCATCTTCTTGTCTGTTCCCCATAACCCTTGACACCCTTGTCAGTCAAAGATCTGTCTAACTGGAATATATTCAATGATCCTCAGCCTCCACTGGTCCCTGTGGAAGAGAAATCCAAAAGACTAACAACCCTCTGAGGGAAGAGATGTCTGGAAATATATAACGTAGCTACAGTTCCATATTACAAGATATTCAGATCCCAAGGAATATGGCTCTGTCTAGACGTGACGGTTGAGATTTTTGCCTTTGATTCCTCATTCAATATCCTATGAAATGAGTTTGCAAAAGTCATCACAGTCATAGAATCATAGAAACCCTACAGTGCAGAAGGAGGCCATTCGGCCCATCGAGTCTGCACCGACCACAATCCCACCCAGGCCTTACCCGCTAATCCCTTTTTTTTTTTACCCGCTAATTTACCCGCTAATCCCTCTAACCTACGCATCCCAGGACTCTAAGGGACAATTTTTAACCTGGCCAATCAACCTAACCCGCACATCTTTGGACTGTGGGAGGAAACCGGAGCACCCGGAGGAAACCCACGCAGACACGAGGAGAATGTGCAAACTCCACACAGACAGTGACCTGAGCCGGGAATCGAACCCAGGACCCTGGAGCTGTGAAGCAGCAGTGCTAACCACTGTGCTACCGTGCCGCCCCTGTCAGTATAGGATAGAAATTCAGAGCAGCCAATTCTAGTTTCTATGGAACATTCTTTCCTATTTCATTCCCAAAAAGTTGTAAATCTCCATCCATATCTATGGATTCTATTTAAAAACGAAAGTGGATGGGCATTTGAAGGAAATAAACTTTCAGGAGAATGGGGATATAGAGGGGGATTGGGACTGGAATGTTATACAGAGAGTCAGAATGGACTCGAGTTACCGAATGGATTCCTTCTGTGCTGTAATGACTTTATGACTGGAAATGTATAACATCGCTATAGCATTATATTACAATGCAAGAACTAATAATAAAAGTATTTTATTACAGAAACATAAATAATATATCTAATCTGGGTACCATATAATAACACTAGACAGATCTCTGTCCTATATTAACATACTGTCCCCTTAAATGTCAGCCATCTCCTGGGGAAAGCTGCCCTTTAATGTGAACATGAGGAAAAAGACCATCCTTTTCGACAGACAAATAAATGTGTCAAGCTGAGGGAGCAAAGGATGTTCACCAGGCTGATTCAGGGAATCGCGGGACTGATGTATGAGGAGAGATTGACCAGGTTAGAATTGTTTTCGTTGGAGTTCAGATGAATGAGGGGGGAATCTCAAAGAGACTTATAAAATTCTAACAGGTCGAGACAGGATAGATGCAGGGAGGATGTTCCCGATGGAGTCCAGAACCAAGGGTCACAGTCTGAGGATTCAGGGCAGACCATTTAGGACGGAGGTGAGTAGACATTTCTTCACCCAAAGAGTAGTCACCCTGTGGAATTCATTACCACAGGAAGTAGTTGGTGCCAAAACATTGAATGTATTCAAGAGGCGGCTGGATAAAGCACTTGGGGTGAATGGGATCACAGGTTATGGGGAAAAAGCAGGATTAGGCTACTCAGTTGGATGATCAGCCATGATCATAATGAATGGCGGAGCAGGCTCGAAGGGCCAAATGGCCTCCTCCTGCTCCTATCATCTCTGTTTCTATATCAATGTCTTTAAGAGAGAGAGAGAGGGAGACCTGGGCCAACCTTTCCAGAGTCTGCAGCCTCCCTGGATTCACTTCCTTTCCCTTCAGTTGCTGCAAGTCCCCAATTTCCCCCAGAATGAGAAAAGAAATGGAAAGGGGGAGAAAAGAAAGTGTGTTACTCACAGATGTTGGCCTCTTTTAGGTCAAAACAAATAAACAAACTCAGATTAAGTCAGGACAAAGTAAAAGGGGCAGCTCCCCAAAAGGAGGGAGAACAGTCCGAACAGAAATCAAAGTACAAAGGAAACTTAAAAACATCAAATTAAAATGTGATTATTAGGGTCGATAACGCACCCCAACCCCTGCGGTGCCCAGCGGGCGCGGAAGGCGTCAACCGCGCCCGTGGACACCGCATGCTCCCTCTCCAGGGACACCTGGCCGCGAACGTAGCCGCGGTAGAGGGGAAGACAGTCAGGATGGACGGCCCCCTCGATCGCCCGCAGCCTGGACCGGTAAATGGCGCGTTTCGCCAGGCCCAGGAGCAGGTTCACGAGGAGGTCGCCATCCCGACCCCAACAAAAAGAAAGTGCAACCTAAGACACAAAACATAGACATGGTCCACGGACTTCACAAGGCCACAGAAGGGGCAAGCTTCATAGCCCGTGAACCAGTGAATCCTACGGTTGTGCGGAACTGCTGCATGCATCACCCTTCACCCCAGGTCCCCGATGTAATTGGGGCAATCCCTCCGTAGAGGGACCTCTACGGAAACAAGGCCCGCCAAGGTGTATCCGGGCGACAGGCAAGGAGGCGGTAGTGGAAGGTGTGCAGCAGCAGCCCACACAGGAAACGCCTCCGCGCGGTAGGAAAAGGCACGGAGGACATTTCCACGAGGCGGCTCAGGCTGTGGGGCACCTGACCCGAGGAGGAGGGTTGAAGTTTTGGGCCAATGTGGAATTCTGTCCGAACAGGGGAACGCTCGGGCGGGATCCCACCGCACGCCTGCGCCGCCTCGAGTTTGCGTGCAGTTTCGGGGCCGAGCACGACCGTCCTAAGGTCTAGGATGGCTTTGGCCGTGTGCCGGACGGTTGTCCCCACGCGCTCAGCCAGCACGCGGGGGCCCATCCAGCCCGCTCCTCCGCCATCGAGCACGTCCCCGATTCTGGTCACCCCGGCGTCCACAGCCCTCCTCTCCGCCAGCCACCTGAAGTCATACGGCTGGAGGAGCGGATTCCTGAGCAGCGGCTCTCGCACGAGAGCTGCTACTCCTGACGGGGGAGAGCTGTGTCGCGAGGCGACCGTGTTCCAGACGGTGAGGTAAAAGATGGGCAACTCCTGCAGGGCGGTCGAAGCACGCCCCAGTTCGATATGCAGGAGCTGCACGTCATAATTGAGGCCGTGCCACTGGCGGAAGAAATATGGCACACCATTGTGGAGGGGGCTCAACGTAAAGGTACCTTTAGCGGAAGGTCGCTATCTGAGTGCGGAGGCACACCAGACCTTGTCCGCCCTCCTCAAGCGGGAGATACAGAACCGCAGCAGGGACCCAGTGCAGTCGATTGCCCCAGAAGAACCGCAGGAGGGTTCTCTGGATATTGGCGACAAAGTAAGAAGTTTAACAACACCAGGATATTGGCGACAAAGCCAGGGGGAGGGGTCAAAGGGACCAGCCGGTACCACAGCATGGAGGCGAGCAGCTGGTTTATGACGAGAACCCGCGCCCGTGAATGGTCACAAACACTCACCTCTGAAACAATTTAACTGATTTTAATATTAAAATCTCCTGCTGGAGCCTGCAGCTGGAAAGATATCAGAAGCATTGGCATCAGAGAAAAATCTCCCAGTTGAGGAAATCCCCGGGGAGCGGGGGTGATGTCACTGTGCAATTGTAAGTATGTGATGAGATCACAGACAGGAATACAGAATACCTGGGTCTGTGCAAACCAGTGAACACCACACATTATGGAGGATGTGAGGCTCCTTGACAGGGTGCAGAGGAGATTTATCAAAATGGTTTCAGGGATGAGGAATTATAGTTACAATGTTAGGCTGGATAACTTGGGGTTGTTCTCCTTGGAGCAAAGTAGATTGATTGAGGTGTACAAGGGTACATGGAGGTGTCAAAGTTTACATGCTCTGTTTACACGTGTACAAGCTCTGACTATGGGTCATCCAGTCTCGAAACGTTGGTTCTATTCTCTCTCCACAGATGCTGTCAGATCTGCTGAGATTTTCCAGCATTTATTGTTTTTATTTTCCTTTCTTTTTCCTTCTCTACCACCGCTCTGCTTCATCAATAAGACATTGGGACTCAGGGTTGATGCAGTTTGATGGACAGGTTGTCTCCATTCTGAGCACTGGGGAACAAGCCCCTCCCACTGATTGACAACATTGCCCTCTACAAACATGGCGGCCGCACGTGCGCACTGCTGCCTATTGCCCCCAATAAAGATGGCGAACGTTAACCTTGGACGAACACGAGGAGCTGCAGCCTTGCTCGGTACAAACTGGGTCCGGGAAGTTCTCTTCCGCGGTTTGCGGCTTACACAACATGCTTATGCAGCGTTTCCACCCACCTGGACGATCCATTGCTCTCTCCGTACCTCCAATCACCTCTAACAGATTTCCGAGCCCACAGCAAAAGCCGTTTCCCATCGCCATTACTCATACTGCGCATGCTCGAGTCAAAGTTGGCCCCGCCCCTCGTTCGCTCCGATTGGTTGGAGGACCGACCGCTCCATGTCGGTCCTCCAGCACTGTCCCCTCTTCCCATTGGTCCGCGCTGCCGTCAATCAGCCGGGCATTGTGACGGTGATTTGCTGCTTGTCCAATAATAACAGTAAGAAGTTTAACAACACCAGGTTAAAGTCCAACAGGTCTATTTGGTAGCAAACGTCACACAAGCTTTCGGAGCCTCAAGCCCCTTCTTCAGGTGAGTGGGAATTCTGTTCACAAACAGAGCTTATAAAGACACAGACTCAATTTACATGAATAATGGTTGGAATGCGAATCCTTGCAGCTAATCAAGTCTTAAAGGTACAAACAATGTGAGTGGAGAGCTTCCACTCTAAACACGTTAAAGAAGCCATCCCCTACGGACAAGCCCTCCGTATACACAGGATCTGCTCGGATGAGGAGGATCGCAACAGACACCTCCAGACGCTGAAAGATGCCCTCATAAGAACAGGATATAGCGCTCAACTCATCGATCGACAGTTCCGACGCGCCACAGCGAAAAACCGCACCGACCTCCTCAGAAGACAAACACGGGACACGGTGGACAGAGTACCCTTCGTCGTCCAGTACTTCATCGGAGCGGAGAAGCTACGGCATCTCCTCTGGAGCCTTCAACATGTCATTGATGAAGACGAACATCTCGCCAAGGCCATCCCCACACCCCCACTTCTTGCCTTCAAACAACCGCACAACCTCAAACAGACCATTGTCCGCAGCAAACTACCCAGCCTTCAGGAGAACAGTGACCACGACACCACACAACCCTGCCACAGCAACCTCTGCAACACGTGCCGGATCATCGACACAGATGCCATCATCTCACGTGAGAACACCATCCACCAGGTACACGGTACATACTCTTGCAACTCGGCCAACGTTGTCTACCTGATACGCTGCAGGAAAGTATGTCCCGAGGCATGGTACATTGGGGAAACCATGCAGACACTGCGACAACGGATGAATGAACATCGCTCGACAATCACCAGGCAAGACTGTTCTCTTCCTGTTGGGGAGCACTTGAGCGGTCACGGGCATTCAGCCTCTGATCTTCGGGTAAGCGTTCTCCAAGGCTGCCTTCACGACACATGACAGTGCAGAGTCGCTGAGCAGAAACTGATAGCCAAGTTCCGCACACGAGGACGGCCTCAACCGGGATATTGGGTTCATGACACACTATCTGTACTCCCCACAGCTTGCCTGGACTTGCAGAGTCTCACTGGCTGTCCTGTCTGGAGACAATACACATCTCTTTAGCCTGTCTTGATGCTCTCTCCACCGCATTGTTTGTACCTTTAAGACTTGATTAGCTGTAAGTATTCGCATTCCAACCACTATTCTGTAAATTGAGTTTGTGTCTTTATATGCCCTGTTTGTGAACAGAATTCCCACTCACCTGAAGAAGGAGCTTAAGGCTCCGAAAGCTTGTGGCTTTTTCTACCAAATAAACCTGTTGGACTTTAACCTGGTGTTGTTAAACTTCTTACTGTGTTTACCCCAGTCCAACGCCGGCATCTCCACATTAGCAATAACAGAGTCTCAGTGTAACAATGACACACACAGGCTCCAATACAATCAGAGTGGAGATGGGGCACAGAGACAACACAGCAAAGCACTGACTTACTCTGAGTGTAACAAATACAATGTTTGTTCAAATAATAAGAGTCACGTTGCAGTATGTTAGCGAACACAGCATTGGATCCAATGTAATGGTAATACAGTCAGTATCTCGTGCACCATAACCAAAGTTTCGGTTTCATTTGATAGTGTGAGTGAGTCATGGTCTATTGATATAATGTATTTAGATTCCGGTGTGTGTTACTCTGCCACTGTCATTATCAGACAATAGCCTGTCTGTTATTCCAATTCTGCTGTATTCTACAACTGCAGTTTCAGTGTCTCTGAGGTCATTTTAACTGCAGGTAATCTGACATTAATGGAGACAAGAGGCCCAACAAACATTTGATTATAATAGGAGGACAAAGTGTAAGGGAACAATGATATTTTAAGGTGTCTGTGTTGTGGTGAGTGTCACTGGGAGGTGAGTGATAAAATACAAGTGGAAACATCATGACAGAGACATGTGACTGACTCGGCCTGACTGAGAGCTGTTATACTCGAGGCGAGAATAATGAGGACATGGGGAACTCCAGGGATTTCTGATATCTGAGGTGTATCTGTTAGAGGAACTGAAAATAATCAGTTCTTCCTCATGGTTATCTCCAGTTCTCAAGTTACACAGACACACAGGAAAGAGATCTGACAGCTCATCAAACCCAATATTTTAATCTTCTGTTTGAGACACATTATAATCGAAAAGATCAAATATTAAAACCTGAGGAGAGAAACATTCAGAATGTCACAAGGATGAGTGAACTGTCTAATTAATCCCATTCACCATAACTTTGCCAATTTATCCTCTGCAAGTATTTATCCAATTCCCTTTGAAAGCTACTATCAAACTTGCTTCTAGCACCTGTCAGTTAGTGCATTCCAGATCATATGAAGTTATTGTGTAACAAATTCTCCTTATCACCCCCTCCAGTTCTGTTGTCAATTAAATTAAATCTCTGTGTCCTCTGCTTACAGACCTTCCTGCACGGAGGAAATCGATTCTCTCCATCGACAAACCCTCGTGCTCCTGGGAGATAATTTCTCTCCATTGACACTATCATAAATTATTTGTCATTTTAAACACCTCTATTAAATCTCCCAGCACATTCCCCAACCTAAGATGGATAACCCATGTTTCTCCTGCCCTGAAGAATTATATGGACTCAAAATGTTAACTCTGAACAGATGCCGCTGGACCTGCCGGGTTTTTCTGCTTTTCTCCCTGTCATTCCTTCCATAATCAATCAGAAACTCTTCATGATTTTGAACATCTTGATCAAATAGGAACAATCAGACCCTGAGAAAGATACAGAGGGAGAGACAGAAAGAAAAATTGAGAGATTTTAAAAAGCAGAAAGATGAGGTGGTCAAAGATAAAAGCTGAGAAACAGAGGAAACAAGCAATACAGAGAGAATGCTCTGTATGTAAGGGAGCAGGCTATCAGTTCCCAGCTGTGGGGAGCACAGGGAACTCAGTAACTGATCCACAGACACAGCTGGTTATATCTGCGAATGGAAACTCTGAACAGAAATAACTGGCTCATTTGTAAATGTCACCACAATGTGATCTGTGTGACTCTGCCCTGACTCTGTGGACAGATATAGGCCGCATTGACAGATGTTCTCACCAGATTGTGGTCCCTGGATTTATTTTCTGCTCAGAAGTGAGATGTGCGTTTTTGAACCGGCAGCAGAGAAACAGGAAGTTGTGTTACCTGAGAATGAAACAGCCGGCGTCAGTTTGATGTTATCACCGTGAACAGTCTTCCTGCCTGTGAGGGTGAACTCACTCTGACAGCATCAAGAACAACCACACAGATTGCTGCCGCTCTCAGCATTACATTCACCTCCATTCCCATTTTAAACAATAAAGAAAGGAGATTATTTGGATTTTTAACACATTCACTGAATTGGGAGATGGACTGAGGGTCATCACTGGGAGAAATGAGGAGGAATTAGAGAACAAATGAGTTTTCCCAAAGAGGGTTATTAGAAAAGAGGAGATTTAAAGTGAGTCAGGGCCTGTCAGAGGAAGTGGGAGAGAGAAACAGAGAGGATTGAATCTCCATCAATTAGATGTTTTCTCAGACAGCGAAGAGAGATGAAGTTTGTTTGTGCCTTTTCAGAGAGAGGTAACGAGAGAGAGAAAACAATGAATAAGTTTAAGCAGATCTGAAATAGGAAGGTTAAATGAGTGAGTGTTTGAAAGAAAGATAGAGAGACATTAAGTGATGAACACAGTATCTGAGAGGGAAGAGGTTAAGTGAATGAGAGAGGAGCGAGGTTAGAATGTAAGAGAGATGGAAGGTAACGTGTGAGTGAATGCCTGGAGAGAGAGAGAGATGTTCAGTGAGTGTTAGAGAGATGAGAGAGGTTAAGTGATTGAGTTTCTGAGAGAGAGGAGATGTTGAGTGAGTGAATGTCTGAAAGAGAGGAGAGCAGGTTCACACCCAGGGGTCACTGAGAATGATCAAAATAAGGAGATCACCCAGAAAACTACCAACAGGAAACTTCAGCTGAACACATCACTCATTCTTAAATGGTCAGTCAGGGCTCTGTTGCTGCTCAGCTTCTCTCTGTTCTGTTTATAATGGTTAAAGGCTGATAGGAGTGAGGTTTATTTAAAAGGATAGTGTATGGGAAGCACACATCAACAAAACTGAGAATTCTTGGACACACACTGCAGCTCCTTCTCTATCTGGGAATCAAATTGTTGTCTAATTGTCCCAGCAGTTAACAGGCTCCTTTGAACTTCTCCAGCTGCTACTTTAATGCAGACTTCCACCAATTTATTTGAAGCCAGTTTCTGTTCAATAAACCAGGACTGACACACACACATTAAAATGTTTTACACTTTTCTTCATTCTAAGTCTGGAAACCTAAACCTGCCGTTTCACTCTCAGTCAGGAATAGATCCCAGTTTTACACCAATCTTTGACAGCACGTTTCCCGCATTCACCATTGTTCTTCCTGACTCTAAACACAGTTGTAAAGGAGCTTCTGTTCTGTGTCTGGGAGCTCGGAACCATGGAAAAGAACGACTGGGACACATTTCTCACACACCTCAGGATTCACCCACACGGGGACTTTGCTGTCAGTGAAAAGTGACGAAAAAGACCAAAGTGCTGTTTGTCCCTCTCAGCGAGACCCTGAAGGACTGGGTCAAGAATGAAGTTCTGTTCCTACTGTATGACCCTCCCTCAGATTGCCCTTTCTGAGCTCCAGCCTGGTGACGTTAAACACTCAAATGGAAAAGACAAAAATCTACAACAATGGTTCAATCAAATGTCTATTTCACATTTATTCAGAATATCAAACCTCAACAGAAGAAAAAAGTCAGAGTGAAGATGATTCAGACCTGGATATGATTAACAGCATCAATAAGTGTAGAATCCAAACCTTGCAGTCCCTTGTGAACTCGCCGGTGTGTTAGCAGGTGGGATGACTGAATAAATCCCTTTCCACAGACATTACAGGTGAATGGCCTCTCCCCAGTGTGAACTCGCTGGTGTTTCAGAAGATAAGATAAATGAGAAAATCCCTTCCCACAGACAGAGCAGGTAAATGGCCTCTCCCCACTGTGAACTCTCTGATGTGTCAGCAGGTTGGATGACTGACTGAATCCCTTCCCACACATGGAGCAGGTGAACGGCCTCTCCCCAGTGTGAACTCGCTGGTGATTCAATAGGTTGGATGAACGAGTGAATCCCTTCCCACACACGGAGCAAGTGAATGGCCTCTCCTCACTGTGAACCTGCTGGTGTGTCAGAAGGTTGTATGAACGGGTGAATCTCTTCCCACATTCAGAGCAGGTGAACGGTCGATCCCCTGTATGGAGCTGCTGGTGTATCAGAAGGTTGGATGAATTAATGAATCCCTTCCCACAGTCTGAGCAGGTGAAGGGCCTCTCCCCAGTGTGAATTCTCTGGTGGTTCAATAGGGCAGGTGGACGGCTGAATCCCTTCCCACACACACAGCAGGTGAATGGCCTCTCCCCAGTGTGAGTATATTGGTGCGTCAGCAGATCCTTTTTGTTTTTAAAGCTCTTCGCACAGTGGGAACAATTAAAACGTTTGTTATCAGAGTGAACAAGTTGATGTGTCTGCAGGTGGGATGACTGAATGAATCCTTTCCCACACAGAGCAGGTGAATGGTCTCTCCCCAGTGTGAATACGTTGGTGCGTCAGCAGATCTTTTTTGCATTTAAAACTCTTCTCACAGTCAGAACATGTAAACATTCTCTCATCTGTGTGAACAAGTTGGTGTGTCACAATGTGGGATGAGCGAGTGAATCCCTTCCCACACACAGGGCAGGTGAACGGCCTCTCCCCAGTGTGAACCCGTCGGTGAGTCAGAAGGTTGTATGAATGGGTGAATCCCTTCCCACAAACAGAGCAGGTGAACGGTCTCTCCCCAGTGTGACTGCGCCGATGAACTTCCAGTTGTGATGGGAAACCGAATCCTTTCCCGCACTCCACACATTTCCACGGTTTCTCCATGGTGCCCTTGTGTTTCTCCAGGTTGGATGATCAGTTCAAGCCACATCCACACACACAACATACACGTAGTTTCACCCTGCTGTGAACTGTGATGTTTTTTCAGGCTGTGTAACTGGTTAAAGCTCTTTCCACATTCAGTTCACTGGAACACTCTCACTCGGGTGTGTGTTTGTCTCGATGCTTTTCCGGTCATACTGATGTTTAATTTATTTGCCCACAGGCAGAACAGACAAATATTTCTCTTTCTATATTCAAAGACCGATGATATTCAGCTCCGAAGGAACTGAATGACTTTGTCAGATGTGATGTCCGGTTTGAGTTTTCTGTCTGCCAATCTTTCACTTCCAATATCCTGTAAAAACAGTTTAGAAAAGTCATCACTGTCAGAACACGATACAAACTCTGAACAGACAATTCTAGTTTCTCTGGAACATTTTTTCCTTTCTTGTTCCCCCAAATCAGTAAATCCCCGTCCCACACACTCTCCCTCCTCCCTGGGCTGAAATCCAAACCCATCTCACCATTTCTTTCCTCCACTCCCAGTTTTCTCCCTCCCTCTCCTCTGTCTGGGTTCAGTTCTCCAGCTCCTGTCTGCAGACTGACAATAAAACCAATGGGTCTTACTGGGGGTGTTGGGGCCTCCAGCGGGTGTTTGTGAATCCTCCCCGCCCACCTCCCAGGGTTTCCTTCCTTCCCAGAGATCAGAGTCCTCATTGATTTGAGGCCAAAGTGTAACCTCTTATTTATTGTCCCCCTCGCCCATCCTCTGATGTGAACCATCCTCCAGTGGCTGAGCCAGGATGGGGCCGTTAACCTGGGCCTGTTCCCGGGAGGGAGGGAGGGAGAAGCCCCGCAGCTGCAAACCAGGGAGCTGACAATGATTCTGAAGGGTTTGCGGATCCACAAAGTGTTTCCAAATCCTCCCAGCCACCGCCTAACGCTGACTCCGCTTCTCCGGGACAAACAAGCGCCAAGGACAGCAATGACACTGCGCATGCTCCACATCACAATGCCCGGGGACTGATTGACGGCAGCTCCGGACCAATAGGAAGAGGGGTCGGGGCTGGGGGACCGAACGGGAGCGGCTGGTCCTCCAACCAATCGGAGTGAATGAGGGGCGGGACTGGAGGACCGAATGGGAGCGGCTGGTCCTCCAACCAATCGGAATGAATGAGGGGCGGGACCTGAAGCATGCGCAGTGCGGGTGAACCAGATAAACTGTTGGACTTTAACCTGGTGTTGTTTGACTTGTTGCTGTGTTTACCCCAGTCCAACGCCGGCATCTCCACATCACTGCGGGTAATGGCGACGGACGGCCGGTTTTAGTTTGGAAGCGAGATCAATACGAGGTAGAGGGCGGCGTGCGGGGAATGATAAATGTGGCGGGTGGGTCGAGAGGCTTTGTAAACATGTTGTTCAAACCCAAACCCCGGAAATGAACTTCCCGGTTCCCCCCCTTTGTACCAAATGGAGCGGCAGCTTGTAGTGTTAGACCCGGGCTGACTGCCGCCATTGAGGCTGCATGTGGGAGGCCGGCAGGGATTGTGATCGGAGAGTGAAGCCCCGACGTCACAATGGAATGGCTGAGGGTGTGACGTCACAATGGAATGGGTGAGGGTGTGACGTCACAATGGAATGGGTGAGGGTGTGACGTCACCATGGAATGGGTGAGGGTGTGACATCACAATGGAATGGGTGAGGGTGTGACGTCACAATGGAATGGGTGAGGGTTCCAGATGAGCTGAGACTGGGCTGGAGTCGGGCGATGGCACTGACATGTGGCCCGGTGGCACAGTGGTTAGTGCAGCTGCCTAACAGCGCCAGGGACCCGGGTTCAATTCCAGCCTCGGGTCACTGTCTGTGCAGAGTTTCTACATTCTCCCCGTGTCTGTGTGGGTTTCTTCCGGATGTTCCGGTTTTCCTTCCACAGTCCAAAGATGTGCCGGCGTTGGACTAGGGTAAGCACAGTAAGTAATCTCACAACACCAGGTTAAAATCCAACAGGTTTATTTGGTAGCACAAGCCACAAGCTTTCAGAGCACTGCCCCTTCATCAGGTGAGTGGGAGTTCTGTTCACAAACAGGGCATATAAAGACACAAACTCAATTTACAAGATAATGGTTGGAATACGAGTCTTTAAACGTAATCAAGTCTTAAAGGTACAGACAATGTGAGTGGAGAGAGGGTTAAGCACAGGTTAAAGAGATGTGTATTGTATCCAGCCAGGACAGTTAGTGAGATTTTGCAAGCCCAGGCAAGTCGTGGGGGTTACAGATAGTGTGACATGAACCCAAGATCCCGGTTGAGGCCGTCCTCATGTGTGATTGACAGATCCATGCTCACTGCTTCTTGCCCTGGACGCAGAGAGCTGAAAATTTCCATGCAGGATGCCAGACAGATAAATGTCTACATTACTGGAGTAAAAATGTGTGGAATATACAGACCGAATTCACTTCATTTCCTTCAGTTGCTGCAAGTCCCCAACTTCCCCCAGAATGAGAAAAGAAATGGAAAGGGGGAAACATTGATTTCCTCCCAGATGTTGAACAGAGGAGGGAGTTTCACTCTGAAGCTCATTGGACAACTTCCGCATTGTGACGTCACAATAGAGCCCTGCCTGAATCAGCCAATAGGAGTCACTCTGCTCCGCGGTGATGTCTCCGGGTTCCAGTGCGCAGGCCCGGGCGCGCGGACCCGGGAGCCCCGCCCCCACCCATTGTTCCCCCTCCCCTTACACCTCCTTGAGTCAAGGTTTCCAGGCAACCGGCTGATGGCTCCGGCCAGAACGAGAAGCTGCTCGGTGATCTCCCCCTCCCCCTGGCCCGGGACTGCGCATGTGCGGGGGAGAGGGAAAGCTGCGCATGTGCGGGGGAGAACCCACCCTCTGATCTTCATGCTGAGGGCTTGACCAATGGGAAGAGTTGGAGGACCGGAAGGACTCTGGTCTTCCGGCCAATCTGAGCGCAGGCTTTGTGTGAATGAAGATTGATCTTCAGACTGACTGAAACTTCCTCCTGTCGCTAATATCTGTGAGTAAAACACTTTCTTTTCTCCCCCTTTCCATTTCTTTTCTCATTCTGGGGGAAATTGGGGACTTGCAGCATCTGAAGGGAAAGGAAGTGAATCCAGGGAGGGTGCAGACTCTGGAAAGGTTGGCCCAGGTCTCTCTCTCTCTCTTAAACCAGAAAATGATCCATTTCTGCCCACTGTTTGCTGTTTGCCAATCTTCTATCCACGCCAATATGTCATCCCCGCAGCATGAATTTTTATTTGCTGCAATAACCTTTGATGTGGCACCTCATCAAATGTCTTCTGGAAATCTAAGTACAGCGCATCCACTGGTTTCCCTTCATCCAATTCCCGATGGGGAATTTTAGAAAATTGACCGACACATCAACTATCTCACTCTGTTAAGACCCGAGAATGAAGCCCAGCAGGACCCGAGGACTCGTCATCCCACAGCTCCAACAGTTTGCTGAGGACCACTTCCCTGGGAATTGTGCTTTTTCAGAGTTCATCCCACACTTCTGTTTTCTGATTTCCAGTTGTTTCTGAGTTTTAACTGTATCCTCTATTGTGAACACTGAGGCAAAATACTTGTTCAATTCATCTCCCAGCTCCTTATTTTTCATTATCAATTCCTGGACTCACTTTCTATTAAACAGTTAAGAAATGAGGTAGAGCAAGTGACTGAAGTGTCAGTCAGGGAGCACTATTGGGAGCACCAATAGTTTCAAAATAGTTCTGGAAAAAGATAGGACAGGTCCACAGATCAAGGCCCTAAACTGGAGCAGGGCCACTTTTGTGGGCATTAGGCAGGATCTAGCAGATGTCGATTAGATGAGTTTGTTTGAAGGGAAAGGAATGACTGGCAAATGGGAGGTTTTAAAAGTGTGATAAAGAGTCCAGGGGCAGTATATTCCTGTCAGGATGAAGGGAAAGAATGGTAAATTTAGGGATCCCTGGCTGACAAGGGACATTGAGGCTCTGGTCAGGTAAAAGAAGGAAGCAGACATTGGGTTTAGACAATCGGGGACAAGTGAATCACTCGATGTCTCTTAAAAGTGTAAGAGAACACTTAAGAGGGTATGATATGGATCTGGCAGGTAAAGTTAAAGAAAATTTAACTTTAACACAGTCCAAAGATGTGTGGGTTAGGTTGATTGGCCATGCTAAAATTGCCCCTTAGTGTCCTGAGATGCGTAGGTTAGAGGAATTAGCGGGTAAATATGTCGGGATATGGGGGTAGGGCCTGGGTGGGATTGTGGTCGGTGCAGATTCGATGGGCCAAATGGCCTCTTTCTGCACTGTATGGATTCTATGAAAATCCCAAGAGGTTCTATCGCGATATTAAGAGTAAAAGGGTGGCTAGAGAGAGAGAGAATAGGTCCCCTTAAAAATCAGCATGGCTATCTGAGGATGGAGTCACAGGAGATGGGTGCGATTTTTAATGAATATTTCTCCTTGGTGTTTCCTGAGGAGAACATGATGGATGCTGAAGAAATAAGAGAAAGAAGCTGTGATGTCTTGGACCACATGCATATTACTCGGGAGGAGGTATCTGCAGCCTTAAAGTGCATTAAGGTGGATAAATCCCCTGGGTCTGATCAATTATATCTTCAGATCTTGTGGGAGGCTCAGGAAGGAATTACAGAGCCCCTTGCAGAGATATTTGTTTCATCTCTTTCTCCTGGTGAAGTTCTGGAAGAATAGAACATGTTAATGTTGTTCTGTTGTTTAAGAAGCGTAGCAAAGAGAAGCCTGGGAATTATAGGCCGGTAGTCTGACATCAGTGGTGGGTAAGTTACTGGAGGGGATTGTGAAGGACAGAATCTACCAACATTTGGATTCTGACGGTGTGATTAGGGATAGTCAGCACCGCTTTGTGCACGGGAAGTCATGTCTGACAAATCTTTTATTGTTTTCCGAAGAGGTAATCCAGAGGATGGATGAGCAGGGCCACTTTTGTGGGCATTAGGCAGGATCGAGCAGATGTTGATTAGGTGAGTTTGTTTGAAGGGAAAGGAATGACTGGCAAATGGAAGGTTTTAAAAGTGTGATATCAAGAATCCAGGGCAGTATATTCCTGTTAAGATGCAGGGAAAGAATGGTAAATTTAGGGATCTCTGGCAGACAAGGGACATTGAGGCTCTGGTCAGGTAAAAGAAGGAAGCATACATTGGGTTTAAAGATTAAAGAAAATTCCAAGAGGTTCTATAGCTATATTAAGAGTAAAAGGGTGGCTAGAGAGAGAATAGATCCCCTTAAAAATCAGTATGGCCATCTGTGTGTGGAGACACAGGAGATGGGTGAGATTTTTAATGAATACTTCTCCTCTGTGTTTACTGCGGAGAGCACCATGGGTGCGAAAGAAATAAGGGAAACAAGTGGTGATGTCTTGGGCACACGCAGGTTACTTGGTAGGAGGTATCTGCAGCCTTATAAAAGCAAATTACTGCGGTTGCTGGAATCTGAAACCAAGAGAGAAAATGCTGGAAAATCTCAGCAGGTCTGGCAGCATCTGTAAGGAGAGAAAAGAGCTGATGTTTCTTGTCTCGATGACCCTTTGTCAAAGCGCTGAAACATCAGTTCTTTTCTCTCCATACAGATGCTACCAGACGTGCTGAGAATGGGGAGAGAGTGTGTGGAATGGAGATTTACAGCTTCTGGGGAATGAGAGAGGAAAGAATGTTCCATAGAAATTGTCTGTTCTGAATTTCTATCCTGTACTGACACTGATGACTTTTGTAAACTCATTTTACAGGATATTGAAAGAGGAATCACAGGCTGAAATCTCAAACGTCACGTCTAGATCTGACAGTCATATTCCTTGGGAGCTGAATATCATCGGACTTTGAATCTAGAAGGAGAAATGATTGTCCGGTCTGTTGATTTGAAAAGATTTCAAACATCAGTGTGACTGGAAAAGCAGCAACACACTGTCACACTCGAGTGAGAGTGTTCCAGTGCACTGACTAAAGAGCTTTAACCAGTCACACAGCCTGAATAAATATCACACCATTCACAGCGGGGAGAGACTGTACCCGTGTTGTGTGTGTGGACAAAGTTTCAACTAATTGTCCACCCAAGAGAGCGGCAAGGACACCTGCACCATGGAGAAACCATGGAAGTGTGCGGACTGTGGGAAAAGATATGGATACCCATCTGAGCTCGAAGCGCATTGGCGCAGCCATACGGGGGAGAGGCCGTTCACCTGCTCTCAGTGTGGGGAGGGATTCAGTGATTCATCCGGCCAGCAAAGACACCAGCGAGTTCACACTGGGGAGAGACCGTTCACCTGCTCTCAGTGTGGGCAGGGATTCACTCAGTCATCCAACCTGCGGACTCACCAGCGAGTTCACACTGGGGACAGACCATTCACTTGTTCTCAGTGTGGGAAGGGATTCAGTAATTCATCAGGCCTGCGAAGACACCAGCGAGTTCACACTGGGGAGAGACCATTTACCTGCTCTCAGTGTGGGAATGGATTCACTCAGTTATCCAGTCTGCGGACACACGAGCGAGTTCACACTGGGGAGAAACCATTTATGTGCTCTCAGTGTGGGAAGGGATTCACTGACCTCTCAAACCTCTGCACACACCAGCGAGTTCACACTGGGGAGAGGCCATTCACCTGCTCTGTGTGTGGGAAGAGATTCAGAGTTTCATCCCACCTGCTGAGACACCAACAAGTTCACGAGTGATTCCAGAGGTTGGATTCTGCTGTTACTGTTTCTGCTCTCAATTACACCCAGGGACTGCATTTTGTTCATTCTCACAGTTGGTCAATGGGGAGGGTCGGAGGGTTTCTTTCTGTTGGACTGGTCGGTCTCACAACTTTGCCTCCAGTGGGCTGATGCTCCTTGAGTCTTGTTGCGAATACCTGGTTTCAAATTTCACACAGATCACAGAGTGACAGGGTGTGAGGAAGTTCAGAGATATTTAGGCAGCATTTCTGTTTGAAACCCCCCAAACGCCCATCCAATTCCCTTTGTAATTGTTTATTGTCTCCACTTCCTCCACCCTCGTAGGCAGCGAGTTCCAGGTCATTACCATTCGCTGCATCAAAATATTCTTCCTCACATCACCCCCCCCCCCCCTCAACTGCATCTCTGATCCAAAACCTTAAATCTGTCTCCCCCTCATCCTTGTCCCATCAGCTAATGGGAACAGCTTTTCTTTGTCCACCTTATCTAAACCTGTCAGAATCTTGTCACCTCTATCAAATCTCCCCTCAACCTCCTTTGCTCCAAGGGGAACAACCCCAGCCTGACATTGACAATAAAGAACAAACTAACAGAATATGTTACTACCTGAAATCAAATGGGAATGTTTAATTTCTGTTTTAAAGATATTGTGAATATATTGTCCTGGACAATAAAGAAATTGGAATAACTCATCTTGGGTGTGGTTGAATGGAATATATCAATCTGGTATCCATCTACATTCTCCCTCTCTAACAGCACTGTGGGTGTACTTACACCTCAGGCATTGAAGCAGTTCAGGAAGGCAGTGTTGGGGTTGACCATGGCCGAGGCAGCTACATACAGCCACATATTCTGTTATAATTGAAGGACAGCAGATTGAATGTGAGGCATAATGGGACTGGACTATCTTGACCACATTCCTGTAACTTCTCAGTTTCTGCAATCATGGACCATTAAAGCTGCTTAGCAGGGTCCCAACAGAGGACCTGGTGAGAATATTGACTCAGAATGAGTTCAAATTAAACTTATTCCAGGACCGGCTGGTGTTCAGCGGCTGAGAGACCTGAATCTGTAAAAAAGGGGTCCGACCAATCAACAAACAGTGGTAGGTAGTTGGTTAAGAAGTTAAAAAGCGTTCTGAGGCATTGCTTAACCTATCGTCAATTTGTGATAAGAACTGTGAGGGACTTGTGACCCGATATTTGGTGAAGTGATGGTATTCTCCAAGTAGCACTGGTCTGAAAAGCAGATCTCTGAGAGTAGATTCTAACAGTT
Organism: Mustelus asterias; assembly: GCF_964213995.1. NCBI lineage: Eukaryota > Metazoa > Chordata > Chondrichthyes > Carcharhiniformes > Triakidae > Mustelus > Mustelus asterias. The sequence continues at coordinate 5,853,349 of NC_135830.1, forward strand.
ATAATCCTATCCACGCATGGCCAGTGAAAAACCAGAGCTCGAGTGGGGACCGGACAGGTCTCTTACCTGCCATTTGGAAACTAAGAACAAGAAGCTTATCGCTAAAATGATTAGAGAATAGAAACAACGTTTCGATTGTGGGTGACACTTTGTAAGAAGCTCATCCAGACTCAAAACATTGACTCTATTCTCTCTCCAAAGATGCTGCCAGACCTGTTGAGATCTTCCAGCATTTTCTGTTTTCGTTTCAGATTCCAGCATCCACAGTATTTTACTTTTATGATAATTTGATTCGGTCTGATTGGAATCCCCACGACCCTCCCGCAAAACAGAGGGAGTGGTGGCAAAGGGAGAAAAGATAAGGATGATAAAGTCTGGGTTCTGATTCTCGGGCCCATGTAGAATTAACAAAATGAGTGAACCAGTTTATAAAGAACAGAAGTTAATCATCCCTCACAATAACTGATCAACTTAAAATAATTAGGTTGATGAATATAACAAAAAAAATAATGTATGCAGTTGAACATCAAGTTTGTTTTGTTGTTAGGGAAGTTTTTTAAACTTGTAAGAAGGAACTCGCATACTGTTAAAGGTTTAGACGGGGAAGAGTTTGTAAAATGTGTTCAGGAGAATTTTCTGCATCAGTATATAGAGGTGCCAACTAGAGAGGATGCGATATTGGATCTCCTATTGGGAAATGAGTTAGGGCAGGTGATGGATGTGAGTGTGAGGGAACACTTTGGATCCAGTGATCATAATGCCATTAGTTTCAACCTGATCGTGGATAAGGATAGATCTGGTCCTCGGGTTGAAGTTCTGAACTGGAAAAAGGCCAAATTTGATGAAATGAGAAGGGATCTGGGAAGTGTGGATTGGCACAGGCTGTTCTCTGGTAAGGATGTAAATGGAAAGTGGGAGGCCTTCAAAGGAGAAATTTTGAGAGTGCAGAGTTTGTATGTTCCTGTCAGGATTAAAGGCAAAGTACATAGGAATAAGGAACCTTGGTTCTCGAGGGAGATTGTAACACTGATTAAGAGGAAGAGAGAGTTGTATGAAATGTACAGGCAGCAAGGAACAGATCAGATGCTCGAGGAGTATAAAAAGTGCAAGAAGCTACTTAAGAGGGAAATCAGGAGGGCTAAAAGAAGACATGAGGTTGCTTTGGCAGACAGAGTGAAGGAAATCCAAAGAGCTTCTATAGGTATGTTAGGAGCAAAAGGATAGGGATAAAATTGGTCCTCTTGAAGACCAGAGTGGTAGACTGTGTATGGAACCAAAAGAGATGGGGGAGATACTAAATGGTTTTTTTGCATCCGTATTTACTGAGGAAACGGGCATGGAGTCTACGGAAATAGGGCAAACTGGTAGGGAGGTCATGGAACCTTTACAGATTAAAGGGGAGGAAGTGCTTGCTGTCTTGAGGCAAATCAGAGTGGATAAATCCCCAGGACCGGACAGGGTATTCCCACGGACCTTGAGGGAAGCTAGTGTTGAACTTGCAGGGGCCCTGGCAGACATATTTAAAATGTCAGTATTCACGGGGGAGGTGCCGGATGATTGGAGGGTGGCTCATGTTGTTCCGTTGTTTAAAAAAGGTTCCAAAAGAAATCCGGGAAATTATAGGCCAGTAAGTTTGACGTCGGTGGGCAAATTATTGGAAGGTGTGATAAGGGATAGGATCTACAAATATTTGGATAGACAGGGACTTATTAGGGAGAGTCAACATGGCTTTGTGCGTGGTAGGTCATGTTTGACCAATCTATTAGAGTTTTTCGAGGAGGTTACCAGGAAAGTGGATGAAGGGAAGGTGGTGGATGTTGTCTACCTGGATTTCAGCAAGGCCTTTGACAAGGTCCCTCATGGGAGGTTAGTTAGGAAGGTTCAGTCGCTAGGTATACATGGGGAGGTAGTAAATTGGATTAGACACTGGCTCAATGGAAGAACGTGATGTGGAGATGCCAGCTCAATGGAAGAAGCCAGAGAGTGGTTGTGGAGAATTGCTTCTCTGAGTGGAGGCCTGTGACTAGTGGTGTGCCGCAGGGATCGGTGTTGGGTCCATTGTTGTTTGTCATCTATATCAATGATCTGGATGATAATGTGGTAAATTGGATCAGCAAGTTTGCTGATGATACAAAGATTGGAGGTGTAGTGGACAGTAAGGAAGGTTTTCAAAGCTTGCAGAGGGATTTGGACCAACTAGAAAAATGGGCTGAAAAATGGCAAATGGAATTTAACGCAGACAAGTGTGAGATATTGCACATTGGAAGGACAAACCAAAGTAGAACGTACAGGGTAAATGGTAGGACTCTGAAGAGTGCAGTTGAACAGAGGGATCTGGGAATACAGGTACAGAATTCCCTAAAAGTGTCGTCAAGGGTGGATAGGGTCGTAAAGAGTGCCTTTGGTACATTGGCCTTTATAAATCGGAGTATCGAGTATAAAAGTTGGAGTGTTATGGTAAGGTTATACAAGGCATTGGTGCGGCCGAATTTGGAGTATTGTGTACAGTTTTGGTCACCTAGTTACAGGAAGGACTGAAAGAGTGCAGAGAAGGTTCACAAGGATGTTGCCGGGACTTGAGAAGCTGAGTTACAGAAAGAGATTGAATGGGTTGGGACTTTATTCCCTGGAGCGTAGAAGATTGAGGGGAGATTTGATAGAGGTGTATAAGATTTTGACGGGTATAGATAGAGTGAATGCAAGCAGGCTTTTTCCGCTGAGGCGAGGGGAGAAAAAAACCAGAGGGCATGGGTTAAGGGTGAAAGAAAAGTTTAAAGGGAATATTAGGGGGGGGCTTCTTCCCGCAGAGAGTGGTGGCAGTGTGGAATGAGCTGCCGGATAAAGTGGTAAATTTAACATTTAACTTTTAACATTCAAGAAAAACTTGGACGGGCTCATGGATGAGAGGGGTGTGGAGGGATATGGTCCAAGTGCAGGTCAGTGGGACTAGGCAAAAAATGGTTCGGCACAGACAAGAAGGGCCAAAAGGCCTGTTTCTGAGCTGTGATTTTCTATGGTTGTTAAAGTGATGTAATTGTGTGCCAAGTTTTTGCTGCTCACTCTCCACCCCTTTAGGTTCTGTAGAAAAGTTAACCCTTTCAGCAGACAGTTCATTTGTTTTTAAATCACCCGAAAACTCATGTCTATTTTAGTTCATAATTGAAGATTTATGGGAATTGGCTAAGATGGGCTTTCAGCATTTTTAAAGTATAAAAAAGTGGTCTTGAGAAGCCAACTTGGTAGAGAGAGGTGGAGGGAGATATGTTTACAGAGAGGTGTGGAGAGCTGTTGGTTTTACAAGTTATCCACGTTTTCGGAGCCGTCACTTCATGTCCTGGTCTGAGAGGGATGGAGAGAAGTCTGTTCAATTGTTAAAGTTAAACTTTCTCTATTAACTGTTAATCGACACTTTGCTTTTTATCTTTCTGTCTTGTTACATTTTTAATGGTTAACAAACTTTCTGATTTCACCATTTAAAGCTTTCTTTCTTGCCACATGGTTAAGTCACTGGAACCTGGTGTGATTTACGATTGGGGAGGTTATTGTAAACAAGAGAACCCCCATAAATCTTCATTCACATAAATCAAAGTTCTTACAAATGGAATGTTATCCTTTATTATGAAAGAAATTGAACATAGAAGTAAAGATGTTCTGCTTCAGTTAGTAAGAAGTTTAACAACACCAGGTTAAAGTCCAACAGGTTTATTTGGTAGCAAAAGCCACACAAGCTTTCGAGGCTCTGAGCCCCTTCTTCAGGTGAGTGGGAATTCTGTTCACAAACAGAACTTATAAGACACAGACTCAATTTACATGAATAATGGTTGGAATGCGAATACTTACAACTAATCCAGTCTTTAAGAAACAAAACAATGGGAGTGGAGAGAGCATCAAGACAGGCTAAAAAGATGTGTATTGTCTCCAGACAAGACAGCCAGTGAAACTCTGCAGGTCCACGCAACTGTGGGAGTTACAAATAGTGTGACATAAATTCTGATTCTAGGATCGCATGATAAAGACTCAGGAGGAAAAAAGCAGAAATATTTATGTGAAATAGTGTGACATAAACCCAATATCCCGGTTGAATATCCAGAACGGATTACTGCAAAGAAGTGTACCGACAACTCAACAACGAGGAACACTACAGACAGTTACCTGCAGATCCGACCAAAGAACACACCCGTCAACTCAACACTCTGATCAAGACCTTTGATCCGGACCTTCAGAACACCCTCCGTGCTCTCATCCCACGTACTCCCCGCGTTGGAGATCTCTACTGCCTCCCGAAGATACACAAGGCAAACACACCCGGCCGTCCCATCGTATCGGGCAATGGGACCCTGTGCGAGAACCTCTCCGGCTATGTCGAGGGCATCCTGAAACCCATTGTACAAAGAACCCCCAGCTTTTGTCGCGACACGACGGACTTCCTACAGAAACTCGGCACACATGGAGCAGTTGAACCAGGAGCGCTCCTCGTCACAATGGATGTCTCAGCACTCTACACCAGCATCCCCCACGACGATGGCATTGCTGCAACGGCCTCAGTGCTCAGCGCCAACAACTGCCAGTTTCCAGATGCAATTTTACATCTCATCCGCTTCATCCTGGACCACAATATCTTCACCTTCAACAACCAGTTCTTCATCCAGACACACGGAACAGCCATGGGGACCAAATTTGCACCTCAATATGCCAACATCTTCATGCACAGGTTCGAACAAGACTTCTTCACCGCACGGGACCTTCAACCGGTGCTATACACTAGATACATCGATGACATTTTCTTCCTTTGGACTCATGGTGAACAATCACTGAAACAACTCTATGATGACATCAACAAGTTCCATCCCACCATCAGGCTCACCATAGACTACTCTCCGGAATCGGTTGCATTCTTGGACACACGCATCTCCATTAAGGACGGTCACCTCAGCACCTCACTGTACCGCAAGCCCACGGATAACCTCACGATGCTCCACTTCTCCAGCTTCCACCCTAAACACGTTAAAGAAGCCATTCCCTACGGACAAGCCCTCCGAATACACAGGATCTGCTCGGATGAGGAGGATCGCAACAGACACCTCCAGACGCTGAAAGATGCCCTCATAAGAACAGGATATGGCGCTAGACTCATTGATCAACAGTTCCAACGCGCCACAGCGAAAAACCGCACCGACCTCCTCAGAAGACAAACACGGGACACAGTGGACAGAGTACCCTTCGTTGTCCAGTACTTCCCCGGAGCGGAGAAGCTACGGCATCTCCTCCGGAGCCTTCAACATGTCATTGATGAAGACGAACATCTCGCCAAGGCCATCCCCACACCCCCACTTCTTGCCTTCAAACAACCGCACAACCTCAAACAGACCATTGTCCGCAGCAAACTACCCAGCCTTCAGGAGAACAGTGACCAAGACACCACACAACCCTGCCACAGCAACCTCTGCAAGACGTGCCGGATCATCGACACAGATGCCATCATCTCACGTGAGAACACCATCCACCAGGTACACGGTACATACTCTTGCAACTCGGCCAACGTTGTCTACCTGATACGCTGCAAGAAAGGATGTCCCGAGGCATGGTACATTGGGGAAACTATGCAGACGCTGCGACAACGGATGAATGAACACCGCTCGACAATCACCAGGCAAGACTGTTCTCTTCCTGTTGGGGAGCACTTCAGCGGTCACGGGCATTCGGCCTCTGATATTCGGGTAAGCGTTCTCCAAGGCGGCCTTCGCGACACACGACAGCGCAGAGTCGCGGAGCAGAAACTGATAGCCAAGTTCCGCACACACAAGGACGGCCTCAACCGGGATATTGGGTTTATGTCACACTATTTCACATAAATATTTCTGCTTTTTTCCTCCTGAGTCTTTATCATGCGATCCTAGAATCAGAATTTATGTCACACTATTTGTAACTCCCACAGTTGCGTGGACCTGCAGAGTTTCACTGGCTGTCTTGTCTGGAGACAATACACATCTTTTTAGCCTGTCTTGATGCTCTCTCCACTCCCATTGTTTTGTTTCTTAAAGACTGGATTAGTTGTAAGTATTCGCATTCCAACCATTATTCATGTAAATTGAGTCTGTGTCTTATAAGTTCTGTTTGTGAACAGAATTCCCACTCACCTGAAGAAGGGGCTCAGAGCCTCGAAAGCTTGTGTGGCTTTTGCTACCAAATAAACCTGTTGGACTTTAACCTGGTGTTGTTAAACTTCTTACTGTGTTTACCCCAGTCCAACGCCGGCATCTCCACATCATGACTGCTTCAGTTATACAGGGCATTGCTGAGACTGCATCTTGAACACTGGGTGCGGCTTTGTCTCCTATTTAAGAAATGATACAAATGCATTGAAAGTGGTTCAGAGGAGGTTTAATAGATTGCTTCCCAATTCTTGACCCTCACGGGATGAATTTTGTCTGATTTTCTTTGTTTTCAGCTCTGATAAAGGGTCATCCTGACTCCAAATGTTGCCTCCATTCTCTCTTTACAGATGCTGTCAGACTTGCTGAGATTGTCCAGCATTTCCTGTGTCTGTTTCAGATTCCAGCAACAGCAGAATTTTGCCTTCATACCAATTCTTTTGGATAAGGACATCAAAAGTATTGGGTGTAGAACGAGAATGTGGAACTCAACACAAAAAGATCAGCCATGACCTAAATAAATGCTGGAGCAGACTCAAAGGGCCAAATGGCTACTTCTGCTCTGATGTTGAATGTTGGTCACAAATTCCTGAGGATTGTGTAACAAGGCTGGAAGATTCGCCTTGCTTGTGTTAGTGGGAAAATGTCCAGGAGAACCATCACTGTGAAGGACAGTTCTGGGATTAAAGGTTGCCAGACTGGAAAAGGAAATAAACACTCGGGGAGTGAAGAATCGCTTTGGACTGGTTTTTGGAGAATTTTGGAGACAGAGTAAAATATAATTGTTCAGTGGGATATTTGATTGTGTTAAGAGTAAAAGGGCAAAGTTCAATTTTACAGTTTAAGGGCAATGTTCCCTACAAAGAACAGTATTTAGTCATTGTTGCTTCCAGTTTGTTGGAATAAATGTCAAAAAACTTGAAGTTTTGTCATGTGATTCTTTAATTTATTCACTGGGTTTAAATTCACTTTTTTAATTATTGAATGTCACAGAAATTCTAACAGTTCATTTAAAGCCACAAGTTTTGATTTCCCATTTGAGCCTGGGGCACCTTTCTGTCTCTCTATTGCTCGTGTCAATGACAGCCAGGTGACGGAGCTGAGGGCTGAATTTAGCTGAGAATAATGGGGCCTACGCCCCAGTTGGGAAACTGCCATGGGCGTCGCACTAATAGAGAGACAGGAAGGTGCTGGAGGATTGAGTGGGAAATGGGCCTCCAACCAATTGTTATATCGGTCACTCAGAGCTAAAGAGAAACCTGTCTCTTTAAATACATAAACAGGGAAGAGGCTGCAATGAAATCTGCCCTTCTAACCTGCACAGAAGCAGGAGGCTGAGATTGACAGGCTGCAGGAGGAGTCCATTCAGCCCATTGTGCCTCTGCTATCTCTTTGAAAGGACTCTGATTCATCCAACTGCTCTGTTCTTTCCCCACAGCCTGCAAATTCTTCCCTTTCAAGTCTTTAACGTTTGGAAAGATTCTATTGAATCTGCTTTCAGGCAGATCAGAACACCTCGCTGTGTCAAAAATATAAAATATAATCTCATCTCCCCCTCTGGCTCCTTTGCCAATTACCTTAGAGGGACTCACTTTCTGTTAAAGAGCCTGCCAACCCCTCTCACCCACTTTCCCTAAAGTGCATTAATATAATCAGAAAAAAATCCAGAAAAATCAAATATTTTTACTGATAAAAGTTTATTAATGAAACAGAACATGGTTAAACAAACAGAAAATGACTTGAGGATCAAAGACGACCAGAGTAAAAGGAGTTCACAATGCTCTGGACACAAATGGTTTCTCTTTAATTCATCTGTAGCCTGTTCCCTGCCCTCTTTGTGGAACACCTCCGCTCAGTCCACAAGCATGACCCTGACCTTCCGCTTGCTTGCCATTAGAATTCACCACCTTGCTCTCACGCTCACATTTCTGTCCTCGGCCTGCTGCAATGTTCCGGAGAAGCCCAACACAAGCTGGACGAACAGCCCCTCATCTTCCGATGAGGCACTTTACAGCCTTCTGGACTCAACATCGAATTCAACAACTTCACACCCTGAATTCTCTCCTCCATTTTGATGGGTTTTTTTGCTGAGTCAGCCTGCATCTTGTTTTCGTGTTTTTTTGCTTCCAGACAGAGCTGTCATTTATTCTGCCATTAACACTTACTCTGGACCAATGATTTGTTTCTTTACCAAAAACATTACCTCTCCCTTTGCCTTTTGTTACAGCATATTTTTGTCATTTAATCTCACCCACCCTCTAACCAATCCCTGACTTTCCCTTTTGTTCTACCTGCCCCTCCCCCCTTTCTCAGCAGCATCAAACCCATCACATTTCTCCCTCGCTTTCGTTCTCAAGTAGAGTTACATTGGACATAAAAGGTTATCTCTGTTTCTCTCTCCAGAGATGCTACCAGACTGGCTGTGATTTTCTCGTTTTTTCTGTATTTATTTTAGATCGACCAGTAGTCGTAGGAAAAAACACTATTTATGATCAAGGATAAAATAAATGTCCTTCATTAGTTTTGTGGATCATTTCAGTGGAAATGTGCTCTCCCAGGTTCAAAGAGCATCAGCCCACTGGAGGCAAAGTTGTGAGACTGGCCAGTCCAGCAGCAAGAAACCCTCCGACCCTCCCACTTCACCAACTGTCCGAATGAACATGGTTCAGTCCTGGATGTGACTAACAGCAGCAATAACAGCAGAATCCAACCCCTGTCATCACTTGTGAACTCACTGGTGTCTCTGTAGGTGGGATAACTGAGTGAATGCATTCCCACACACACAGCAGGTGAATGGCCTCTCCCCGGTGTGAACTCGCTGGTGTACCCGCAGTGTGAACGATGTTTTAAATCTCTTTGAGCAGTGAGAGCAGCTGAACGCTCTCTCCTCAGTGTGAATGCGCTGGTGGGACACCAGTTCTCCAGAGCTTTCGAAGCCACTTCCACAGTCAGAACATTTAAAGGATCTATCCTGCGTGTGAGTGACATTGTGTCTCAGCAGGCTGGATAACTGAATGTATCCCTTCCCACACCCGGAGCAGGTGAATGGCCTCTCCCCGGTGTGAACTGCCTGGTGTTTCCGCAGGTTGTATGACATTCTAAATCTCTTTGTGCAGACAGAGCAGCTGAACGGTCTCTCAGTGTGAATGCGCTGGTGGATCATCAGTTCCCGAGAGCTTTTGAAGCCACTCCCACAGTCAGAACATTTAAAGGGTCTCACATTGGTGTGCGTGAACTTGTGTCTCAGCAGGTGGGATGAATGAATGAATCCCTTCCCACACACAGAGCAGGTGAACGGTTTCTCCCCGGTGTGAATTCGCTGGTGCGTTAGCAGGTCGGATGAATTTCTAAACCTCTTTGTGCAGTGAGAGCAGCTGAACGGTCTCTCCTCAGTGTGACTGCGCTGGTGGGACTTCAGATCTCCAGCGAGTTTGAAGCTGTTCCCACAGTTGGAGCATTTAAAGGGTCTCTCATTGCTGTGAGTGACTTTGTGTGCGCGCAGACTGGATAAATGAGTGAATTCCTTCTCACACACAGAGCAGGTAAATGGTCTCTCACCAGTGTGAATTCGTTGGTGTATCCGCAGTTTGGATGACATTTTAAACCTCTTTGTGCAGTGAGAGCAGCTGAATGATCTCTCCTCAGTGTGAATGCGCTGGTGGGATACCAGTTCACCAGAGCTTTTGAATCTGCTCCCACAATCAGAGCATTTAACGGGTCTCTCCTGGGTGTGAGTGACTTTGTGTGCACATAGGCTGGATAAATGAGCGAATCCCTTCCCACAGTCAGAGCACCTGAATGGCCTCTCCCCTGTGTGAACTCGTTGGTGTCTCTGCAGATTAGGTAAGTGAGTGAATCGCTTCCCACACACAAAGCAGGTGAATGGCCTCTCCCCAGTGTGACTGCGTTGATAAATTTCCAGCTGAGATGGGGATATGAATCCCTTCCCACAGTCTCCACATTTCCACGGTTTCTCCATGGTGCTGATGTCCTTGTAACTCTCCAGGTTAAACAATCAGTTAAATCTCACACAGAACACACGTTCAGTCTCTCCCCGCTGTGAATGCTGCAATGTATTTTCAGGCTGTGTAACTGGTTAAAGCTCTTTCCACAGTCATTACACTGGAATGCGCTCACTTGGGTGTGGGCATGTTTCAGTGCTTTTCCACTCTCACTCATGCTTAAAATCTTTTGAAGATGACAGAACAGAGATTCAAAGGTAGATGATATTCAGGTTCTATCAAATTGAGTGACTTTGTCAGTTCTTGACATGACGTTTGGCTTGAGATTTTTGACTGTAAATCCTCACCTCCTGATAGCCTGTAATATAAATTTACGATACATCACAGTTAGTATAAGATAGAAATTCAGAACACATCATTTTAGTTTGTATAACGCATTCTTTCCTCGCTTATTCCCCAAAAGCTGTAAATCTCCATCCCACACACTCTCCCTCCATTCTCACTCTGCTGTATCTAATATTCACCCTCCCAATTCTCCTGAAGGTGCTGATTCAGGCTGATTGACAGATCCATGCTCACTGCTTCCTGTCCTGGACACAGAGAGCTGAAAATCTCCATGCGGCTGCCAGACAAATATATGTCTAAACGACTGAACTAAAAATGTATAGAATATACAGACTGGATTCACTTCCTTTCCCTTCAGTTGCTGCAAGTCAGCAATTTTCCCCCAGAATGAGAAAAGAAATGGAAAGGAGGAAACATTGATTTCCTCCCAGATGTTGCCCAGAGGAGGAAGTTTCACTCTGAAGCTCATTGGCCAACTTCCGCATTGTGACATCACAACGGAGCCCTGCCTGAATCAGCCAATAGGAATCACTCTGCTCCGCGGTGACGTCTCTGGGTTCCAGTGCGCAGGCTCGGGCGCGCAAACCTGGGAGCCCCGCCCCCACCCATTGTTCCCCTCCCCCTGCACCTCATCGAGCCAAGGTTTCCAGGCAACCGGCTGGCGGCTCCGGCCAGAGCGAGAAGCCGCTCGGTGATCTCCCCCTCCCCCCTCTCTCTCCGGCGGCTGCTGCTCCAAAAAGAGATCGAGAGCGACCGCTGGCGGCAGCCGCACTGCGCCTGCTCCGGACAGCTGGTCTCAGCAGCGCTCTCTGCGCCTGCTCCGGACAGCTCGGCTCAGCAGCGCTCTCTGCGCCTGCTCCGGACAGCTCGGCTCAGCAGCGCTCTCTGCGCCTGCTCCGGACAGCTCGGCTCAGCAGCGCTCTCTGCGCCTGCTCCGGACAGCTCGGCTCAGCAGCGCTCTCTGCGCCTGCGTGCTGGGCTGCCAGCTGAGGGAGTGGGGGAGGGGACTTTGCAAAATCTTCCCATCATTTTCTTCCAAGTCCCGCAGTTTGATTTGAAACAGAACAGCTTCTGTTTGTAGCTTCACCACAGACTCAAACATCACACACAAACTCAAACTTCACCACAGACTCAAACTTCACCACAGACTCAAACTTCACACACAGACTCAAACTTCACACACAAACTCAAACTTCACCACAGACTCAAACTTCACCACAGACTCAAACTTCACACACAGACTCAAACTTCACCACAGACTCAAACTTCACCACAGACTCAAACTTCACCACAGACTCAAACTTCACCACAGACTCAAACTTCACCACAGACTCAAACTTCACACACAGACTCAAACTTCACCACAGACCCAAACACCACACACAGACTCAAACTTCACACACAGACTCAAACTTCACCACAGACTCAAACTTCACACACAGACTCAAACTTCACACACAGACTCAAACTTCACCACAGACTCAAACTTCACACGCAGACTCAAACTTCACCACAGACTCAAACTTCACCACAGACTCAAACTTCACACACAGACTCAAACTTCACACACAGACTCAAACTTCACACACAGACTCAAACTTCACCACAGACTCAAACTTCACACACAGACTCAAACTTCACCACAGACTCAAACTTCACCACAGACTCAAACTTCACCACAGACTCAAACTTCACACACAGACTCAAACTTCACACACAGACTCAAACTTCACCACAGACTCAAACTTCACCACAGACTCAAACTTCACACACAGACTCAAACTTCACCACAGACTCAAACTTCACCACAGACTCAAACTTCACCACAGACTCAAACTTCACACACAGACTCAAACTTCACACACAGACTCAAACTTCACACATAGACTCAAACTTCACCACAGACTCAAACTTCACACACAGACTCCAACTTCACCACAGACTCAAACTTCACCACAGACTCAAACTTCACCACAGACTCAAACTTCACACACAGACTCAAACTTCACACACAGACTCAAACTTCACCACAGACTCAAACTTCACACACAGACTCAAACTTCACCACAGACTCAAACTTCACACACAGACTCAAACTTCATCCTCTGGACAACATCTGCCCCTGGGAATTACAGAGACAGAGAAATTCTCTGGAACTGGAATTAGAGCTAAATATAGTGAGGGGAAAATGTTTGTGATTTTGTGGAACCTGTTTTTATTGTCTGAGTTTTTAAAGTGTAATTTATCTTGTCTATTCAAATACCGTTTCTCTCTTTGCATGATTTAGTGATGCTGATTTTAGATAAATTTCTGAAGTAAAAGTTTTTAAAATGTGAAACGGTGTCCTTTAATATTCCATTGGACTTTTCTGGAAATATGTTTACTTTTTAGGTTAATAACGACAGACATATGTCTTGTGTTGATAGAAGGTACATCTTGGTATATTTTTGTTTCAGTAATAAGATTCATGTATTGTTAGTTTTATTCTTGTTACATAATATAAAATCACAGAATCCCGACAGTACAGAAGGATGCCATTCAGCCCATCGAGCCTGCACTGACAACAATCCCACCCAAGCCCTATCCCCGTCACCCCAAATATTTACCATGCAAATTCCCCTGGAACTAGGGTCAATTTAGCATGGCCAATCAACCCAACCCGTACATCTTTGGAGTGTGGGGGTAAACCGGAGCACCCGGAGGAAACCCATGCAGACACGTGGAGAATGTGCAAACTCCACACAGACAGTGACCCAAACCAGGAATCAAACCCGGGTCCCTGGAGCTGTGAGGCCACAGTGCTAACCACTGTGCTACCGTGCTGCCCTGCATATGTAGCTTTGTTATACATTTCCAGTCAAAGTGACATTCCAGTTCAGAAGGAATCAATTTGAAATCTTGAGTCCATGTCAACTGTTTTTTGGAGAAATTCACTCAGTCCCATTCACCCTCTCTATCCCCTTAACCCTGCATATTAACTTCCTCATTGTCCATTTGATCTTATTTTGAACGCATTCGCCTTCACTTCCACCATCCTTACCGACCTCTTGCTGTCTAAATAAAGGTTTCTCAAATCCCCCTCCCACCATCTGTCTCATTAAGAAATGCTATACTGTCTACCACACATTTTTAGTCCAGTTATATGACCACAGAAATGAGACTTGTCCATCCTGAATTTCTATCCTGTACTGACAGTGATGATTTTTGTAAACCTCTTTTCAGAATAACAGAGGAGGAGGATTTACAGATTGAAATCTCAAAGCAAATATCAAGAATAATTGTTTGATTATTGGGACCAGAATATCATCGGCATTTGAGTCCAGGAGAAATGTTTCTCTCTTCTATCTGCTTCATAAGATTTTGAACATTGGTGTGACTGGAAAAGCAACGAGACACATGCAGCTAGACATTATACAGCCTGAAAGAACATCACCGTTTACAAAGGAGAGATGGTACACAAAGTCTGTGTGTGGACAACTCAGGAACCTAGAGAGACACAAAGACACTCACAACATGGAAAAACTGTGGAGACTGTGGAAAGGGATTCAGATTCCCGTCGGAGCTGGAAATTCACACTGGGGAGAGACTGTTCACTTCCACTAAATGTGCAAAGGGATTTACTAATTCATCCGACTTAATGACACACCAGTGAGTTCACACAGGGGAGAGGCCGTTCACCTGCTTAGAGTGTGGGAAGGAGTTCTCTTGGTCCTCCAATCTCCGGATACACCAGCGAATTCACAGTGGGGAGAGGCCATTTACCTGCTCTGAGTGTGAAATGAGTTTCAGTCGGTTATCTCAGTTGCAGACGCACCAGCAAGTTCACACTAGGGAGAGGCCATTCACCTGCTCTGAGTGTGGAAAGGGATTCTCTCTCTCTTACAACCTACAGATACACTACGGCGAGACCGTTCATCTGCTCTGAGTGGGAAAGCATTCACTACTTCATCTGACCTGCTGAGACACGAGCGAGTTCACACAGGGGAGAGGCCATTCAGCTGTCTAGAGTGTGAGATGAGATTTAATCGATTATCTCACTTGCAGACACACCAGCGAGTTCACAACAGGGAGAGGCTGTTCAACTGAGTGAGAAAGCATTCATTGATTCAGCCAACCTTCTGACACACCCATGTCTTCATGCTGGGGAGAGGCCATTCACTGGGTCTGTGCAGGATGGCATTCACTCAGTTATCCAATCTGTTCAGATACCAGCGAGTCCACAAGTGATGACAGGGACTGGATTCTGCTGTTATTGCTGCTGTTATTCACATCCAGAACTGAACCATGTTCACTCTGACAGTTTTATTTTTATTCAGTGTGGGACATGGGTGTCGCTGGTCAGCATTTATTGCCCACCTCTCGTTGCCCTTGAGAGGGCAGTTGAGTGTCAGTCACATTGCTGTGGCTCTAGAGTCATCGTCGGCCAGACCAGGTAAGGATGGCAGATTTCCTTCCCTAAAGGACATTAGTGAACCAGATGGGTTTTCCGGTAGGCGTGGCCCATGTTTGTTTAAAAAGTCAAAACTGGAAGGGTAAGAACTGTAAAAGGGCAGCTGGACTGTTCCTCTTTGAGTCACAGTGAGACATTTCTAATTAAACACACAGAGGGAATTCCCTAAGTTTTGACATGTTCATTCAAAAAGATTGCAAATAATTTGATTCAGAAAAAACAACCATGGGTTATTTGATTATTGTGGATACTGAAAACTCAATAGTTTCATGGTCATCAGTAGATTCTTAATTCTAGATATTTTTTATTGAAGTCAAATTCCACCATCTGTCATGGTGGGATTTGAACCTGGGTGCCCAGAACATTAGCTGAGTTTCTTGATTAATAGTCTAGCGATAGTACCACTGGGCCATCGCCTCCCCAAAGTGGGACGGTCGGAGGGTTTCTTTCTGCTGGACTGACCGGTCTCATGACTTTGCTTCCAGTGGGCTGATGCTCTTTGAGCTGCTCCGCCATTCAATATGATCATGGCTGTTATTAATATGTGCAGCAAATTGTAATATTCTAAATAGGATATTCAGATGGTGATACATTTTCATTTCTTCCTGAGGAAGAGGTTTGTGTCTATCTGATCATTCATGTTTTAGAAATAAATTTTTAGTTTGAGAATTAGTATTTTTTAACGAAAGATAAATGAAAAACCTGGGTTGAGAATCTGACAAAAACACCTGAGGGAACTCGCAGTCTCAAGGCGTGGCCCATGTTTGTTTAAAAAGTCAAAACTGGAAGGGCAAGAACTGTAAAAGGGCAGCTGGACTGTTCCTCTTTGAGTCACAGTGAGACATTTCTAATTAAATACACAGAGGGAATTCCCTAAGTTTTGACATGTTCATTCAAAAAGATTGCAAATAATTTGATTCAGAAAAAACAACCATGGGTTATTTGATTATTGTGGATACTGAAAATTACATTTCTGGATTGTGAAAAGCAGCTGGAAGTAGCACAATTAAGGCAAGATTTGGGACATTTAGATCTTTACTGACCAGAATGTAGCAACGAATGCTGTAAAAAGGGGGCTGGGCTCAGCTTCTTCAGCTGGAGATCTGGAGACATTGGGTCGGACACTTAATGTCCTGTCTTTATTAGTGAGGTGACTTCTTCTCGCAGACTCAGGGTTACATGTTTGGTTTTGAAACTACAAGTTAATTAATTTAAACATCTATTGGATACGCTAACTGGTCTCCGTTACCATGGAGCTAAGTGATTCAGAGTGGAACCTTGGTTGGAATTCTGGGTGTTTCTCACAGAAACCAGGCAGTCTGCAGTGAGCTTGCAAGCCGTCAGCTGTGGGACCAGAAGCTGTGAACCAGCTGTGGGAGCGGGAGCTGTGAGCTGTGAGCCAGCTGTGGAAGTGGGAGCTGTGAGCTGTGAGCCGTGAGCCAGCTGTGGAAGTGGGAGCGGGAACTGTGAACCAGCTGTGGAAGTGGGAGCTGTGAGCCAGCTGTGGGAGCGGGAGCTGTGAGCCGTGAGCCAGCTGTGGGAGCGGGAGCTGTGAGCTGTGAGCCAGCTGTGGGAGTGGGAGCTGTGAGCCAGCTGTGGGAGTGGGAGCTGTGAGCCAGCTGTGGGAGCGGTAGCTATGAGCCAGCTGTGGGAGTGGGAGCTGTGAGCCGTGAGCCAGCTGTGGGAGCGGGAGCTGTGAGCCAGCTGTGGGAGCGGAAGCTGTGAACCAGCTGTGGGCGCGGGAGCTGTGAACCAGCTGTGGGAGCGGGAGCTGTGGGAGCAGGAGCTGTGAACCAGCTGTGGGAGCGGAAGCTGTGAACCAGCTGTGGGAGCGGGAGCTGTGAGCCAGCTGTGGGAGCGGGAGCTGTGAGCCATGAGCCAGCTGTGGGAGCGGGAGCTGTGAGCCAGCTGTGGGAGCGGAAGCTGTGAACCAGCTGTGGGACCGGGAGCTGTGAACCAGCTGTGGGAGCGGGAGCTGTGAACCAGCTGTGGGAGCGGGAGCTGTGAACCAGCTGTGGGAGCGGGAGCTGTGAACCAGCTGTGGGACCAGGAGCTGTGAACCAGCTGTGGGACCGGGAGCTGTGAACCAGCTGTGGGACCGGGAGCTGTGAACCAGCTGTGGAAGCGGGAGCTGTGAACCAGCTGTGGAAGCGGGAGCTGTGAACCAGCTGTGGGACCGGGAGCTGTGAACCAACTGTGGGACCGGGAGCTGTGAACCAGCTGTGGGACCAGAAGCCGAGGAGGTCATTAGGAATCATGGGTGTTCCCAATGTTTAAATCCCCCAACAAGAAGGCAATGAAGTCCATGCTTGAATTGAGGAGTCCATGTTTTGAGTAAATTTTGAAATCTCAAAGGAAAGTTGGAGAGTTGTTTAGTCGAAAGCTAATAGAAGGATCCTCATGAAATCTTGGAGTCTGGAGAATAGCTGGAATACTGAGGAGAATTAAAGTGAATTCTGGGAGCTTTAACATACCTTTGGGATTGTCTCAGGAACAGAAGTGAATGAACATTCAAGATATTAAGTATAAGGGCACTCTTGTCGAGGAGTAAGGGTTTAAAAAGTACAAAAAAGAAAAAATGCTGCAAAATCTCAGCAAGTCTGGCAGCATCTGTAGAGAGTGAAAACAGAGTTCATGTTTTGAGTTAGAACTGAGTTTACAGCATAAATCTTTACAAAATATAATTAATTGAGCTGGTTTTTAATATTCTGTTTATATTCAGTGAAGTTTGATTTTGTTTAAAAACCTGGAATCTTGTGATGGGTGTTTGGATTTCTCACTGAACGTTAATGTTCTCGACCCGAATTATAACAACACACACAATATTTCAAAACAATTTGGAAAATAAAACCATGATGGTCTTTATTTTGTACAAAGTATTACATTATAAGACACCCCTCATCGAGGATCTACAATAATTTCTCAGCTTGAGCAGCAGTGAAACAATCAGATAAATGAATAAAAATTGTACTAATTGTCATCCCTTCTGAATCAGGAGGACTATCCCCAGCACAGAGGGTCATTTGGAATTTTTCCCACAGACCAATTAACAGGGATTATACTCTCCAACCATCTCTGAAGTGAATTCTTTATATGAATCGTCCAGGCCAGTGCAGTTATCAACTTGCAGTTTGGCTGATCAGCTCAGATTTTCTGCAGCAATTCATCGATCACCGTGTGATTCCTTTCACAGAGTCCATCACTGAAAGGACTTTCAGCTGCTGTGTTCCTGACCAGAATGTTCATGTTTTCACCCGTCTCAAAACTCATCATTCAGAAACTGAGCTGGTGCCACAGCTCCAGCCCCAAGGGCCAAGGGAAGGTTCACTGTTGGGATGTGATGGCATCCTCCAATAATTTTTATACATTGTACACTTTGTCTTTTGTATGAGTCTCGTATACTCTTCATCAACTGCTCCTGCATCTTGAAGCAGGGCTTTTAATCTTTGGCAAGTAGTGTGAACAAATTGTCTGTGTAGTTTTAATATAATTTGCATCTTTCCCTTCTGATTTTTATCAAAGCTATCATTATTCCTTCTCAAACATTCAGATTGGAAACGTCAGGTATTTTTAAACATTCTCTGTTACCACGTTATAATCCTGACCGCCTTATGGTGAAGGAGAAAACTTGGTATAGATTTATTCACAGAGTGAAACATTACAGGTATATAACTCCTAATACCATTCCATGCTCTGTCAGTAAGTGTCTATATGTGCTCATGTAAACATCTAATCAATGTCCACTGCTTGTATATATTTAACCCCAAATTATACAATTAACACCCACAGGCAGAGTATTTAAAAGGTCTCTAATCGGTGTGACTGCCATAATATCTCAGCAGGTTGGATGACTCAGTGAATCCTTTCCTACACTCAGAGCAGGTGAACAGCCTCTCTCCTCCGTGTGAACTTGCTTGTGTTTCCGCAGGCTGGAAGAATCAGCAAATCCCTTCCCACATTCAGAGCAGGTGAAAGGCTTCTCCCCGGTGTGAACTCGACGGTGTGTCCGCAGACTGGACGACTCAGTGAATCCTTTCCCACACACACAGCAGGTGAATGGCCTCTCCCCGGTGTGAACTTGCCGGTGTTTCCAGAGGCTGGAGGAATCAGTGAATCCTTTCCCACACTCAGTGCAGGTGAACAGGCTCGCCAGAGTGAATTCGCTGGTGTGTCAGCAGACTAGTGGACCTAGTAAATCCCTTCCCACACACAGAGCAGGGGAATGGCCTCTCTCCAGTGTGAACTGCCTGGTGTCGCAGCAAGGTTAATAACTGAGTGAATTCCTTCCCACACACGGAGCAGGTGAATGACCTCTCCCCAGTGTGAACTGCCTGGTGGTTCTGCAGGATAGATGATGCACTGAATCCCTTCCCACACACGGTGCAGGTGAACGGCCTCTCCCCGGTGTGGACTCGTTGATGCATCAGCAGGTGGGCTGACCGAGTGAATCCTTTCCCACAGACTGAGCAGGTGAATGGTCTCTCCCCAGTGTGAACTCGCTCGTGCTTCCGCAGGGTGGATGAATCACTGAATCTCTTCCCACACACAGAGCAGGAGAAAGGCCTCTCCCCGGTGTGAACTTGCTTGTGCTTCCGCAGGCTGGATAAATCGCTGAATCTCTTCTCACACACAGAGCAGGAGAATGACCTCTCCCCAGTGTGAACGCGCTTGTGTGTCAGAAAGTTGGATGAATGAGTGAATCCCTTCCCACACTCGGAGCAGGTGAATGGCCTCTCTCCAGTGTGAATCCGCCAATGAATCTGTAGCACTGATAAGTATTTGAATCCCTTCCCACAGTCAGAACAGGTGAATGGCCTCTCCTCAGTGTGAACCCGTTTGTGTTTCAATAAGTTGGATGAATTACTGAATCCCCTCCCACATTTGAAACAGATGAATGGTTTCTCCCCTGTGTGACTCCGTCGATGAATCTCCAGCTCTGATGGGTATCTGAATTTCTTCCCACAGTCCCCACATTTCCACAGTTTCTCCATGACGTAGGTGTCCTTGTGTCTCTCCAGGTTCGATGATCAGTTGAAGCCTCGTTCACACACACACAACACGTGTACTGTTTCTCCTCACTGTGAATGGTGTGATATTCTTTCAGGCTGTGTAACTGGTTAAAGCTCTTTCCAGAGTCAGTTCACTGAAGCACTCACTCGGCTGTGTGTGTCTCGGTGCTTTTCCAGTTACGCCATTGCTTTATATCTTTTGGGATTTATGTCTGCAAATCGCCTCCTGATATTCTGTAAAAGAAGTTCATGAAAGTTGTCATTTGGTGCAGAATAGAAATTCAAAACCAAAAATTCTAGTTTCTATGGAATCTTCTTTCCTCTATAATTCCTCAAAAATCCATCCAGACACATTGGCTGAAATTTTACTGGCACGTCTGCCTCGGAATTGGGGCAGGTGAGGTTTGCAGAATGGCATTCTCCGACGGGATCCTACGAGCCTCGGGTTGGCGTGCTGGTAAAATTCCAGCAATTTTCGCCATTTTCATTCTGTTGTCCCAAATATCAGCCAAACAATGTGGATGTGGAAGATGTGGAAGTGTTGGAAAGGGTGCAAAGGGGATTTACCAGGATGTTGCCTGGTATGGTGGGAAAATCGTATGAGGAAAGGCTGAGGGGCTTGAGGTTGTTTTCGTTAGAGAGAAGAAGGTTAAGAGGTGACTTAATAGAGGCACACAAGATGATCAGAGGATTAGATAGGGTGGATAGTGAGAGCCTTTTTCCACGGATGGTGTTGGCTAGCATGAGGGGACATAGCTTTAAATTGAGGGGTGAGAGATATAGGACAGACGTTAGAGGTAGGTTCTTTACTCAGAGAGTAGTAAGGGCATGGAATGCCCTGCCTGCAGCAGTGGTGGACTCGTCAACATTGAGAGCGTTCAAGTGGTTATTGGATAAACATATGGATGATATTGGAATAGTGTAGATTAGAGGGGCTTTAGATTGGTACCACTGGTCGGCGCAACATCGAGGGCCGAAGGGCCTGTACTGCGCTGTAATGTTCTATGTTCTAATTATAAGAACTTAAGAACTAGGAGCAGGAGTAGGCCACTGAACCTCTCGAGCTGCTCTGCCATTCAATAAGATCATGGCTGATCTTTTCATGGACTTAGCTCCACTTACCCACCCGCTCACCATAACCCTTAATTCATTTACTGTTTTAAAAAAATGATAGTGAAGGGAATGATTCATTCTAATCGACAGCTTCAAATATACGTGAAAATCTTAACACGCAGTCCGCTGAAATATATATTATATCTCATGTGAATATATATAACTGGGTTAAAGTCCAACAGCTTTGTTTGGTATCATGAACTTTCGGAGCACTGCTTCTTCATCAGGTGAGACACATGATGAAGGAGCAGCGCTCCGAAAACTGGTGATTCCAAATGAACCTGTTGGATTTTAATCTGGTGTGGTGAGACTTCTTACTGTGCCCACCCCAGTCCAACACCAGCATCTCCACATCATGTATATAACTGGATGAAAAATGTGTGCTCTACCATACTCTATTTTTTAATTAGCAATACAGCTTCAGGGGACATTATTTAGAAAGCGATAATCTGCTTCTCTGCCTAAGACGATCGTGGAAGCAGTGGTAACTTATTTCAAAACGAAACAGGTGGATATTTGAAGCAAATAAACTTCCACAAGTACAGTTATTTAGGGAGGAATGGAGCTGACTAGATTGCTCGATGAAGCATTGGGAAGGACTGGAATTGCTGAATCTTTTCGCAAGGGCCCTAAAGATATCAGTACTATATTAAAATGTAGAAATAACAGTAAACATTTTTACAGAACCATAAATAATATGTCTAATATGTACCACAACAACACCAGGTATATCTGTGTGCTATATTAATTTACTGTCCCCTTAAATGTCAGCCATCCACTGGGGAAACCACCCCTATACTTGTGAACATTAGGAAAGAGACCATCCTTTTAGCCAGACAAATAAATGTGTCAAGCTGGAGGAGCAAAGGATGTCAATGTCTTTAAGACGGAGATAGACCTGGGCAAACCTTTCCAGAGTCTGCAGCCTCCCTGGATTCACTTCCTTTCCCTTCAGTTGCTGCAAGTCCCCAATTTCCCCCAGAATGAGAAAAGAAATGGAAAGTGTTTTACTCACAGATGTTGGACAGGGGAGAAATTTGTAATGTGTGAAGCTCAATCTTCAGAAAGAGGGAAGCAGCCGCTTGACCAGCTCCACGTTCAGACAATCAGGATGACCCGCGCAGCCATTGGCACAAAACCCGCCACTGATTGGCTGGATGATCAGGGTTCTTCCGGTCCTCCAGCTCTTGCCATTGGTCAATGAAGACAATAGGCAGCGAAACCCGAGCCCACGTGGGGCCGGAGACACTTTGACCTCCGAACGCGTGGAGCTGTTGTCCAATCCGCAATGTTGTCTTTTTCCTCCAATGGGAGACTGAGCGTTGGGAACGTCTACGCTAGAATCAGCCAATAGGAATCGGTCTGCTCTGCCATGACGTCGTGGGGTTCCAGTGCGCAGGCCCAGGCGCGCGGACACGCCCCCTCCCATTGTTTCCATTCCCCCTGTGCTTCCTCGAGCCAAGGTTTCCAGGCAACCGGCTCCGGCCAGAGCGAGAAGCCGCTCGGTGATCTCCCCCCTCCCCCCTCTCTCTGCGGCGGCTGCTGCTTCAAAAAGAGATCGAGAGCGACCGCTGGCGGCAGCCGCACTGCGCCTGCTCCGGACAGCTCGGCTCAGCAGCGCTCTCTGCGCCTGCTCCGGACAGCTCGGCTCAGCAGCGCTCTCTGCGCCTGCGTGCTGGGCTGCCAGCTGAGGGAGTGGGGGAGGGGACTTTGCAAAATCTTCCCATCATTTTCTTCCAAGTCCCGCAGTTTGATTTGAAACAGAACAGCTTCTGTTTGTAGCTTCACCACAGACTCAAACTTCACACACAGACTCAAACTTCACACAGACTCAAACTTCACACACAGACTCAAACTTCACCACAGACTCAAACTTCACACACAGACTCAAACTTCACCACAGACTCAAACTTCACCACAGACTCAAACTTCACACACAGACTCAAACTTCACCACAGACTCAAACTTCACACACAGACTCAAACTTCACCACAGACTCAAACTTCACACACAGACTCAAACTTCACCACAGACTCAAACTTCACCACAGACTCAAACTTCACACACAGACTCAAACTTCACCACAGACTCAAACTTCACACACAGACTCAAACCTCCTCCTCTGGGCAACATCTGTGAGGAAAACACTTTCTTTCTCCCTCTGGGAAATACAGAGAGTTGTGGGACTCTGGAACTGGAATTAGAGCCAAATATGGTGAGGGGGAAAATGTTTGTGATTTTGTGGAACCTGTTTTATTGTCTGAGATATTTAAAGACAAATTTATCCTGTCTATTCAAATACTGTTTGTCTGTTAATGCATGATTCATTGATGTTGATTTTAATTTGATTATTGCAAGATTTATTAGAAGGTGAAATCTTTCTCTTTGCTTTATTGCACTGGGTTTGTCTGGGAATGTTAATTTTAAGGTTATTGTACTCATAAGGATCATAACAACATTGATACATCTGGAGTTATTATAAGAACATAAGAACTAGGAGCAGGAGTGGGCCATCTGGCCCCTCGAGCCTGCTCCGCCATTCAATAAGATCGTGGCTGATTTTTTTGTGGGCTCAGCTCCACATACCCGCCCGCTCCCCATAACCCTTAATTCCTTTACCGTTCAAAAATGTATCTATCCTTGCCTTAAAAACATTCAATGAGGTAGCCTCAACTGCTTCACTGGGCAGGGAATTACACAGATTCACAACCCTTTGTGTGAAGAAGTTCCTCCTCAACTCAGTTGAGTGATAGAAGATCAGCCCTCATTCTTCGAAACTTTGAGAGAATAGAGGCCCAGTCTCCTCCTAGGAAACTCCCATCCTTCCAGGGATTTGTCAAATGAACCCTTGCTCCACTCCCTCTATTGCAAGTGTACTCGTTGGAATTTAGAAGGCTGAGGGGGGATCTTATAGAGACCTATAAGATAATGAAGGGGCTGGATAGGGTAGAGGTGGAGAGATTCTTTCCACTTAGAAAGGAAGCTAGAACTAGAGGGCACAGCCTCAAAATAAAGGGGGGGTCAGTTCAGGACAGAGTTGAGGAGGAACTTCTTCTCTCAAAGGGTGGTGAATCTCTGGAATTCTCTGCCCACTGAAGTGGTGGAGGCTACCTCGTTGACTATGTTTAAATCACGGATAGATGGATTCCTGATCGGTAAGGGAATTAGGGGTTATGGGGATCAGGTGGGTAAGTGGAACTGATCCACTTCAGGTCAGCCATGATCTTATTGAATGGTGGGGCAGGCTCGAGGGGCTAGATGGCCTACTCCTGCTCCTATTTCTTATGTTCTTATGTATCCTTCCTTTAGTAAGGAGACAAAAGCTCCACACAATACTCCAGGTAATGCAGCAAGAGCGTGGGACAGTTATTTACAGCTTTCGGGGAACAAGATAGAAAATAATGCTTCATAGAAATTAACGACTGTCAATTGTAGATTCTATCCTTAACTGACGGTGATGAAATTTGTAAACCTCTTTTACAGGATCTTCAAAGGGGGAGAATTTGCAGACACAAAATTGAAATCAAGCATCAAGTGAAGAATTGACAGAGTCACTCAATTATCAGGCTCTGAATATCATTAGCCTTTGAATCTAGAAGGAGAAATGTCTTTCTGTTCTCTTTGCTTCAGAAAGTTTTAAACATCAGTGTGACTGGAAAAGCAGCAAGACACAAACATCTGGGTGAGACTGTTCCAGTGACAGTTACATAGCTTGAAAGACCATCACCATTTACACCAGGAAGAGATTGTACAGACGCTTTGTGTGGCCACCTCGGCTGAACAACAAACCTGGAGACAGGGACACTCGCACCATGGAGAAACCGTGGAAATGTGGGGATTGTGGGAAGGGATTCAAATCCCCGTCTCAGCTGGAAATTCATCGACGCAGTCACACTGGGGAGAGGCCGTTCACCTGCTGTGATTGTGGTAAGGGATTCACTCATTCATCCCACCTGCTGAGACACCAGCGGGTTCACACCAAGGAGAGGCCGTTCACCTGCTCCGAGTGTGGGAAGACATTCACTACTTCATCTGATCTGCTGACACACCAGCGAATTCACACTGGGGAAAGGCCATTCACTTGCTCTGAGTGTGAGATGGGATTCAGTCGGTTATCTCACTTGCAGGCACACCAGCGAGTTCACACCGGGGAGAAGCCGTTCACCTGCTCTGATTGTGGAAAGGGATTCTCTCACTCCTCCAACCTGCGGATACACCAACGCACTCACACTGGGAAGAGGCCATTCACCTGTACTGAGTGTGGGAAGGCATTCATTGACTCATCAAGCCTGCGGATACACCAACGAGTTCACACCAAAGAGAGACCGTTTACCTGCTCTGAGTGTGGAAAGGGGTTCAGTCGGTCATCCTTCCTGAAGGCACACCAGCGGATTCACACTGGGGAGTGGCCACCCACCTGCTCTGAGTGTGGGAAAGCATTCATTGATTCATCCAGCCTGCAGATACACCAGCGTCTTCACACTGCGGAGAGGACATTCACCTGCTCTGAGTGTGGGAAGAGATTCAGTCGGTCAACCTACCTGCGCAACCACCAGCGAGTTCACAAGTGATGACAGGGGTTGGATTCTGCTGTTATTGCTGCTGTTAATCACACCCAGGACTGAACCATGTTCATTCTGACAGTTGGTGAATTGGGAGGATCAGAAGATCCTGGATCAGAAGGTCCAGCTCTGCTGGATTGGTCTTTCTCACAACTTTGCTTCCAGTGGGCTGGGAGAGCACATTTCCACAAATGATCCACACAAGCTGATGAAGGACATTTATTTTATCCTGGATAGTAAATCCTACTTCTCCTATCATTTCAAGTAGATCTAAATTAAATACATTTGTCTCTGTTCCATTGAGTCTACAGCACAGGGCCAGGCCAGTCGGCTCAATTGGTCTGTGTCAGTATTTATGCTCCACATGAGCCTCCACCCACCCCTCTTCATCTCCCCCCATCAGCATATCCTTCTATTCCTTTCTCCCTCATGTATGTATCCAGCTTCCCCTTCAATGTATTCATGCTGTTCACCTCAACCACTCACTGGTAGCGAGTTCCACATTCTCACCACTCGCTGGTAAAGGTGTTTCTCGTTAAATCCGTACTGGATTATTGAACCCCTTCATAATCTTGAAGACTTCCGTCAGTCTTCAGTTTTCCAGAGAAAAGTAACACCGGCATTTTCAGAGGGTTAAATGCTCTCAGTTCTGGTATTATTCTCATGGGGTAAACCGGTCAGTCCCATTGCCCGGTTCTATCCCTTTATCCTTTCAGTTCTATTTCCCGCAAGTGTCCGTCCATTTTCCTTGTTAAATCGTTCATCGTCTCTGCTTCCACCACCCTCACAGGCAGTGAGTTCCAGCTCATTCCCCCTCATTGCATAAAACATCCCTTTCTCACATCCCCCTGCATCTCTCGCTAAGAATATATAAATCTGTGCATCTCATCCTTGCACCATCAGCTAATGGGAACAGCTTTATCATAGAATCATAGAATCCCTATAGTGCAGAAAGAGGCCATTTGGTCCATCGAGTCTGCAACGACCACAATCCCACCCAGGCCCTACCCCCTTATCCCTACATATTTACCTGCTAATCTTCTAACCTACACATCTCAGGACACTAAGGGACAATTTTAGCATGGCCAATTAACCGAACCCGCACATCTTTGGACTGTGGGAGGAAACTGGAGCACCCGGAGGAAACCCATGCAGACACGAGGAGAATGTGCAAACTCCACACAGACAGTGACCCAAGCTGGTTATCAAACCCAGGTCCCTGGAGCTGTGAAGCAGCAGTGCTAAGCACTGTGCTACCATGCCACCTCACCTTCTCACATTACTTTACCTTCTCACATTATTTAATCCTATTTTAATTTTGTACATCTCGAGCAAATCTCCCCTCCATCTCCTTTTCTCCAAGGAAAATAATCCCAGCTTCTTCAGCCTAGCTTTGTGGATAAAATTCCTCATTCCTGGAACCATTTTGGTAAATCTCCTCTACACCTCTCAAGGACCCTCACGTCCTTCCAATAGTGTGGTGACCAGAACTGGGCTCAGTGTTCTATTGTGGCCTCACCAGAGCGTTAGAAACTGTCAGTGTAACCTCCCTGCTTTTGTTTTCAATTCCTCCGTTTCTGAAGCCCAAGATCACATAGTCTCCAAATGGGAATGGTCAACATTTTTGCTTGAACATAAAATGCATTTTAACAACAGTTTGGCTGAAGAAGATTTTGTCCAATGAAGGAAAGAGTTGTTGACACAAAAAGAAGCCATTTTGACCTTGCTCTCTCCAAAAGTGAATCCAGAATGTGAGATTCTGGGAAATGAAATTAAAAATGAAGCTGCAGCTACAACAGAGCAAGAAGAAGACATTTCAATGTGGAATTGACTGGAATATTCTCTCTGGATTTAAACAATGGAGGAGCTACAAACATGGAAGAAAATAAAGTTCAAAACGTGCATTCTGAACAGACTGTTTTCAAAACTGAAGTTGAAAATTCACAGATGAACAGCAATGAGGACTCTCCTCTTGCAGGAGGAACTTTGCACGATAATTATTATAAGAAGAAAACTGTCAGAAAACACTCTAAGCAGTAATATTTCCCATCTTCAGTGGACTGAGATTCCTGGACATGGAACCCAGCAGTGTGCTGTTACCAAGCTGGACTTGTGAATGTGAAGTGGACAATGGGGGGATTATTATGTCTATTGCAGGTTATAAGGTAATTAAACATTAGACTTTGGAACAGGAGTTGGCCATTTGGCTCTTTGAGCCTGCTTCACCATTTGATAAGATCACAACTATTTAGATATACAGCATGTTGTACATTGTTAAAAGCAAAATACTGCGGATGCTGGAATCTGAAACAAAAACACAAAATGCTGGCAAATCTCAGCAGGTCTGACAGCATCTGTGGGGAGAGAGAAGAGCCAATCTTTCGAGTCTACATTGTAATGTTTCAAATGGGATAATACGAGGATGATACTTTTCATTTCTTCATGGGGAAGGTGTTGCAAAGATCTAATTTCATAATTCCTATGTTTTAGAAGTATGAGTTAGTTCAACAATTGCTTTTTTAAAAAATTTAAGGTAAATGGAAAACCCGCACTGAGAATCTGACAGAAACACCCGAAGGGGATTCACATTCACAAGGCGTGGCCCATGTTGGTTTAAGATGTCAAAACTCGAAGGGTAAGAAGTGTAAAAGGGCAGCTGGGCTCTTTTAGCTGGAGACCTGGAGACTTTGGGTCTGACAATTATTGCTCTGTCTTTGTTACAGATCGGAATTCTTCATGCAGACCTCAGGAAAAAAAGGTTTAGCTTTGAAGCTAAATATCTAACGGACATTCCAACAGATGTGTTAGCACGGGGATAAGTGAGCCCTGGTTGGAATTCCGGGTGTTTCTCACAGAAAGCAAGCAGTCTGCAGTTAGGTTGGAGGCCATCAGATATGGGACCAGCAGCTGCGAACCAGCTGTGGGACCAGAAGCCTAGAGGGTCATTAGGAACCAGGGGTGCTGCCAATGTTTAAATCCCTCAGCAAGAAAGCAGCGAAGCCCACGGTTGGACTGAGGAGTCCACAGTTTTGAGGTCTCAAAGGAAAATTGGAGAATTGTTTAGCCAAAAGCTAATGGAAAGACCCTCCATAAAATCTTGGAGCCTGGAGAATAGCTGGAAAAGTGAGGAAAATTAAAGTGAATTCTGCAGAGCTTTGGCATACCTTTGAGAGTCCCAGGAACAGAATTGAACTTTCAAGACATCATTAAGTATAAAGAAACTTTTGGGGTGAGGTTAAAAACAGGTTTGTACCATAAGTCTTTATTGATTACAGTATTCAGTTTGTAGTGCTGTATTCTTAAATTTTATTTTGTTTTATATATACAGTAAAGTTTGTTTTTGTTTAAAAATGTTAAATCTTTTCATGTAATTCTTTTAGTTAATCACTGGGTGTTCACAATTTTCTTTAAACGTTAATTGTCCCGACCGGGATCACAAAACATTCACACAAACAATGTTTCAGAGCAAAGCAAAGAAGAAAAAATGTGACTTTCCTCCTTTTGTACAAAGCATTACATATAAAGACACCCCTCTCCTCAGAACCACAATAAGTTGTTAATATTCTCTTCATGAAATAATCTGATAATTGAAAGTCTTATGCTATGTTCATAGTGCTGGCTTTTAATATTTTGTTTTATAAATTTTGTTCTTGTTTAAAAATGTGGAATCTTGTGGTGCAATTCTTTGTTAATCACTGGGTATTTGAGTTTCTCTTTAAACATTAACAATCCTGATTAGGATCAGAACAATTCACAGCAACATATTTCACAATGAATCAAAGAAAAAAAATGTACAAAGTATTACATTTCAGACACCGCTGGTCTAGGATCCACAATAATTTCTGAGCTCGAGCACTTACTTTAGTGAAATAATCTGATAATATGAATAAAATTTATACTAATTGTCGTCCCTTCTAAAGCAGGAGGGCGTTCGCCCGGCACAGAGGGTAATTTGGGATTTCTCCCATAGACCAATTGACAGGGATTCTACCCTCCAACCATCTGAAGTGAATTCTTTACATGAATCGTATTTATCAACTTGCAGTTTGGCTGATCAGCTGAGATTTTCTGCAGCATTTCATCGATCACCGCGTGATTCCTTTCACAGAGTCCATCACTGAAAGGACTTTCAGCTGCCGTGTTCATGACCAGAATGTTCATGTTCTAACACACGTCTCCAAACTCATCATTAACAAATTCCCCTCCATTATCAGCCAGAAACTTAGCTGGTGCCCCAGGTCCAGTCCCTGTCCACTTCTCCATGACTTGGTCTAGAATCACCCTTTTGTCCTTGTCATGTATTATTGGAGAAAGGCTAAATTGGATCACCCTGTCGATCATGTGTAGAATGAAAATATTTCTGTCTTTGTCTCATGCCTTTAGATCCACGGAAATACCTTGTTAAAGTCATGTGCCAAGGGCAGCTTTACAATCGGATGTGACAGCATCCTTCAATACTTTTCACACATTCCACACTTTGCATTAGTTTGTTCTATGAGCCTCAGATACTCTTCATCAACTCCCCTGCATCTTTTTGCGGGACTTTTAATCTTTAACAAAGATTTTAAAATTGTTTGCGTAGCTCTAAGACTGGTTGCTGTCTTTATCTCTGGGATGGAAGGGGAGCACACTGGTTAGCACTGTTGCCTCACAGCGCCAGGGACCCGGGTTCGATTACTGGCTTGGGTCACTGTCTCTGTGGAGTTTGCATGTTCTCCCCATGTCTGCGTGGGTTTCCTCCGGGTGCTCCGGTTTCCTCCCACGTTCTGATAGACGTGCTGGTTAGGTGCATTGACCCGAACAGGTGCCGGACTGTGACGACCAGGGGAATTTCATGGTAACTGTTTCCCCGTCATTCCTGAGATTCATTCACCTATTAGTGCTTTTCCAATCCTGTCTTTTTTGTGATATCTAGATCTGCTAAATATACTTACACCCTCATTCAAAACTTGACAAAGTCTGACTATGCTTCATAGGCACCCATCAGATCATCTTTCTTGTAAATCTCATCAATGAAACCGAGTAAAAGATCCAAGCCTTGATCAGTATACGACCAGTGGATTTCCAGCTCAGAAAATGTTTTGCTGCCAATTTTCCTTTCGTTAGACAGTGGCAATGCCAAGGCCAGACCTTGTTTTCTCATTGTTAGGGATGTAACCCGTGTCCACATCTCCACTTCATTCTTCCACTGGTCGTATGGTTCAGGCCCCGAGAACATCGGCGGGTAATCAGGCCCTGACAATTCCCACTGCCTTTCATCTCTCACAAAAGCTGCTGGGACTGTAAACTTCTGTCTGAAATATACTTTCCTCCAGTTTCCAAACTTCACCATTGGACAAACACTCTCTGTTACCATGTTATAATCCTGACAGCCTTATGGTGAAGGAAGAAACTGGAACCAATCTTTACTTGGAATACATTTAACTCCCAACTTTTTATACATACTTTCTTCAAACACACTCATATAATTCTTTGATCAAAGCCCTCCATCTGTACATTCTTAAACTCAATTGATTCAATTAACACCCATAGTCAGGGCAGGAATCCGGGTTCAATTCCAGCCTCGGGTGACTGACTGTGTGGAGTTTGCATGTTCTCCTCGTGTCTGTGTGGGTTTCCTCCAGGTGCTCCGATTTCCTCCCATCTTCTAAAGATGTGCCGGTTAGGTTGATTGGCCGTGGTAAATTGCCCCTTAGCGTCAGGGGGATTAGCAGGGTAAATGTGTAGGTTTACTGGAGTGGGGCCTGGTTGGGATTGTGGTCGGTGCAGACTCAATGGGCCGAGTGACCTCCTTCTGCACTGTAGGAATTCTGTGATTAAAAAAAGATCTCTAAGCGGTGTGAACTTGTTGGTGTGTCAGCAAGTTGGATGACTGATGACCTTCCCTAAACTCAGAGCAGGGGAATGGCCTCTCCTCAATGTGGACTTGCTGGTGTCACAGCAGGTTGGATGAATCAGTGAATCTCTTCTCACACACAAAACACATCAAAGGTCTTTCCCCAGTGCGACCACATTGGTGTTTTAGCAGACTGGATGACTCAATGAATCCTTCTCTTGGAGCAGGTGAATGGGTTCTTCCTGCTGTGAACTCGCTGGTGTGTCAGCAGGTTGGATGACTGAGTGAATCCCTTCCCACATACGGAGCAAGTGAATGGCCTCTCCCCAGTGTGAACTCGCTGGTGTGTCAGCAGATGAGGTGACCGAGTGAATCCCTTCCCACACTCAGCGCAGGTGAACAGCCTCTTCCTGGTGTGACTGCGTTGATGTGTCAGCAGACAGGATGGCTCAGTGAATGCTTTCCCACACTCAGAGCAGATGAATGGTCTCTCTCCAGTGTGGATTCACTGGTGTGTCAGCAAGTTGGATAACTGAGTGAATCCTTTCCCACACTCAGCACAGGTGAACGGTCTCTCCCTGGTGTGAACTCGCTGGTGTGTCCGCAGGGTAGATGAATCCTTGAATCCCTTCCCACACTCAGTGCAGGTGAATGGTCTCTCCACACTATGAACTCGCTTGTGTGTCTGCAGGTGTGATGACTGAGTGAATCTATTCCCACACTCAAAGCAGGTAAAAGGTCTTTTCCCAGTGTGGATGTGTCGGTGAATTTCCAGTTGAGATGGGGCTCTGAATCCCTTCTCACAGTCCCCACATTTCCACGGTTTCTCCATGGTGCGGGTGTCCTTGTGTCTCTCCAGGTTTGATGATCAATTGAAGCCTTGTCCACACACACAAAGCAAGTACGGTTTCTCCTCCCTGTGAATGGTGTGATATTTATTTCAGGGTGTGTAATTGGTTAATGGTCTTTCCACAGTCAGTTCGCTGGTACACTCTCACTCAGATCTGTGTGTCTTGATGCTTTTCCAGTCACATATTTAAACCTTTTGACGCAGACAGAACACCATTTCTTCATACACGCTTTTTTCATACACACTCATATAATGATCCAATCAACGCCCTCCATCTGTACATACTTCAACTCAATTCGAGACTGAAAGAGCGATGATATTCAGGTCCTTTTGAATCGAGTGAATGTGTCAGGTCTCAGTGTGACGTTTGGTTTCAGATTTCTATCGCAAATCTTCTCCTTCTCAAAACCTATAAAAGGAATTTAGAAAAGTCAGCACTGTCAGTACAGCAGAGAAATTCAGAACACACGATTCTAGTTTCAGTTGAACATTCATTCCTATTTTGTTCACCAAAAGTTGTAAACCTCAATCTCACATATTCCCTCTACTCTCACTGGGCTGTATCTAATATACACCCTCACAATTCTCCTGAAGGTGCTGATTGATGCTGAGTGGCAGACCCTACTCACTGCTTCCTGACCTGGAGACCTGAAAACCTTGATGCAGACGGCTAGACTCAATACAAACCCAACCCATAGGTACAGATTCTGGAGGAAAACATGTGTTGAATAAACACTGCTGTATTACTTGCTCAGAGCTTCATGACCATGTCAGTAAGAACTTCATTGAGGTACTGAGTGTTCACAAACACAAACTCGCTGCTTATGAGAATGCTGGAATTAGAGATGATCCAAGATTTCAAACTGAACTGGCTGGACAATTGGAGGAAATAATCTTGTGAGATACAGGGGTACAGCGGGAGAATGGGACTGACTGGATTGTTCTACAGAGAGTCAGTACAGATTCGAACGGACATATTCTGTGCTGTAATGGATCAATGACTGGAAAGGTATGTCACCACAGTGCTATATTACAAATTTGAAATAACAATAAATGAAATTTATCACAGAACCATAAATAATATATCTAATATGTACCTAACCACAAAACTAGACATAACACTGACCTATATAAAATTACTGTCCCACAAAGAATCATAAATTTACACCAGATTACACCAAACATATCCAAACATGCCAAACCTTACTATCCTCCACTTAAATGTCAACTATCTCCTGAAGAAACCAGCCCTTTAATTGTGAACATTAGGAACGAGACCATCCTTTTAGCCAGACAAATAAATGTGTCAAGCTGAGGGAGCTAAAGGATGTCAATGTATTTCAGAGAGAGAGACCTGGGCCAACCTTTCCAGAGTCTGCACCCTCCCTGGATTCACTTCCTTTCCCTTCAGTTGCTGCAAGTCCCCAATTTCCCCCAGAATGAGAAAAGAAATGGAAAGGGGGAGAAAAGAAAGTGTTTGACTCACAGATGTTGGCCTCTTTGGAGGAAGTTTGAGTCTGTCTGAAGCTCAACCTGCACTGTAACAAAGACCGCGCTCTGATTAGCTGGAGGACCAGAGTCCTTCCGGTCTTCCCAGAATTTCCATTGGTGAACACCTCAGCAGGGTTCAGAAACATTCCCGCACATGCGCAGATTCCCCTTTCCCTTGGACATGCGCAGATTCGAGCCCGGGCTATTGAGCGATTTCCCCAGCGCGAGGCATTGTGGGGCATGCGGTCGCCATTACTCCTCTGCAGCCCAGTCTCCAGACTCCTGGGACTGGGATGAAAGGTGGGAGTGACTGCACCCAGAAACAAAGCACATGTGGGTAGTCACTAGATTATATATTGATGCCCCATTAGCAAAACAGTTCACCTTCAGGCATAAAGATTGAAATTTTGGGGTGAGACACTAGGGAGGGCAAGAGGTAGTCTGAAATTGAAACCGAGAGTTAGCACATAAAGTGGAGAAGTATTGATTTGATTTATTATCGTCGGAACTGTCGATCGTTGAGTCGAGCGCCATATCCTGTTCTTATGAACAGGATTATGTAAATTATTTTGTAAATTGAGTTTGTGTCTTTATATGCCCTGTTTGTGAACAGAACTCCCACTTACCTGATGAAGGAGCAGCACTCCAAAAGCTAGTAGCTTGTGCCACCAAATAAACCTGTTGGACTTTAACCTGGTGTTGTGAGACTCCTCACATTATTTTAGTGCCCAGCAGATTATTTGGACTGAAATTGGTCTCAGTCTGTCTCTGTGTTGTGAGTGTGTGTGTATTTGTGGAAGTCAGAGTGTTTTTTTGTCTGCATGTCTGTGTGTGCGAGTTTGCCTGTGTCTGTCTGAGAGTGCATTTCTGTGAATGTGTTTGTCTTCGAGTTCGCCTGTTGCTATTTCTGAGGTTAGTTTCAATTCTCTAAATAGATTCGTCTGCGTTAATATAAAAAAATAGGAACAAGAAAAATACAGCAGCACAATCCTCCTACGTTTCTATGTTTGAAAATGACCCTTCAGTAGCCTGAGGGTTCAGTGATCTCCCAGGCAGAGGCCATTTACCTCACTTCGCCACTAGAGGGAGCTCCCTCACTGTGATTGTGTGGAATGAAGGAGTCTTGTGTTATTGTCAGTATTTTCATGTTTAAAAGATGTTTCTGTTAAAAGCTCATTGTCCGTCCAGTGACTCTGTTCATCCACATTTCTAAAACAAAAAGGTAAAGGTTACGGTCAATTGAGCCAGGGTTTTATTCTGGGACCTTCCTGCCCAGAAGTAACATCAGCTGGGATTGTAACTGAGCAGCAGAAACCTATCTTCTGTTCTATTCCCCCAATTCCCACAAAATAGTTTTTAGATTTGGGTGAGTTTGTATAAAATTGACAAAGGTGGAGATTCAAGATACTTAACAAGTGAATAAAGGCAAAAGATTCCACAGATTCTGCACAAACAAAATAAACTTTACTATACACAATGGTAAAGGGAAAACAAGTTACAATATATGGAAGGTAAAACATTCAAGGACTTTAGAGAGGAAAGGGAGATGGGATGGTAGTTTACAAGGGCATGGGTCAAATATATTTTATTGAGAAGTGGGTGATGATATCGGATTTGAAGGAGAGGAAGATATTGACAATATCAGCTGATGTAGAGAAGTTGTGCTGTCAGTAGGACAGTGGGAATAGGATTGAGGGATCAAGAGATGGGTCTCATGGGCAAGATGAGCTCTAAGAGGACATGAGGGGAGGCAGGAGAGAAACTGCAGAAAGATGAGAGTTCAGAGCTCAGACAAAGGGGAGCGTTAGAGGAGGTTTGTTCCAGTGGGTTAGGGGAAGGAGGGAAGCAGGAGAGGCAGCTGATTGGATTGTCTCAAACTTAGTGACAAAGAAGATTGTGAGTTTTATTCCCAATGAGCACTTGCGGGGAGGTGAAGATGGAAGAGGGACAATGGGAGAGCAACTCAAAAGGAATTCAGTTGTGCTGATGATATTAAAAAGATTCACAGTACTGAACACAAAGGTAATTTATTTGACTTTTATTCAGAATATTAAACAGTATAACTGGCTGGAGTTCGTTAACATCAACAAAAACAAACGCAATGAACATATTACAGTCCTGGATAGGATTAACAGCAGATTCCAATCACCATGGTTACTGGTGAATTCTTTGGTGTCTAAGCAGGTAGGATGACTGAGTGAATCTCTTCCCACTCTCAGAGCAGGTGAATGGCCTCTCCCCAGTGTGAGCTCGCTTGTGTCTCAGCAGGTTGGAGGACTGAATGAATCCCTTCCCACATTCAGAGCAGGTGAATGGCCTTTCCCCAGTGTGGGTGCGCTGGTGTAGAATGAGGTCATATGATCGCCTGAACCCAGTCCCGCAGTGAGAGCACCTGAACGGTCTCTCATCAGTGTGAACACGTTGATGGGAAGTCAGTTCACCAGAACTTTTATAGCACTTCTCACAGTCAGAGCATTTAAAAGGTCTCTCCCCAGTGTGAACTCGCTGGTGCGTCAATAGCTGGGATGACCGAGTGAATCCCTTCCCACACTCGGAGCAGGTGAATGGTCTCTCCCCAGTGTGAATTCGCTGGTGTACAGTGAGGTTATGTGAATGCTGGAACCCAGTCCCACAGTGGGAGCACCTGAATGGTCTCTCATCAGTGTGAACACGTTGATGGGACATCAGTTCCCAAGAACTTTTGAAGCACTTCCCACAGTCTGAGCATTTAAAAGGTCTCTCAAACGTGTGAACTCGCTGATGAGTAAGTAGGTGGGATGACTGAGTGAATCCCTTCCCACACTCAGAGCAGGTGAACGGCCTCTCCCCAGTGTGACTGCGCTGATGAGTTTCCAGCTGGGATGGGGAATTAAATTCCTTCCCACAGTTCACACATTTCCACAGTTTTTCCATGGAGTGACTGCACTTACGTTTTGACAGGCCAGAGGATCGGCTGAAGCCTCGTCCACACACAGAACCCGTGTACGGTTTCTCCCCACTGTGAATAGTGCTTTTTCCTTCCATGTTCAAAATCCACTGAGATTCAGTTATGATAAATTAGACGACTGGCAGTTCCTGATATGATATTTACTTTCAGTTTCCTGACTGCAAATCGTCCCCTTCTAGTCCCTGGGAAACTGATTCAAAACAGAAAAAAGGGGATTGAGAGAAAACCCACAGAGACAGGTGATGAATAGAGTCCAGACCGAAGCAACAATAAAAAAAAACACGCAGGAGGCCAGGAACTGAGGATCATCGAGATATTCAGCAGACTAGGCAGCCTGTGAGAGTTACAAACATTATTGAGGACTCAGGTTGCTGACTTGCCCTCAGTCTATAATGAAACATCTGGAGTCGGGCACTGACTAATGGCGGTCACATTTCCCACAATGCTCTGCGCCCCAGAAATGCCTCTATTCAAAGTTGCTCACCGTAATTCACTAATCATAGAATCCTTACAGTGCAGAAAGAGGCCATTTTACCCATCGAGTCTCTACTGACTCTGAGAGCATCTTTCCCAGGCTCACCTCCTATCCCAGTAACCCCACGCACTTACTCTGCTAATCCCCACCCTGACCTTTTTCTTCACCCTGCCTACAACCGCAACAATATATTCTGTACCCTTACTGTGCAAACTCCACAGAGACAGTCACCCACCGCTGGAATCGAACCCAGACTCAGTGAGGCAGCAGTGCGAACCACTGTGCCACAGTGAAGGAAGTTTGCTGCAAATTTTGGGTGATAACAATGGATGTTGCTCAGAATGTGGAGCACTGCAGCAAAGTACAGAGAGACAGAGACAGAGCAGCAGACTGGACTGAGAAATGGAGTCTGCAGACTGGAACTGGCAGCATGAGGAGAGGTTATTTAGTCTAACACTCACAGCAATCTACAACCCACCCCCATTACCGAGACAGTGAGACAGAGAATACAAACACTCACCAACACAGCTCCAGTGAAACGTCCCAGGAAAAAGGGGGAATCTGTGGCTGTTCCTGTCCTGATATAACCCCAGGACTATCAGGGGGGGGGGGGGGGGGGGGGGGTGACCTCCTGCTGTGCCCCAAATAGTTTCTCCTTCCCCTCCCCCTTGGCGCTCTCAGCTCTCAATGTGGATGGGTTGCTGGACTTTGCAGAGCCTCACTGAGCTGCGCTTGTCCCTTATCCTGCGTCACCCCTTCCCCCTGGGTTCAGTGTGTTCAGTTCGCTGCTTCGTTCCCTGCTGAACCTTCACTTAATCAAAAACAGGAAGTGCTGGAAAACCTCAGCAGGTCTGGCAGCATCTGTGATCATCCAGACTGGAAGTATTAACTCTATTCTCTCTCCACAGATGCTGAGATTTCCAGCATTTTCTGTTTCTGTTTCAGATTCCAGCACCCGCAGTATTTTCAGCTCTTTGCATCCAGGGCAGGAAGCAGTGAGCATGGATCTGTCAATCACACATGAGGACAGCCTCAACCGGGATCTTGGGTTCATGTCACACTATCTGTAACCCCCCACAACTTGCCTGGGCTTGCAAAATCTCACTAACTGTCCTTCATCTGACGAAGGAGCAGCGCTCCGAAAGCTAGTGGCGTTTGCTACCAAATAAACCTGTTGGACTTTAACCTGATGTTGTCAGACTTCTTACTGTGTTTACTCCAGTCCAACGCCTGCATCTCCACATGCAGACAATACACACCTCTTTAATCTGTGCTTAATCCTCTCTCCACTCACATTGTCTGTACCTTTAAGACTTGATTACCTGTAAAGACTCACATTCCAACCATTATCTTGTAAATTGAGTTTGTGTCTTTATATTCCCTGTTTGGGATCACGACTCCCACTCACCTGATGAAGGGGCTGCGCTCCAAAAGCTTGTGGCTTGTGCTACCAAATAAACCTCCTGCTGTGGTTTATTTGGTAGCTGGACTTTAACCTGGTGTTGTGAGACTTCCTACTGTGCTTACCCCAGTCCAACGCCGGCATCTCCACACTCTGAGTGGAAACTGAGAGAAGTAGGAGAGGCCGGAGGTGAGGAGAGATTTTATACATCTACAACTCAACAGGAACTTTGACAGAATTTCCAAACCCTGTGAACACCATCAGCTCCAAGTTCCTCCCCAACTCACACACCATCCTGACTTGTCTGACATCCAGTACTGAAAGATCAGAAATTTATTTCATATAAATACTGGGAAGACTGAACCCATTGTGTTCAGTCCCCACTACAAACTCCACTCCCTCGCCAACAACTTTATCTCTCCTCCTGGCAACTGTCTGAGGCTGAACCAGGCTGTTCACAACCAGGGTGAAATAGTTCATCCCAAGATGAGCTTCCAGCCACATGTCCACATCATCATCAAGACCACCTTCATTCATAGAAGCATTAATAGTAATTAATTAACAATAATGAATAATAAAATACAGTGTAGAAGGAGGCCATTCAGCCCATCGAGCCTGCACCGACAACAATCCCATCCAGGCCCTATCCACATATTTCCCTGTTAATCCCCCTGATACCAAGTGGCAATTTATCGTGGCCAATCCGTCGAACCGGCACATCTTTGGACTGTGGAAGGAAACCAGAACACCCAGAGGAAACCCACACAGACACGGGGAGAATGTAGAAACTCTGCACAGACAGCGACCCGAGGCTGGAATTGAACCCGGGTCCCTGGCGCTGTTAGGCAGCTGCACTAACCACTGTGCCACCGGGTCACATGTCAGTGCCATCGCCCGACTCCAGCCCAGTCTCAGCTCATCTGGAACCCTCACCCATTCCATTGTGACGTCACACTCTCACCCATTCCATTGTGACGTCACACTCTCACCCATTCCATTGTGACTTCACACTCTCACCCATTCCATTGTGACGTCACACTTTCACCTATTCCATTGTGACATCACACTCTCACCCATTCCATTGTGATGTCACACTCTCACCCATTCCATTGTGACGTCACTCTCACCCATTCCATTGTGACGTCACACCTTCACCCATTCCATTGTGACATCACACCCTCACCCATTCCATTGTGACGTCACACCCTCACCCATTCCATTGTGACGTCACACCCTCACCCATTCCATTGTGACCTCACACTCTCACCCATTCCATTGTGACGTCAGGGCTTCACTCTCCGATCACAATCCCTGCCGGCCTCCCACATGCAGCCTCAATGGCGGCAGTCAGCCCGGGTCTAACACCACAAGCTGCCGCTCCATTTGGTACAAAGTGGGGGACCGGGAAGTTCATTTCCGGGGTTTGGGTTTGAACAACATGTTTACGAAACCTCTCCACCCACCCGCCACATTTATCATTCCCCGCGCGCCGCCCTCTACCTCGTATTGATCTCGCTTCCGAGTTGAAACCGTCCGTCCGTCGCCATTACCCGCACTGCGCATGCTTCAGGTCCCGCCCCTCATTCACTCCGATTGCTTGGAGGACCAGCCGCTCCCGCTCGGTCCTCCAGCCCCGCCCCTCATTCACTCCGATTGGCTGGAGGACCAGCCGCTTTCCCGCTCGGTCCTCCAGTCCCGCCCCCTCTTCCTATTGGTCCGGAGCCGCCGTCAATCAGTTCCCGGGCATTGTGATGTGGAGCATGCGCAGTGTCATTGCTGGCCTTGGCGCTTGTTTGTCCCGGAGAAGCGGAGTCAGCGTTAGGCGGTGGCTGGGAGGATTTGGAAACACTTTGTGGATCCGCAAACCCTTCAGAATCATTGTCAGCTCCCTGGTTTGCAGCTGCGGGGCTTCTCCCTCCCTCCCGGGAACAGGCCCAGGCTCAGCCACTGGAGGATGGTTCACATCAGAGGATGGGGGAGGGGGACAATAAATAAGAGGTTACACTTTGGCCTCAAATCAATGAGGACTCTGATCTCTGGGAAGGAAGGAAACCCTGGGAGGTGGGCGGGGAGGATTCACAAACACCCGCTGGAGGCCCCAACACCCCCAATAAGACCCATTGGTTTTATTGTCAGTCTGCAGACAGCAGCTGGAGAACTGAACCCAGTAAGAAGTTTAACAACACCAGGTTAAAGTACAACAGGTTTATTTGGTCGCAAAAGCCACAAGCTTTCGGAGCCTTAAGCACCTTCAGGTGAGTGGGAATTCTGTTCACGAACAGGGTACATAAAGACACAAACTCAATTTACAGAATAATGGTTGGAATGCGAATACTTACAGCTAATCAAGCCTTAATACCACATCATGAACTGAACCCAGACAGAGGAGAGGGAGGGAGAAAACTGGGAGTGGAGGAAAGAAATGGTGGAGATGGGTTTGGATTTCAGCCCAGGGAGGAGGGAGAGAGTGTGGGACGGGGATTTACAGATTTGGGGGAACAAGAAAGGAAAAAATGTTCCAGAGAAACTGGAATTGTTCAGAATTTCTATCCTGTTCTGAGTGTGATGACTTTTCTAAATGTTTTTTACAGGATATTCGAAGTGAAGGAACGGCAGACAGAAAACTCAAACCGGACATCACATCTGACAAAGTCATTCAGTTCCTTAGGAGCTGAATATCATCGGTCTTTGAATGTGGAAGGAGAAATATTTGTCTGTTCTGCCTGTGGGCAAAGAAATTTAACATCAGTGTGACCGGAAAAGCATCGGGACAAACACACACCCGAGTGAGAGTGTTCCAGTGAACTGAATGTGGAAAGATTTTTAACCAGTTACACAGCCTGAAAAAACATCACACTTTTCGCAGCAGGGTGAAATGGTATGCATGTTGTGTGTGCGGACCAGGCTTTAACTGATCATCCAACCTGGAGAAGCACAAGGACACCAGCACCATGGAGAAACCGTGGGAATGTGTGGATTGTGGGAAGGGATTCGGTTTCCCATCACAATTGGAAGATCATCGGCGCAGTCACACTGGGGAGGGACCGTTCACCTGCTCCGTCTGTGGGAAGGGATTCACCCATTCATACAATCTTCTGACTCACCAACGGGTTCACACTGGGGAGAGGCCGTTCACCTGCCCTGTGTGTGGGAAGGGATTCACTCGCTCATCCCACATTGTGACACACCAACTTGTTCACACTGATGAGAAACCGTTTACATGTTCTGACTGTGGGAAGAGTTTTAAATGCAAAAAAGATCTGCTGACACACCAACGAATTCACACTGGGGAGAGACCGTTCACCTGCTCTGTGTGTGGGAAAGAATTCATTCAGTCATCCCACTTGCAGACACATCAACTTGTTCACTCTGATGACAAACTTTTTAATTGTTCCCACTGTGAGAAGAGCTTTAAAAATAAAAAGGATCTGCTAATGCACCAATATACTCACAATGGGGAGAGGCCATTCACCTGCTGTGTGTGTGGGAAGGGATTCAGCCGTCCATCTGCCCTATTGAACCACCAGAGAATTCACACTGGGGAGAGACCCTTCACCTGCTCCGACTGTGGGAAGGGATTCATTAATTCATCCAATCTTCTGATACACCAGCAGCTCCATACAGGGGATCGACCGTTCACCTGCTCTGAATGTGGGAAGAGATTCACCCGTTCATACAACCTCCTGACACACCAGCAGGTTCACAGTGAGGAGAGGCCATTCACTTGCTCCGTGTGTGGGAAAGGATTCACTCGTTCATCCAACCTATTGAATCACCAGCGAGTTCACAGTGAGGAGAGGCCATTCACCTGCTCCACGTGTGGGAAGGGATTCAGTCAGTCATCCAACCTGCTGACACATCAGAGAGTTCACAGTGGGGAGAGGCCATTTACCTGCTCTGTCTGTGGGAAGGGATTTTCTCATTTATCTGATCTTCTGAAACACCAGCGAGTTCACACTGGGGAGAGGCCGTTCACCTGTAATGTCTGTGGAAAGGGATTTATTCAGTCATCCCACCTGCTAACACACCGGCGAGTTCACAAACGACTGCAAGGTTTGGATTCTACTCTTCTTGATGCTGTTAATCATATCCAGGTCTGAATCGTGTTCACTCTGACAGTCTTCATCCGTTAGGTTTAATATTCTGAATAAATATGAAATATACCAGCTTTGTTTTTTAAAATTGTTGTAGATTTTTGTCTTTCCCACCTGACCCCACATCACCAGGCTGGAGCTCAGAAAGGACAATGGGGGGAGGATCATATGGCAAACAGGACGCAGTCCTTCAGGGTCACAGAGAGGGACAAACAGCACGTTGGTCTTCCTCATCTCTCTTCACGACAGCAAAGTATCCATATGGTTTAATTCTGAGATGTGCAAGAACCTCAGTCGCTCCCTTCCATGTTTCAGCGCTCCTAGACCAGGAACAGAAGTTCCTTTACAACTGTGTTTAGAGTCAGGAAGAACAACAGTGAATGCTGGAAGCGTGCTGCTAAATTAGAGATTGGCGCAAAACTGGGATCTGTTCCTGACTGAGAGTGA
Organism: Mustelus asterias; assembly: GCF_964213995.1. Classification (NCBI taxonomy): domain Eukaryota; kingdom Metazoa; phylum Chordata; class Chondrichthyes; order Carcharhiniformes; family Triakidae; genus Mustelus; species Mustelus asterias. Next base: position 5,896,484 of record NC_135830.1, read on the forward strand.
AACGGCAGGATTAGATTTCCAGACTGAAAATGCAGAAAAGTCTAAAATATTTTAATGTGTTTGTGTCAGTGCCAGTTTATTGAACAGAAACCGGCTTCAAATAAATTGGTTGAAGTCTGCATTAAAGTAGCAGCTGGAGAGTTCAAAGGACCCTGTTAACTGCTGGGACAATTAGACAACAATTTGATTCCCAGATAAAAAGGAGCTGCAGCGTGTCCAAGAATTCCCAGTTTTGTTGTGTGCTTCCCACACACTGTCCTTTTAAATAAACCTCACTCCTATCAACCTTTAACCATTATAAACAGAATAGAGAGAAGAGTGAAGCTGTGCCTGTCCCTTTAACTGGAAACTGAGCAGCATCAAGCCCCAACTGTCCCTTTAAGAATGGATGATGTGCTCAGCTGAAGATTCCTATTGGTAGTTTTCTGGGTGATCTCCTTATTTTGGATTATTCTCAGTGATCCTCAGTTGTGTGAACCTCTTCTCACTCACTTGATATCTCACCTCTCTGTCAGATATTCAATATCTCTCTTCTCTGTCAGGTACTCACTTAATATCTCTCCTCTGTCAGATACTGACTCACTTAACATCGCTCTCCTCTCAGACACTCACTTCACTTACCTTCCACCCCTACACTCAATTAAACACGCTCCTTTCTCTCACTCACTTAACCTCTCTCTCAAATACTGTCTAAGTCACTTAACCTCTATCTTTCTCTCAGACGCTCATTCATTTAACTTTTCTATGTCAGATAGTGCTGAAACTCACTCAATTTTTTCATTCTCCGGTTATCTCTCTCTAAAAAAGCACCAAACACCCTCAATCTCTCTTCTCTGTCTGAGACAACATCGAATTTACAGAGACTCAATCTCTGTTTTTTTTATTCATACGTGGGAAATAGGTGTCGCTGACTGGCCAGCATTTATTCCCCATCCCTAGTTGCCCTTGTTCAGAGGGCAGTTGAGAGGCAACCACATTGCTGTGGCCCTGGAATCACATGTAGACCAGACCGGGTAAAGACGGCAGATTTCCTTCCCTAAAAGACATTAGTGAACCAGGTGGGTTTTTCTGACAATATTTTCATGGTCATCACTCGATTCTTAATTCCAGATTTTTAAAATTGAATTCAAATTCCACCATCTGCCATGGCAGTATTCGAATCTGGGTCCCCAGAAAATTTGCTGAGTTTCTGCATTAACACCTAGCGATAATACCACGAGGCCATTGTCTCCCCACTTCTCTCTCCCACTTCCTCTGACAGGCCCTGACTCACTCTCATTTTCTGAATGCCCTCTTTGGGGGAAACTCATTCCTTTCTATAATTTCCCCTCATCTCTCCCAGTGATGACCCTCAGTCCATCTCCCAATTCATTGACTGTTAAAAACCCAAATAATCTTTGTTTATTGTTTAACATGGGAATGGAGGTGAATGTAATGCTGAGACCGGCAGCAATCTGTGTGGTTGTTCTTGATGCTGTCAGAGTGAGTTCACCCTCACAGACAGGAAGACCGTTCACTGTGATAACATCAAACTGATGTCGCCTGTTTCATTTTCAGGAAATACAACTTCCTGTTTCTCTGCTGCCGGTTGCAAACCGCACATCTCACTTCTGGGCAAAAAATAAATCCAGGGGCCACAATCTGGTGAGAACATCTGTCAGTGCGGCTTATATCTATCCACAGAGACAGGGCAGAGTCACACAGGATCAGAATCACACAGGATCACATTGCGGTGATATTTACAAATGAGCCTGTTATTTCTGTTCAGAGTCTCCATTCCGGATATAATGAGCTGTATTTGTGGATCAGTCACTGAGTTCCCTCTGCTCCCCATAGCCAGGAACTGATTGCCTGCTCCCTTAGATTTTATATCATTCTCTCTGAATTGCTTGTTTCCTCTGTTTCTCAGCTTTTATCTTTGACTACCTCAACTTTCTGTTTTTTAAAATCTCTCTCAATTTTTCTCTGTCTTTCTGTCTCTCCTCTGTATCTCTCTCAGTCTCTGTGCGACCCGATTTAAGGGTTTCTGATTGATTATAAAAGGAAAAACAGGGATAAAAGCAGAAAAACTCAGCAGGTCTGGCAGCATCTGTTTGAGAGAAACAGTGAACATTTTGAGTCCATATGATTCTTCAGGGCAGGAAAAACATGGGTTTTCTGTCTTAGGTCAGGATGGGGAGGTTTAATAGAGATGTTTAAAATGACAAACGAGTTATGATAGTGTCAATGGAGAGGAACTGTTTCCCAGAAGCAGGAGGGTCTGTCGATGGAGAGAATCTATTTCTCAGGTGCAGGAAGGTCTGTCGATGGGGACAATCTATTTCCCAGATATTGGAGGATCTGTCGATAGGAAGAAACTGTTTCCCAGGTGCAGGAGGGTCGGTAAGCAGAGGACACAGAGATTTAACATAATTGACAACATTACTGGAGGGGGTGATGAGGATAAGTTTTTACACAATTTGATTTAATCTGGAATGCAAACTGACAGGTGCTAGAATCAGGTTTGATAGTAAATTTCAAAGGGAATTGGATAAATACTTGCAGAGGGTAAATTGACAGAGTTATGGTGAATGGGATTAATTGGACAACTCATTCATCTTTGTGACATTCTGAATGTTTCTCTCCTGAGGTGTTAACATTTGATCTTTTCAGTCACAATGTGTCTCAAACAGAAGATCAAAACATTGGGTTTGATGAGCTGTCAGGTCTGTTTCCCATGTGTCTGTGTAACTTAAGAATTGCAGATAACCATGAGAAGGAACTGATTATTTTCAGTTCCTCAAACAGATAAAGCACAGATATCAGAAATCTCTGGAGTTCCCCATGTCCTCATTATTCTCCCCTTGAGTATAACAGCTCTCAGTCAAGCAGAGTCAGTAACACATGTTTCTGCCATGATGTTTGCATTCCTATTTTACCACTTACCTCCCAGTGACACTCGGCATAACACAGAAACCTCAAAATATCATTGCCCACTTACACCTTGTCCTCCTATTACAATCAAATGTTTGTTGGGCCTCTTGTCTCTCTTAATGTCAGATTACCTGCAGGCAAAATGACCTCAGAGACACTGGAACCGATCTTTGTGATTATTATTGTTACACCAGATTCCAATCAGTCCCAGGAGCTGCAGTTGTAAAATACAGCAAAATTGAAATAACAGGCAGGTTATTGTCAAATAGTAAGTGGCAGAGTGGCACATAACAGAATTGGAATCTATTGTATCAATAGACCATGAATCACTCGCTATCAAATGAGACCCAAACTTTGGTTATGGTGCACTAGAGACTGACTGTATTATCATTACATTGGACCCCGGGACCTAGAATTCCTGATTCTAAAATGCCACCCCTATTACCTTCCATGGGAGTTCACCTCTTAGCCCGACAGCAGTTTACTTCCCACCCCACGCAGACGTGAAGACCACGCTGGACGAAATATATACTACCACAAATAGTCTTGAGACGAAACCTCCTGAGGCCTTGTTCATCTTAGCTGAAACTTCAATCAGACCAAGCTCAAGGGCGTTCTACTAAGATACCAGCAACACATCTCCTGTTCCATCAGAGGCCCAAACATCCTAGACCACTGCTATACAAATATCAAACATACCTACCGCTCTATCGCCAGCCCACACCGTGGCAAATCACGGCTGTGCTCCTGCACCCAGCTTAAAAGCAAAAACTGAAATAGAAGAATCTGTCAAAGAAAGTGGTGCAATGCTGGTCTGAGGAATCGGATGATCTCCTACTGGACTGCTTAGAGTCAATAGACTGAACAGTATTTAAAACTGCGAGCAGCCTGAATGAGTGCACCACTACAGTAACTGACTCATTCGTAAGCGTGTAGAAGACTGTGTGCCAAAGAAGCAAATCCACGTGTTTCCCAACTGGAAACCATGGATGAACAGGGAGAGCCACTGTCTGCTGAAGTCCAGATCTGAGGCGTTCATGTCAGGCGACTCTGACCTATACAAGACAGTAAGAAGTCTCACAACAGCAGGTTAAATTGCAACAGGTTTATTTGGTAGCACAAGCTTTTGGAGTGTCACTCCTTCAGATGAAGAAAGAGTGACACTCCGAAAGCTTGTGCTACCAAATAAACCTGTTGCACTTTAACTTGGTGTTGTGAGACTCCTTACCGTGCCTACTCCAGTCCAACGCCTGCATCTCCACATCATCTATATAAGATAACCAGATATGATCCATCAAAGATGCCAAAAGACAGTACCGGACCAAGCTGGAGTCCCAGGCTATCCACATGGACTCCTGCCGACTATGGCATGGTCTGCAATACATAAAAGGCTACAAGTTGAACGCAGGCAAAATTACCAGCTCCAATGCACCCCTCCCCACTGAAGTCAACACATTCCATGCCCGTTATGAGCAAGAGGTCAGCGAGAGCACGCCCCCCATCCCAGAAGCTTCCGATGAACATGTATCCAAGGTCACCAGTGCAGACATCAGAGCAGCCTTCTCAAAAGTCAACCCATGGAAAGCAACTGGCCCAGACAGGGTACCCGGATGAGCACTCAGGTCCTGCGCAGACCAGCTGGCAAGGGTATTCACAGACATCTTCAACCTCTCTTTCCAACAATCTAATGTCCCTACCTGCTACCTGTACAGGAATGAGATAGAGAATCTGGTGAACTGGTGTGGCAACAATAATCTCTACCTCAATGTCAACAAAACAAAAGAGATTGTCGTTGACTTCAGGAAGCGTAAAGGAGAACATGCCCTGTCTACATCAATGGGGATGAAATAGAAAGGGTCAAGAGCTTCAAGCTTTTAGGTGTCCAGATCACCAACAACCTGTCCTGGTCCCCCCATGCTGACATTATAGTTAAGAAAGCCCACCAATGCCTCTACTTTCTCAGAAGACTAAAGAAATTTGGCATGTCAGCTACGACTCTCACCAACTTTTACAGATGCACCATAGAAAGCATTCTTTCTGGTTGTATCACGGCTTGGTATGACTCCTGCTCTGCCCAAGACCGCAAGGAACTACAAAAGGTTGTGAATGTAGCCAAAGAAAAGCCAGGCAGCGTGCCTTAATGACTATCATCCTGTGGCTCTGACAAAGCAACTTTTTGTGATTCATGCACAAGGACATCCAGGTTCCTCTGCACAGCAGCATGCTGCAATTCTTTACCATTTCAATAATAGTCCATTTTGCTGTTATTCCTACCAAAATGGATGACCTCACATTTACCAACATTGTACTCGATTTCTGTTGGCAAAATAGGTTGCATGCTTACTTTTTAATTATGCAATGTTCAGAGCACTAAATTTGACACACAGAATCATAGAATCCTGACAGTGCAGAAGGAGGCCATTCGGCCCATCAAGCCTGCACCGACAACAATCCCACCCAGGCCCTATCCCAATAACCTCATGCCCTGACACAAAAGGGGCAATTTACCATGGCCAATCCACCTAACCTGCACATCTCTCAACTGTGGGAAGAAACCCACGCAGACACAGGGAGATTGTGCAAACTCCACACAGTAAACTGAGGCTGGAATTGAACCCAGGTCCCTGGCGCTGTGAGGCAGCAGTGCTGACCACATGCGACCAATAACCAAGGACATGGCAGACATGACCAGTGTGTGAATTGCTGATGAATGGTCTTGTCCCTGTTGTTCCAATCTGTGTCCACAAAGGGACAATCCAATGGCAGAGCCATTGCCCAGCATTCACTGCGGGAGCTGCTGCGCATGCGCACTGTCAGGCTGTGATTGGAGCATGCGCAATGCAGGTGCTGCAGCTTGACGGAAGCGTGAGGAGCTCGTGTGGCTTTTGCAACGGGTGAAATAAAACACCGAGTGTGGATGGGGAATAGAGCCGGTGGGTGGAGAGATTTCATTACCACCAGACTCAGCTCGCAAAGTTCGAGTAAAAATCTAACGGTCCCCCATTTGGACCGAGAGGATTGTTCGGTAGTTCTCTCGGTGTGGGGCCTGGCTCACCGATCGCCATCTTTATAAGGGGCAATGTTCCGGTAAGGACGCTGCCATCTTTATAGGGGGCAATACCAGCAGCAGGAGAGAACTTTATGCATTTCTATGTTAAAAGCAAAATACTGAGGGTGCTAGAAATCTGAAATAAAAACCGAAAATGGTGGATTGCTACCCTGGGCTGACAGTAATGCATTTACAGGATACGCAAAAGAGAGAATTCACAATTCAAAACATTGCATCTAGATTCAGTCGATTCATCAAGATCATTGACCTTTGAATGTGCAAAGAAGCTGTTCTGTCTGTGGGAAATGATTTCAGCTATCAATGCGTCTGGTATTTGAAAATAAGAATGATAATTTCAAAATCAAGATTCCGCTTGACTGGAAATCATGGCAAAGTACTGCAGATGCTGAAATCTGACGAAGGGTCATCCTGACTCGAAAAGTTGGTTCTATTCTCTGTCCATGGATGCTGTTAGACCTGCTGAGAGTTTCCAGCATTTTTTGCTTTTGTTGTGACTGGGAATCAATGTAGGTGAGCAGGCACTGAGATCTTGGGGCTAACTGGACTTGCTGTCATAGAGTCACACAGCACAGAAAGAGATCCTTCAGCCCATAAGGGAACAAGCGAAGAAAAGATGTTCCACAGAATCAGAATTGTCTATTCAGAATTTCTGTCCTGTACTTACGAGGATTAATTTTATAAACTCCTTTTACAGGCTCTGAGAAAGGGAGGAATTCCAAACAACAACATCAAAACAAACATGACATCCAACATCTACTCACTTGATTCATCAGCGCTTGAATATTGTGGACCTTTGAATGTGGAATGAGAAATGTTTCTCTGTTTCTGTCTGAGGATTTCAAACTGAAAGTTTTGAAACAATTGACTGGAAAAGCACCGAGTGAGAGTGTTCCAGTGAACTGACTGTGGAAAGAGCTTTAACCAGTTATACAGCCTGATAGAACATCACAGCATTCACAGCACGGAGAAACCATACAGGTTTCAACTGATTGTCCAACTTGGAGAGTCACAAGGACACTGGCACCATGGAGAAACTGTGGAAATCTGGGGACTGTGGGAAGGGCTTCAATTACCCAACGCTGAAAACACATTACCATTGTCACACTGGGGAGACACCATTCACCTGCTCTGTCTGTGGGAAGCGATTCACTCAGTCATCCCATCTCACTGACCATCAACTTGTACACAGTGATCAGAGACCTTTTCAATGTTCTGATTGTGAGAAGAGGTTTAAAAGCAAGAAGCATCTGGTAGCACATCAGCTTGTTCATACTGGGGAGAGGCCGTTCCTCTGCTCTGTGTGTGGGAAGAGATTCAATCGGTCATCCCACCTTCTGACACATCAGCAAGTTCACACTGGGGAGAGACCATTCCTCTGCTCTGTGTGTGGTAAAGGATTCATTCAGTCATCCCAACTTCTGAGACATCAGCGAGTTCACACTGGGGAGAGGCCATTTACCTGCTCTGAGTGTGGGAAAGGATTCAGTCAGTTGTCTGACCTTCTGGTACACCAACGGGTTCACACTGGGGAGAGGCCATTCACCTGTTCTGTGTGTCGGAACAGCTTTGCTCAGTCATCTACTCTTCAGAGACACCAACGAGTTCATACTGGAGAGAGGCCATTCACCTGCTCTGAGTGTGGGAAGGGATTCATTCAGTTATCCGACCTTCTGAGACACCAGCGAGTTCACAAATGATTGTAGAATTTGGAGTTTGTCATTGTTGCTTTTAGAGACATCCAGGACTGAACATGTGGCTGTGTAAGCTGAGGTGTGTAAGAAATGTGTCCCAGCCACGCTCTTCCATGGTTCAGAGCTCTTAGAGACAGAACAGAAGCTCCTTTACAACTGGGTTTAGAGTCAGGAAGAACAACGGTGAATATTGGAAACGTGATGTCAAGTCAGAGATTGGTGTTAAATTGGGATCTGTTCCAGACTGAGACTCTGAAAATAAATAGAAATGTGGGATGAACATTTGAAATGTTTGTGTGATATTCTTGATCAGACAATAACAGCACTCTACATTTTTATTGTCTCTTTAACACAGTAAATGTGAGAACTGACACTGTTTTCAGATGATGTCATTGATGGGAATATGTTCATGAGAAATAAGAGGCCAAGCCTCTGGAGACACCAGAGGTAAGTGTGGGAATGGGAAGTGAAGATATTATCAGTGATTCTCTGACTCTGATTGAAGAGAGAATAGTTTTAAAGTTTACTTATTTATTAGTGTCACAAGTAGACGTACATTAACACTGCAATGAAGTTACTATGAAAATCCCCTGGTCGCCACATTCCTGCACCTGTTCAGGTACACTGAGAGAGAATTTAACATGGTCAATGCACCCTAACCAGCACATCTTTTGGACTGTGGGAGGCAACCAGAACATCCGGAGGAAACTCACGCAGACAAGGGGAGAATGTGCAGACTCTGCACAGACAGTGACCCAAGCCGAGAATCATACCCGGGTCTCTGGTGCTTGTGGCAGCAGTGCTAGCCACCGTACCACCCATATAGATCCAGGAGAGAGCAGCCCCACCCAGCTGCACAACAGTGGAGAGGGATGGAGCAGGATGATGTGGGCAACCTTGTCAAAGGCTGCAAATAGGTCGAGGATGAGAAGGGAGAGTTTATCTTTGTCGCAGTCACATAGGATGTCAGTGCGGACTTTGATAAGAGCTGTTTCAGTAATGTGGCAAGGCAGAAACCTGATTGAAGAATTCAAATATGGAGTTCTGGGAAAGATGGCCTTGGGTTTTGGGACATGACAAAACATTCAGTGTGAATGAGGGGGCAGGGCTGGAACACCAATGAGAGCGGCGGGTCCTCCAACCAATCGGAGTGAATGAGGGGGCGGGGCTGGAGGACCGAGCGCGAGCAGCGAGTCCTCCAACCAATCGGAGTAAATGAGGGGCGGGGCTGGAGGACCGAGCGAGAGCGGCTCGTCTTCCAACCAATCGGAGTGAATGAGGGGCGGGGCTGACGGCGAGTTGCACTGTGGTGATCTGGAGCATGCGCAGTGCCGATCACTGAGGATTGAGGCGGTTGTGGAAATATTCAGTCCACGCGATAAAACGGGTAAATCAGGAATGAGTGATGGAGCCGGTGGGTGGGCGGGCTTGGAGGCTTTATAAAAATCCGGTGTACGCCTCAAGTCCCCAATAGGAAGCTCGGATTCGATATTTGAACCGTTGACAACTGCTCGGGCTTTTTCCCCGATTCAGGCCCGGGTGAACGACCGCCATCTTGACAGTGTGTCGCCGAGCGCACGCGCAGACAGAGGGAGCTCCAGGCTCAGCCCCGCCCCTCATTCAGTCTGATTGGTCGGAGGACCAGCCACTCCAGCTCGGTCCTCCAGCCCCGCCCCTCTTCCTATTGGTCCGGAGCCGCCGTCAATCAGCCCCCGGGCATTGTGAGCTGGAACAAACCCTTCAGAATCATTGTCAGCTCCCTGGTTTGCAGCTGCGGGGCTTCTCCCTCCCTCCCGGGAACAGGCCCAGGTTAACGGCCCCATCCTGGCTCAGCCACTGGAGGATGGTTCACATCAGGGGATGGGGGAGGGGGACAATAAGTTATACAATCCCGACAGTGCAGAAGGAGGCCATTCGGCCCAGTGAGTCTGCACCGACCACAACCCCATCCCTCACTGTTTGTATGTTCCCACAATTCTGGGAGACGCCAGCCTTACACAGCCTGACCTCAGTTCTGGCAAGACCCAGAGTCGCTGAGCAGAAACTGATAGCCAAGTTTCGCACACATGAGGACGGCCTCAACCGGGATCTTGGGTTCATGTCACACTATCTGTAACCCCCACGACTTGCCTGGGCTTGCAAAATCTCACAAATTGTCCTGTCTGGAGACAATACACATCTCTAACCTGTGCTTAACGCTCCCTCCACTCGCATTGTCTGTACCTTTAAGACTTGATTACCTGTAAAGACTCGCATTCCAATCATTATTCTGTAAATTGAGTTTGTGTCTTTTTATGCCCTGTTTGTAATCAGAACTCCCACTCACCTGACGAAGGGGCAGCGCTCCGAAAGCTAGTGGCGTTTGCTACCAAATAAACCTGTTCGACCTTAACCTGGTGTTGTGAGACTTCTTACTGTTTTTACACCAGTCCAACGCCAGTATCTCCACATCATGACATTTAAGGGGACAGTAAATTAATATAGGACAGATATAGGACACTGCGGGCGTGCGGTGGACTGAAAGGATTGAGTATGTGGACTTTAAGAAAGAGGTTGTGCTGGAATCTTTGAATGGCATCAAGATAGATAAGTCGCCGGGTCCGGATGGGATGTACCCCAGGTTACTGTGGGAGGCGAGCGAAGAGATTGCAGAGCCTCTGGCGATGATCTTTGCGTCGTCGATGGAGACGGGAGAGGTGCCGGAGGATTGGAGGATTGCGGATGTGGTTCCTATTTTCAAGAAGGGGAATAGGGATAGCCCAGGTAATTACCGACCGGTGAGTCTAACCTCAGTCGTTGGTAAACTGATGGAGAAGATCCTGAGGGACAGGATATATGAGCATTTAGAGAGGTTTAGTATGCTCAAGAATACTCAGCATGGCTTTGTCAAGGGCAGATCATGCCTTACGAGCTGGTGGAGTTCTTCGAAAATGTGACTAAACACATTGACGAAGGGAAGGCGGTAGATGTGGTTTATATAGATATTAGCAAGGCGTTCGATAAGGTCCCCCATGCAAGGCTTCTAGAAAAGGTGAGAGGGCATGGGATCCAAGGGGCAGCTGCCCGGTGGATCCAGAAATTGCTTGCCCAAAGGAGGCAGAGAGTGGGTATAGATGGGTCTTTTTCTAAATGGAGGTCGGTCACCAGTGGTGTGCCCCAGGGATCTGTTCTGGGACCCTTGCTGTTTGTCGTTTTCATAAATGACCTGGATGAGGAAGCGGAGGGATGGGTTGGTAAGTTTGCCGACAACACGAAGGTTGGTGGGGTTGTGGATAGTCTGGAGGGATGTCAGAAGTTACAGAGGGACATAGATAGGATGCAAGACTGGGCGGACAAGTGGCAGATGGACTTCAACCCAGATAAATGCGTAGTGGTCCATTTTGGCAGGTCAAATGGGATGCAGGAGTACAATATAAAGGGAAAGACTCTTAGTACTGTAGAGGATCAGAAGGACCTTGGGGTCCGGGTCCATGGGACTCTGAAAGCGGCCCCGCAGGTGGAGGAGGTAGTTAAGAAGGCGTATGGTGTGCTGGCCTTTATCAATCGAGGGATTGAGTTTAGGAGTCCGGGGATAATGCTGCAGCTATATTAGACCCTCGTCAGACCCCACATGGAGTACTATGCTCAGTTCTGGTCGCCTCACTATAGGATGGATGTGGAAAAGATTGAAAGGGTGCAGAGGAGATTTACAAGGATGTTGCCTGGATTGAGTGGCATGCCTTATGAGGATAGGCTGAGGGAGCTTGGTCTTTTCTCTTTGGAGAGACGAAGGATGAGAGGAGACCTATAGAGGTGTATAAGATGTTGAGAGGCATAGATCGGGTGGACTCTCAGAGGCTTTTTCCCAGGGTGGAAATGTCTGCTACAAGAGGACACCAGTTTAGGGTGCTGGGGGGTAGGTACAGGGGAGATGTTAGGGGTAAGTGTTTGACACACTTCTGTTAAAATCCTGGTTGATTTGTACAAATAGAAAATCACTCTCTTTCTCTTCTTCTGCTTCCAATCCTCTCTCCCTCTTCTCCCCTCATAGAGGTCTTAATCTTGTGTAGGCTCAGATGGGGGTCAGCTTCCCTTCCCTGAAGGTTATTAATGAGCCAGTTGGGTTTTTAACAATCCAGCAGTTTCCATGCTCACTTTTTCCTTGTGCCAGCCCCAAAAATTGCCATATTTATTCAGCTCAATTTCACAACCTGCCTTTGTGTTTTGTGGATTCTCTCACTTTTTTTTCTGTTTTAAATTCACTTGACAGGGTCTTAGAAGGGGTGGTTTTGCAACAGGGAAACCGGAAACCAAACATCATATCGGGATCTGACAAAGTTGCCCAAATTATTGGAACTGAATATCATCAAATTTTGAACATGGAAAGAAAAAAATCCCTGTTCATACTGGTGGGAAATTGTACATGTGTTCTGTGTGTGGACGAGGCTTCAGCCAATCTTCTGGCCTGTCGAGACACAAGCGTATTCACACTGGTGAGAAACTGTGGAAATGTGGGGACTGTGAGGAGGCATTTGGTTACCCGTCTGAGCTGGAAACTCAGTGACGCATTCACCTGCTTTATATGTGGGAAGGGATTCACTCGGTCATCAAACTTGCTGACGCACCAGCGAGTTCACACTGGAGAGAAGCTGTTCACCTGCTCCGTGTGTGATTCATCCAACTGGCTGAAACACCAGCGAGTTCATACTGGGGAGAGACCATTCACCTGTTCTGAATGTGGGAGAGGATTCACCCATTTATCCACCTTGCTGAGACACCAGCGAGTTCACATTGACGAGAGACCTTATAAATACCCGGAATGTGGGAAGTGCTATAAAGGTTCCTGGGAACTTACGTCCCCTCAAAGTGTTCACACTGAAGAGAGACTGTTCAGGTGCTCTCACTATGGGACTAGGTTCAGGCAATCATCTCAACTCACTGGACACCAGTGTATTGACACTGGGGAGAGGCCATTCACTTGCTCTGAGTGTGGGAAGGACTTTATGCAGTCATCCACCCATCTGAGACATCAGCGGGTTCACACTAAAGACAGACTTTTCAAAGGTCCAGACTGTGGGAAGTGCTATAAAGGTTCTGAGGAACTGATGTCCCACCAACATCTTCACAATGATGAGAGACCATTCAGGTGCTCTCACTGCGGGACTGGGTTCAGACAATCATCACCCCTCACTGTCCACCAGCGCACTCACATGGGGAGAAACCATTCACCTGCTCCAAGTGTGGGAAGGGATTCATTCAGAAATCTCACTTGCTGAAACACCAACGAGTTCACAAGTAACTACATTGATTGGATTTTCCTGTTAATCTCATCCACGACAACCATCTTCAGTGGAGTCTGTTTCTGTTCATGTGAATAAACTCCAGGCCTGTTACAGTTAATATTGTTGATCAAAGGAAAATAAATCAGTTTTGTCTGAAGCACACAGTGCGGTAAATCTTTTTAATTTCTCATTCATGTTAATTTCTTTGGAAGGGCTCTCCCTCTCTCCTGTCTCCTTCCATCCTCACCTCCAGTAACAAGTGTGAGGAGCTCATGGAGCTTCTTTGTCACTCAGATTGAGACAAATTGATCAACTACCTCTGCTGCTTCCCTTCCTTCCATTAGCCCATTGAGCCAGACTTTATAGAAAGTTCCTCATCCAAGTCCTAACCCCAGGTTTCTCCAGTTTCTATCCTATATCTCACTTATGCCCTCTCAGAGCACATACTGTCTTCTGTTGTATTGACCCTATTCCCACTAAACCACCGAGCACCCACCTTTCCCGTGTTAGCTGATACTGTTTGCAGCTCTCAATCTCTTTTAATCTCTTTTAATTCTGTCCCTCCTCCCTTCAAATTCACCACCATCACCCATCCTAAAAAATCAATCTGTGACCACACCGTTCTCGCCAACAACCGCTCCATCTCATATCACTTTTCTCTCCCAAGTCCCTGAACTCAGAGTCCCTCTGGGATCTATCCATGGCCCCTCCTATCTCTCATCTACATGCTGCCACTATGTTATATCATTCAAAAGCACCATGTTTGTTTTCACATGCACACTGGCAATGCCCAGTTCTATCATAGAGTCCCTGCAGTGCAGAAGGAGGCCATTTGGCCCATCGAGTCTGCACCAACTCTGAGAGAGCATTTTATCAAAATTCATTGATTGTGACAAGGCAAGTTGACAAAGCTGTTTTTTTAAAAAAGCTAATGGGGTCCTCAGTTTATGAATGGAGGTATGGAGTGCAAAGCAGGGAGTTATCCTGAATCTTCATAAATTACTGATTACCCAGCAGTGAGGAAAATTGATCAGGTACACCCTGCATACAAAAAGCAGGACAAATGCTACCCGGCCAATTATTGGTGCATTCAACCTCCCTTGATCATCAGTAAAGTGATGAAAGGGGATATCTGCTGTTAAGTGGCACTTGCTTCAGAAGAAACTACTCACTGATGGTCAGTTTGGGTTCTGCAAGGGTCACTGAGTTCCTGACCTCATTACAGCCTTGGTTCAAACATGGAGAAAAGAGCTGAACTGCCTCATAGAGGTGAAAGTACCTTATTGTATCAGCTGATGTTACTACTGGCAATGTCAGATTCCAGGATGGAAGATGGCTTGATAGATCCTCACTATTATTTTGTTTAGATAGCTGGATGAGCAGACAGAGATTTTTGGTAAACTTTTATTAAACAAGAAAACATTAAGTAGAATTAACTCTCCTTCACCCCAGCAATACCTTGACAGATATAAACAGATTTCTACCATTACACAAGTTACAAACTTTATCTTACACTCAAATATTCTCAGTAAGTTCACAGTCCATGCAAACCAATCGGTGAAATGTGGCCAGACACCCCACACTCTGAAACCAAGTGACAGATGTCACCGAATACAACTTCTCTGGATTTCTCATCATTTCCCCAGATGGTTGTCAAACTGTGAGCCAACTGATCTCACTGAAATTCTGTCTTCCACATGAGCATTTCCAATCCCACACTCTCGAAGATGACACTTTGGAATCTTCTCCTATACAATTCTTTCTATTGGATGCCTTCACCAAGGATCCACCGCCAGGATTTCAACTTCTTTCTGTATTCGTCTGGCCTCGATCTCCATGTGCATTCAAGCTTCCAAACAATCTCTCAGGTACCCAACCACGCTAACAGAACACACTTGTTTCACAGGCTAGATTCAGGTGTCAGCAACTTTTTGATCACCTCGGATCCCAAAAGGCCAGTATACAGGAACAGCAAGTAATTAGGAAAGCTCATAGAATGTTATTGTTCATAGTGAGGGGAAGTGATTACAAAAGTAGGGAGGTTATGCTCCAGTTGTACACACAATTGGTGAGACCACATCTGGAGTGTTGTGCACAGTATTGGTCTCCCTACTTAAGGAAAGATGTAAATGTATTGGAAGCAGTTTTGAGAAGGTTTTCTAGACTAATACCAGGAATAGACAGGTTGTCTGATGAGGAAATGTTGGACAGGGTCAGCTTGTATCCACTAGAGTTTAGAAGAGTAAGAGGTGATTAGATCAAAACCTGAGGGTCTTGACAGGGTGGATGTGGAGAGAATGTTTTCTTTTAATGGAGAATCTAGACCTGGCAGGGGTGGAGCATATGTTTACAAATAAGAGTTTGCTCATCTATGACCAAGATTACTAATGTTTTCTCTAAGAGGGCTGTGAGTCTCTGGAACTCTTCCTCAAAAGACAGTGGAAGCATTGTCTTTGAATAAGTTAAAAGCACAGTCAAATAGAATCTTGATTTATGAGGGACTGAAAAGTTATTAGGAGTAGCCAGGACTGTGGGGTTGAGGCTAAAATCAGATCTGCCATGATCTTATTGAATTGTGGAGCAGGTTGGAGGGACTGAGTAGCCTACTCCTAGTTCATTCGTTCATATATTCTTATGTCTTTTTCCCTGGAAATCTCTCTCTCTCTTGGGAATGTGCATCACTCAACTTTTCCATTCGCACTGATGATTGAAATCTTTTTGAACAGGGCATCATTGTTCCTCTGACATTTGATCACTGATGATAGTCGTGTCCAAATGAACCAAGATATTTCTGACTGAAAATCCTTCCATTCTAATCCCTTGTAAATAAAAACATCTATCAAAGCAATGAATGTAAGCACAGGATAGAAATTTGAAACTGATATTCTGGTTGTCACATAACCTTCTCCTCCCTTTCTGGAAAGCATTCTTTCTGGTTGTATCACAACTTGATATTGCTCCTGCTCTGTCCAAGACCACAAGAAACTACAAAGGGTCATGAAAGACCAAATCCATCCTGCAAACCAGCCTCCTATCCATTGACTATGTCTACATTTCCCACTGTCTTAGAAAAGCAGCCAGCATAATCAAGGACCCCACGCACCCTGGACATTCTTTCTTCCACCTTCTTCCATCGGGAAAAAGATATAAAGGTCTGAGAACATGTATAACCAAATCGAGAACAGCTTCTTCCCTGTGGCCATCAAACTTTTGAATGGAACTACCTCACATTAATTTGATCTTTCTCTATATCCTAGCTATGACTGTAATACTACATTCTGCACCCTCCTCTTTCCTTCTCTTTGTCAGTAAAACGTACAAGAAACAAACTTCTCACTGTCTACTAATACATGTGACAATAATAAATCAAATCTAATCAAATTTCAAACTTTAAACATCTGCCTCCTCCCTATCAATTGTAAGCCTAATTCTTTTGACCATCCTCCTTATTTTTCCCCAGTTCTCCCCCAAGGACGCTGCTGACTCTGGGGTTCAGTTTCACATTGAGCTATTCCACTCCCCAATATGTCACCCAGGTGTCTAAATTTTTACACCTGAATTTTGCTAAGGCGGCTTTGCTATCAATTCCAGTGACTACCCAGATGTACATCATATCTGGATGGGGTCACTTCGCCTCCTCCCCATCCCATCCATCGCAGTCCCAGGTGTTTGGAGACTGGGCTCCGGCCGAGTAATGGCGGCCGCGGCTCCCACAATCCCCCGCGCTGAGGAAATCGCTCTATTCGCCGGGTGGGACTGCGCATGATGAACCCAGAGAAGTGCTGCGCATGTGCGGAGGATAGCGTTTCCCATTGGCCAACAACTGAGAGCGACCGGGGTCAAAGTGTCTCCCACTCACTTCCGCTGCACCACTGTCTTCATGAGGGGTATTGACCAATGGGAAGAATTGGAGGACCGGAAGGACACTGGTCCTCCAGCCAATCAGAGTGCGGGCTTTGTGACAATGCAGATTGGATTTCAGACAGACTGAAACCTCTTCCTACATGTCAGTAAAACACTTTGTTTTCTTCTCTCCTTTTTCTCATTCTGGGGTTAAATTGGGGACTTGCAGCAACTGAAGGGAAAGGAAGTGAATTCAGGGAGGCTGCAGACTCTGGAAAGGTTGGCCCAGGTATCTCTCTCCTTCTTAAAGACATTGCCATCCTTTGCTTCCTCAACTTGTCACATTTATTTGTCTGGTTAAGAGGATGGTCTCTTTCCTAATGTTCACAATTTAAAGGAGTGATTTCCTGAGGAAATAGCTGAAATTTAAGGGGCAGTAAATTAATATAGGACAGCGATGTGTGCAGTCTTGTAATATGGTACAAATTAGATATATTATGCATGGTCCAGTAATAAAGTTCATTTTTTATTATTTTTAGTTTTGTTAATACTGTAACTAAGTAGTTTATTTTCAGTAATCGGGTTATTGTATCACACAAGGAGTCCATTCAGCAACTCAAGTCCATGCTAACTCTCTGTAGAGCCAACCAGTCAGTCCCATTCCCCCTTAAGTTCATAAGATAGAGGAGCATAATTAGGCTATTTGGCCCATTGAGTCCGCTCCGCCATTCAATCATGGCTGATATGCTCCGCATCCCGTCTGTATCCCTGTTCCCCTGCCAGTCTATTTTGACTGCCCATCTAATTTCATTTTGAAATATTGAATGTATCAAAATGCACCATCCTCATAGCCAAACAATTGATATTCAAGAATGTTCACTGTTGAAATAATGTTCTATCTCATAGCCTTGCTGTACTTCTATTTATTAAACTGGTCCCCTATGTTACATACATTTTACTTCACTAAGTATATTTAGGTATTTAGACGAGCAACCTGCATGAAGATATCTCAGTGCTGGAGAAGAAGCAGTGAGTATGGATTTGTTGATCAGCATGAATCAACACCTTCAGGAGAATTGGAAGGGTGTATTATACATACAGCAGAGTGAGGAGACAGGGATAGGGTGTGGGATGGAGATGTACAGATTCAGAGGAACGAGAAAGGAAGAAATGTTCCACAGAAACTAGAATTGTCTATTCTGAATTTCTGTTTGATACTGACAGTGATGACTTTTGTAAACTCATTTTACAGGAAGTTATAAGGGGAAGATTTGCTGCCAGCGATCTCAAAACATGTTAAGGCTTAATAGAGTCACTCAAATTATCAGAACCTGAATATCATCAGACCTTGAATCTAGAAGAAGAAATATTTATCTGTTTTTTCTGTCACATCAGTGTGACTGGAAAGGCACCAAGAAACACAGAGCTGAGTGAGAGTGTCCAGTACACTGACTGTCAAAAGACCAGTTACACAGACTGCAAAAATATCACATCATTTACAGCGGGGACAGACAGTACACATGCTCTATGTGTGGATGAGGATTTAACTGATTGTTAAACCTGGAAAGACACAAGGACATCCACACCATGGAGAAACCGGGGAAAGATGAGGATTGTGGTAAGGAATTCCATATCCTGTCTGTACTGCAAACTCATCAACATATTCACACTGGGGAGAGACTGTTCCACTGCTCCAAGTGTGGGGAAGGAGACTGCTCCCCATCTGCCCTGAAGATTCATCAATGCAGCCACACTGGGGAGAGGCCCTTCATCTGCTCTGAGTGTGGGAAGGGTTTTCTCCAGGCAGCCGACCTGTGGAATCACCAAGCAGTTCACAGTAGGGAGAGGCCGTACACCTGCTCTGAGTGTGGGAAGGGATTCACTCAGTTATCCCACCTGCTGACACACCAGCAAGTTCACACTGGGGAAAAACCGTTCAACTGCTCTGAGTGTGGGAAGCAATTCAATCATTCATCTGAACTTTTGAATCACCAACAAATCCACACTGGAGAGCGACCATTCACCTGCTCCGACTGTGGAAAGGGTTTCACTCAGTCATCTCACCTGCAGATACACCAGCGAGCCCACACTAAGGAGAGGCCTTTCAACTGCTCTGAGTGCGGGAAGTGTTTTATTCAATTATCACACCTAGTGACTCACCAGGAAGTCCACAGAGGGAGAGGCCGTTCCCCTGCTCCGAGTGTGGGAAGCGTTTTATTCAGTTATCACATCTAGTGACACACAAAGGAACACACACAAGGGAGAGGCCATTCAGCTGCCCCGAATGTGGGAAACGTTTTATCCAATCGTCACACCTAATGTCACACCAGGGAGTTCACAGCAGGGAGAGGCCATTCGTCTGCTCCGAGTGTGGGAGGCGTTTTATTCAATCATCCCACCTAGTGTCACATCAGGAGGTTCACACCAGGGAGAGGCCATTTACCTGTTCCGAGTGTGGCAGGGGATTCATTCAGTTATCCGACCTGCAGAATCACCAGCAAGTTCACATCGGGGAGAGGCCATTCACCTGCTCTGAGTGTGGGAAGGGATTCACTCGTTCAGCTCACCTGCAGGCACACCGACGTGTTCACACCAGGTAGAGACCATTCACCTGCTCTGAGTGTGGGAAAGGATTCGCTCTTTCGTCTTATCTGCAGAGTCACCAGCAAGTTCACACTGGAGAGAGGCCGTTTATCTGCTCTGAGTGTGGAAAGGGATTCATTCAGTCATCCCACCTGCAGACACACCAACGAGTTCACAAGGATTCACAAAGGGATTCACTCAGTCATCCCTCCTGCTGAGACACCAGTAAGCTCACAAGTGATGACAGAGGTTGGATTCTGCTGTTATTGCTGCTGTTAATCACATCCAGGACTTAACTATGTTCATTTTGACAGTCGGTGAAGTGGGAGGGTCGGAGGGTTTCTTTCTGCTGGTCTGGCCGGTCTCACAACTTTGATTCCAGTGGGCTGATGCTCTTTGAGCCTGGGAGAGCACATTTCCACTGAAATGATCCATAAAAACTGATGAAGGACATTTATTTACGCCAGGAGAGTAAATAGTGTTTTCCCCCTACTACATGCAGCTCTAAAATAAACGCAGAAAGAACTGGAAAAATGCAGCAGGTCTGGCAGCATCTGTGGAGAAAAACATTGTAGAACAGAAGCAAAAGGCGAGGTGATGGTTGTTGTAAAGAAGTAAGTGTTCAGGACAGAATAATGAACATCTCTGTCTGAAATAAAAAAACATGAAAACAAGTTCAGGGGGAGATATGGGGCTGTTTGTCCAGCTTGTGTTGGGCTTCTCCGGCTTCTCCGGAACATTGCAGCAGGCCGAGGACAGAAATGTGAGCGTGAGAGCAAGGTGGTGAATTCTAATGGCAAACAAGCGGAAGGTCAGGGTCATGCTTGTGGGCTGAGCGGAGGTGTTCCACAAAGAGGGCAGGGAACAGGCTGCAGGTGAATTAAAGAGAAACCATTTGTGTCCAGAACAGTGTGAACATCCTTTTACTCTGGTTGTCTTTGATCCTCAAGTCATTTTCTGTTTGTTTTAACCATGTTCTGTTTCATTGATAAACTTGTATCAGTAAAAATATTTGATTGTTCTGGACTTTTCCTGATGAGATTGATGCACTTTAGGGAAAGTGGGTGAGAGGGGTTGGCAGGCTCTTTAACAGAAAGTGATCCCTCTAAGGTAATTGGCAAAGGAGCCAGAGGGGGAGATGAGATTTTATTTTATTTTTTTGACACAGCGAGTTGTTCTGATCTGCCTGAAAGCAGATTCAATAGTATCTTTCCAAAGGTAAAGACTTGAAAGGGAAGAATTTGCAGGGCTGTGGGGAAAGAACAGAGCAGTTGGATGAATCAGAGAGTCCTTTCAAAGAGATAGCAGGGCACAATGGGCTGAATGGACTCCTCCTGCAGCCTGTCAATCTCAGCCTCCTGCTTCTGTGCAGGTTAAAAGGGACAGATTTCAGTGCAGCCTCTTCCCTGTATCTGTATTTAAAGAGACAGGTTTCTCTTTAGCTCTGAGTGACCGATATAACAATTGGTTGGAGGCCCATTTCCCACTCAGTCCTCCAGCACCTTCCTGTCTCTCTATTAGTGCGACGCCCAGGGCAGTTTCCCAACTGGAGCGCAGGCCCCGTTATTCTCAGCTAAATTCAGCCCTCAGCTCCGTCACCTGGCTGTCATTGACACGAGCAATAGAGAGACAGAAAGGTGTCCCAGGCTCAAATGGGAAGTCGAAACGTGTGGCTTTAAATGAACTGTTAGAATCTCTGATGATCAACAATTAAAAAAAGAATTCTCAACCCAGTGAGTAAATTAAAGAATCACATGACAAAACTTCAAGTTTTCTGATGTTTACTCCAACAAACTGGAGGCAACAATGATTAAACACTTTTTTTATCGGGAACATAGCCCTGAAACTGTACAATTAAACTTTGCCCTTTTACTCTTAACACCATTAAATATCCACTCAATGGATATATTTTACTTTGCCTTGGAATGTTGACACTCTTTCTCCAAAAACCAGCCCAAAGTGATTCTTTACTCCTCAAGGGTTTATTTCCATTGTTTTCCTTTTCCAGTTTGGCAACCTTTAATCCCAGAACTGTCCTTCACAGTGATGGTTCTCCTGGACATTTTCCCACTAACACAAGCAAGGTGAATCTTCCAGCCTTGTTTCACAATCCTCAGGAATTTGTGACCAACATTCAACATCGGAGCAGAAGTCGGCCATTTGGCCCTTTGAGTCGGCTCCACCATTTATTTAGATCATGGCTGATCTGTCTGTGTTGCGTTCTCGTGCTATACCCGATACTTTTGATGCCCTTATCCAACAAGAATTAGTATAAAGGCAAAATTCTGCTGTTGTTGGAATCTGAAACAAAAACAGAAAATGCTGGACAATCTCAGCAAGTCTGACAGCATCTGGAGAGAGAGAATAGAGACAACATTTTGAGACAGGATTACTCTTTGTCAGAGATGAAGACAAGAAAAATCGGACAAAATTTATCCTGTGAGGGTCAAGAATTGGGAAGCAATCTATTAAACCTCCTCTGAACCACTTTCAATGCATTTGTATCATTTCTTAAATAGCAGACAAAGCTGCACCGAGTATTCAAGATGCAGTCTCAGTAACACCCTGTATAACTGAAGCAGAACATCTTTACTTCCATGTTCAATTTCTCTCGTAATAGAACAAAGAAAATTACAGCACAGGAACAGGCCCTTCGGCCCTCCAAGCCTGCACCAACCATGCTGCCCGACTTAACTAAAAACCCCTACCCTTCCGGAGACCATATCACTCTATTCCCATCCTATTCATGTCCTTGTCAAGACGCCCCTTAAAAGTCACTACCGTATCCGCTTCCACTACCTCCCCCGACAACGAGTTCCAGGCACCCACTACTCTCTCTGTAAAAAATCTGCTTTGTACATCTCCTTTAAACCTTGCACCTTAAACCTATGCCCCCAAGTAATTGACTCTTCCACCCTGGGAAAAAGCTTCTAACTATCCGCTCTGTCCATGCCCTCATAATCTTGTAGACTTCTATCAGGTCTCCCCTCAACCTCCGTCGCTCCAATGATAACAAACCAAGTTGCTCCAACCTCTCCTCATAGCTAATGCCCTCCATACCAGGCAACATCCTGGTAAATCCTTTCTGTACCCTCTCCAAAGCCTCCATATTCTTCTGGTGGTATGGCGACCAGAATTCAACACTATATTCCAAGTGCGGCCTAACTAAGGTCTATAAAGCTGCAGCATGACTTGCCAATTTTTAAACTCAATACCCCGGCCGATGAAGGCAAGCATGCCGTCTGCCTTCTTGACTACCTTCTCCACCTGCATTGCCACTTTCAATGAACTGCGTACCTGTACACCCAGATCCCTTTGCCTATCAATACTCTAAAGTGTTCTGCCATTTACTGTATATTTCCTATCTGTATTAGACCTTCCAAAATGCATTACCTCACATTTGTCCGGAATAATAAAGGATAACATTCCATTTGTCAGAACTTTGATTTATTTCAACTAAGATTTATGGGGGTTCTCTTGTTTACAATAATCTCCCTAATCGTAAATCACACCAGGTTCCAGTGTCTTAACCATGTGGCAAGAAAGAACACTTTAAATGGTGAATTCAGAAAGTTTATTAATCATTAAAAATTTAACAAGTCAGAAAGATAAAAAAACAGATTGTTGATTAACAGTTAATAGAGAAAGTTTAACATTAACAATTGAACAGACTTCTCTCCATCCCTCTCAGACCAGGACATGAAGTGACTGCTCCAAAAACATGGATAACTTGTAAAACCAACAGCTCTCCACACCTCTCTGTAAACATCTCTCCCTCCACCTCTCTCTACCAAATTGCCTTCTCAAGACAACTTTTTTATACTTTAAAAATGTCAAAAGCCCATCTTAGCCAATTCCCATAAATCTTCAATTATAAACTAAGATAGACACGAGTTTCCGGGCGATTTAAAAACAAATGAACTGTCTTGCTGAAAGGGTTAACTTTTCTGCAGAGCCTAAAGGGGTGGGGAGTGAGCAGAAAAAACTTGACACAGAGTTATGTCACTTCACACAAGTTTGAAAAACTTCCTGAACAAAAAACAAACTTGATTTTAAACTTCATCCATTAATTTTTTTTGTTATATTCATCAACCTAATTATTTTAATTTGATCAGTTATTGTTAGGGATGGGTAACTTCTATTCTTTATAAACTGGTTCACTCATTTTGTTAATTCTACATGGGCTCAGAGAATCAGAACCCAGCCTTTATCATCCTTATCCTTTTTCTCCCTTTTCCACCACTCCCTCTGTTTTGCGGGAGGCTCGTGGGGATTCCAATCAGAACTAATCATTTTATCATAAAAGTAAAATACTGCGGATGCTGGAATCTGAAACAAAAACAGAAAATGCTGGAAAATCTCAGCAGGTCTGACAGTATCTGTGGAGAGAGACTAGAGCCAATGTTTTGAGTCTGGATGACCCTTCATAAGAGCTCTTATGAAGTGTCATCCAGACTCGAAAGATTGGCTCTATTCTCTAATCATTTTAATCGATAAGTTTCTTGTTCTTCGTTTCCAAATGGCAGGTAAGAGACCTGTCCAGTCCCCACTTGAGCTCTGATTTTTCACTGACCATGCTTGGGTAGGATTATAACCATTAGAATCTACTCTCAGAGGTCTGCTTTTCAGTCCAGTGCTACTTGGAGTATACCGTCACTTCACCGACTATCAGGTCACAAGTCCCTCACAGTTCTTATCACAAATTTATGATAAAATAATTTAAACATGCCTGAGAACGCTTCTTAACTTCTTAGTCAGCTTCCTACCCCCGTTTGTTGATTAGTCAGACCCCATTTTTACAGATTCCAGGATCTCAGCTGCTGAACACCAGCCGGTCCTGCAATAATCTCATAGAATCTCGACAGTGCAGAAGGAGGCCATTCGGCCCATCAAGTCTGCACCAACCACAATCCCACCGACCCTATCCCCATTACCCCATGCATTTACCCCAGCTAGTCCCCCTGACACGAAGGGGCAATTTAGCATAGCCAATCCACCTAACCCGCACTTCTTTGGACTGTGGGAGGAAACTGGAGCACCCAGAGGAAACCTACACAGACATGGGGAGAATGTGCAAACTCCACACAGACAGTGGCCCAAGCTGGGAATTGAACTCGGGTCCCTGGCACTGTGAGGCAGCAGTGCTAACCACTGTGCCACATGCCGCCCCAGTTTAATTCTAAGTCATTCTGAGTAAATATTCTCACCAGCTCCTCTGTTGGGGCCCTGCTAAGCAGCTTTAATGGTCCGTGATTGCAGAAACTGAGCAGTCACAGAAATGTGGTCAAGATAGTCCAGTCCCAGAATGCCTCACATTCAATCTGCTGTCCTTCAATTATAACAGAATATGTGGCTGTATGTAGCTGCCTCGGCCATGGTCAACCCCAACACTGCTTTCCTGAACTGCTACAATGCCTGAGGTGTAAGTACACCCACAGTGCTGTTAGGGAGGGATTTCCAGCTACACATTCCAGACTTTCACTGGACTGTAGGTGGATACCAGATTGATATATTCCATTCAACCACACCCAAGGTGAGTTGTTCCAATTCCTTTATTGTCCAGGACAATATATTCACAGTATCTTTCAAACAGAAATTAAACATTCCCATTTGATTTCAGGTATTAACATATTCTGTTAGTTTGTTCTTTATTGTCAATGTCAGGCTGGGGTTGTTCCCCTTGGAGCAAAGGTGGTTGAGGGGAGATTTGATAGAGGTGGACAAGATTCTGACAGGTTTAGATAAGGTGGACAAAGAAAAGCTGTTCCCATTAGCTGATGGGACATGGACGAGGGGGACACAGATTTCAAGTTTCAGGTCAAAGATGTTGGGGGGGATGTGAGGAAGAATATTTTGATGGAGTGAATGGTAATGACCTGGAACTCGCTGCCTATGAGGGTGGAGGAAGTGGAGACAATAAACAATTACAAAGGAAATTGGATGGGCATCTGGGGGAGTTTCAAACAGAAATGCTGACTAAATATCTCTGAACTTCCTCACATCCTGTCACTCTGTGATCCTTGTGAAATTTAAAACAAGGTATTCGTAACAAGACTCAAAGAGCATCAGCCCACTGGAGGCAAAGTTGTGAGACCGGCCAGTCCAGCAGAAAGAAACCCTCCGACCCTCCCCATTGACCAACTGTGAGAATGAACAAAATGCAGTCCTGGATGTAACTGAGAGCAGAAACAATAACAGCAGAATGCAACCCCTGTGAACTTGTTGGTGTCTCAGCAGCTGTGATGAAATTCTGAACACTTTTTATACACTGAGCAGGTGGACAGTTTCTCCCCAGTGTAACTTCACTGATGTCTCAACAGGTGGGATAACTGAGTGAATTCCTTCCCACACTGAGAGCAGGTGAATGGTCTCTCTCCATGTGAATTTGCTGGTGTCTCTGCAGGTTGGATAACTGACTGAAACCCTTCCCACACTGAGAGCAGGTAAATGGCCTCTCCCCAGTGTGAACTCGCTGGTGTCTCCGCAGGTGGGATGACTGAGTGAATCTCTTCCCACACTGAGAGCAGGTGAACGGCCTCTCTCCAGTGTGAATTTGCTGGTGTTTCTGCTGGGTGGATAACTGACTGAAACCCTTCCCACACTGAGAGCAGGTAAATGGCCTCTCCCCAGTGTGAACTCGCTGGTGTCTCCGCAGCTCGGATGACCGAGTGAATCTCTTCTCACACTGAGAGCAGGTGAATGGCCTCTCCCCAGTGTGAACTCGCTGGTGTGTCTGCAGGTCGGATGACCGAGTGAATCCCTTCCCACACTGAGAGCAGGTGAATGGCCTCTCCCCAGTGTGAACTCGCTGGTGTCTCTGCAGGTCGGATGAGCGAGTAAATCCCTTCCCACACTGAGAGCAGGTGAATGGCCTCTCCCCGGTGTGAACGTGCTGATGTGTCCGCAGGTCGGATGACCGAGTGAATCTCTTCCCACAACGAGAGCAGATGAATGGCCTCTCCCCAGTATGAATTCGCATGTGTGTCCATAGATTGGATAACTGGTTGAATCCCTTCCTACACCGAGAGCAGGTGAACGGCCTCTCCCCAGTGTGAATTCGCTGGTGTCTCTGCAAAGTGGATAACACAGTGAATCCCTTTCCACACTGAGAGCAGGTGAACGGTCTCTCTCCGGTGTGAACTCGCTTGTGTGACTGCAGGCTGGGCAACAGAGCGAATCCCTCCCCACACTGAGAGCAGATGAATGGCCTCTCCCCAGTGTGGCTGCGCCGATGAGCATCCAGCAGAGAGGGGGCTCTGTATCTCTTTCCACAGTCTGCACATTTCCATGGTTTCTCCATGGTGCAGGTGTCCTTGCCTCTCCCTTGGGTGGCCAATCAGTTGAAGCCTTGTCCACACACAGAACATGGGTACCGTCTCTCCCTGCTGTGAATGGTGATATTTATTCAGGCTGTGTAACTGGTTAAAGCTCTTTAGTCAGTGCACTGGAACACTCTCACTCGGGTGTGGCAGTGTGTTGCTGCTTTTCCACTCACTGATGGCCGAAGTCTTTTCAAATCGAAGTGGAAGGTTCAATCTGAAGCTCAGTGGCCAACTTCCGCATTGAGACGTCACAATGGAGCGCTGCCTGAATCAGCCAATAGGAATTACTCGGCTCCGCAGTGACGTGTCGGCGTTCCATGGCGCAGGCCCGGCTCGCGGACCCGGGAGCCCCGCCCCCGCCCATTGTTCCCCCTCCCCTTGCACCTCCTCCAGCCACGGTTTCCAGGCAACCGGCTGGCGGCTCCGGCCAGAGCGAGAAGCCGCTCGGTGATCTCCCCCTCCCCCCTCTCTCTCTCCTGCGGCTCCAAAAAGAGATCGAGAGCGACCGCTGGCGGCAGCCGCACTGCGCCTGCTCCGGACAGCTCAGCTCAGCAGCGCTCTCTGCGCCTGCTCCGGACAGCTGGGCTCAGCAGCGCTCTCTGCGCCTGCGCACTGGGCTGCCAGCTGAGGGAGTGGGGGAGGGGACTTTGCAAAATCTCTTCCCATCATTTTCTTCCAAGTCCCGCAGTTTGATTTGAAACAGAACAGCTTCTGTTTGTAGCTTCACCACAGACTCAAACTTCACACACAGACTCAAACTTCACACACAGAATCAAACTTCACCACAGACTCAAACTTCACACAGACTCAAACTTCACACAGACTCAAACTTCACACACAGACTCAAACTTCACACACAGACTCAAACTTCACCACAGACTCAAACTTCACACACAGACTCAAACTTCACACACAGACTCAAACTTCACACACAGACTCAAACTTCATACACAGACTCAAACTTCACCACAGACTCAAACTTCACACACAGACTCAAACTTCACCACAGACTCAAACTTCACACACAGACTCAAACTTCACACACAGACTCAAACTTCACACACAGAATCAAACTTCACACACAGACTCAAACTTCACACACAGACTCAAACTTCACCACAGACTCAAACTTCACACACAGACTCAAACTTCACACACAGACTCAAACCTCCTCCTCTGGACAACACCTGTGAGGAAAACACTTTCTCCCCCTGGGAAATACAAAGACAGAGAAATTCTCTGGAACTGGAATTAGAGCCAAATATACTGAGGGGGAAATGTTTGTGATTTTGTGGAACCTGTTTTTATTGTCTGAGCTTTTTAAAGTGTAATTTATCCTATCTATTCAAATAATGTTTCTTAATGAATGATTCAGTGATGTTAATTTTAGATTAATTTTTAAAGTAAAATTTTTTTTAATGAAACATTGTCTTTCAGTTTATTCTATTGTGATTTGTGGGAATTTGCTTATTATAAGGTGACCATGAGGATCGTAACAACATTGATATGTCTGGTGTTGTTATATGGTGCATATGATGTGGAGATGCCGGTGTTGGACTGGGGTGGGCACAGTAAGAAGTCTCACAACACCTGGTTAAAGTCCAACGGGTTTATTTGGAATCACGAGCTTTCAGAGCGCTGCCCCTTCTCACCTGATGAAGGGGCAGCGCTGTGAAAGCTTGTGATTCCAAATAAACCTGTTGGACTTTAACCTGGTGTTGTGAGACTTCTTACTATATGGTGCATATTAGGTATATTATTTATGGATTTGTGTTACAGTTGATGTTGTTTAATTCCAGAATAGTATTGTAACTACACTGTATATTTTCCAGTCAAAGAGTCAGCAGAGCACAAGATAAATCAATTCAGCAGCTTGAGTCCGTGCCCAGTCTCTGTCGGGGAATCCACTAAGTGCCATTTTTCCTCGATATCCCTGTTCCCCAGTACGTTTCATTCCTTCAAGTGCCCGACCAATTTTATTTTGAAATCACTGGTCGTCTCCACTTCCACCACTCTCATCGTCAGTGAGTTCCAGAACATGATTGCTTGCTCCCTAAGTCAAGTTCTTCCGCACCCATCTGTATCTCTAATCATGTAATAGAGTGCTGAATATTGCATACATTTTTAGTTCACTAAATATGCAATTTTTTTATATGCTGAGACACAAGCCTGTGTGAAGATTTCAGGAATATGTGTCCTGTACATGAAACAGTCAGCACGGATCTGTCGATTAGGATGAATCAGCACCCTCAGGAAAATGTTTATTTCAGGTCCAGCAAAGTGAGAATGGAGGGAGAGTGTTTGGGATGGAGATTTACACATTTTCAAGAATGAGAGGAAAGAATGTTCCACAGAAACTAGAATTGTCTGTTCTGAGTTTTTATCCTGGACTGGCAGCAATGATTCTTGTGAATTTCTTTCACAGGCTATTAGAAGGGGAGAATTTACAGACACAAATCTCAACAAACATGACGTTAGGATCTGACAGAGTCACCCAATTATTCAGGATCTGAATACCATCGGCATTTGAAACTAGAATGGAAAATGTTTGTCTCTTCCTTCAAACTGTTTAAACATCAGTGTGACTGGAAAATCACTGAGACACATTCACTCGAGTGAGAGTATTCCAGTGAACTGACTGTGGAAAGAGCTTTAACCAGTTACACAGCCTGGAAAAGATTGAAGGATTCACAGTGAGGAGAGACCATGTATGTGTTAACTGTGGGGTCAAACCTTCATCTGAACCTGGAGATGTACAAAGACACTCAGACCATGGAAATGTAGGGACTGTGGGAAGGGATTCAATTGTCCCTCGAAGCTGGAAACCCTTCGATGCAGCCTCACTGTGGAGACACCGTTCACCTGCTCTGAGTTTGGAAGGGGATTTTGTGATTCATCCACCCTGAGGAATCACCAGCGACTTCACATCAGGGAGAGGCCATTCACCTGCTCTGAGTGTGGGAAGAAATTCAGCGATTCGCCTGCCCTGCTGACACACCAGCGGGTTCACAATGGGGAGAGACCATTCACCTGTTGTGTGTGTGGAAAGGGATTCACTCAGTCATCTACCCTGCAGAACCACCAGTGATTTCACACGGGTGAGGGACTGTCCCCCTGCTCAGAGCGTGGGAAGGGATTCACTCACTCATCCCTCCCACTGACACACCAACGCATTCACGCTGGGCCGAGGCCATTCATCTGCTCCGAGTGTGGGAAGGGATTCACTCAATTATCTAGTCTGCTGAGACACAAAGGATTACACACTGGGGAAAGGCCATTCATCTGATGTGTGTGTGGGAAGTGACTCAGTCAATCATCCAGTCTGCTGGAATACTGAGGCTCCTCCCCCAATAAGGAACCTGTTCAATGCTCTGACTGTGGGAGCTGCTTTAAAACCTGAGCCTACCTGAGGGTCGAGCAGCGCATTCACACTGAGGAGACCCCGTTCAGGCACTCTCACTGTGCAAAGAGGTTTAGAACATCATCTGACCTACTGAAACATCAGGGAATTCACACTGGGGAGAGACCCTGATAATTCCCACTCACTTTCAGCGATTTCTCATAAAACCTACCAGATTGGAAGCTTCCGCCTGAAATTTTATTTTCCCTCAGTTTCCAAACTGAGACCATTCACCTGCTCAGTGGGTGGGAAAGGATTCACTTGTTCACCCAAGCTGCTGAGGCACCGTGGCAGTCACACCCATTAGTGACCTTTTGGATGCTCTGACTGTGGCTGTTAATTATATCAATAGAGGTTAAGTTTATTCAGATGGAGGGCACTGATTAGATAGTTATAATGAGCGGGTAAAAAGTGGGACTCACTAATATAGCTTGGAGTCAGAGTTGAACCTGTAATGTTTGATTCTGTGAACAAATCTAGACCAAATAAAAATTGACTCCACCCCAAGGCTGTCAGGATTATAACATGGTAACAGAAAATGCTTGTCTCATGGTGAAGGTTGGAAACTAAAAGAAAGTATATTTCAGACGGAAGCTTCCAATCCCAGCAGCTTTTGTGAGAAATGACTGAAAGGCAGTGGGAATTGTCAGGGTCTGATTACCTGCTGATGTTCTCAGAGTCTGAACCATACAACCAGTGGAAGAATGAAGTGGCGATGTGGACACGGGTTACATCCCGATCAAGGAGGAAACAAGATCTGGCCTTGGCACTGTCACTTCCTAACACAAGGAAAATCAGCAACAAAGCATTTTCTGATCAGCCAAACTGCAAATTGATACCTGCACTGGCACGGATGATTCATGTAAAGAATTCACTTCAGGTGGTTGGAGGGTAGAATCCCTGTCAATTGGTCTATGGGAGAATTCCCTGATTCCCCTCTGTGCCGGACGATCGCCCTCCTGCTTTAAAGGGATACAATTAGTTCAATTTTCAGTCATCAATTATCTGATTGTTCCATGAAAAGAATTGCTCGAAGCAACAAATTATTGGAGATACCAGAAGAGGGTTTCTTCATGTGTAACGTTTGTACTGAAGAAGAAAAAACATATTTTCCTTCGATTTGTTTTGAAACACTGTTTGTGTGAATTCTTGCGATCCCGGTCAGGACTGTTCATGTTTGCAGAGAAATTCGAACACCCGGTGATTAACTGAAAGAATTACATCACAAGATTCCACATTGTTAAACAAAAACAAACTTTACTGTATGTTTAAATAAAATTTTAAAAGACAGCACTACAAATTGAATACTACAGTCAATAAAGACTTGTTACATAAACCTAGTTCTATTTTTTTTAACCTCACTCCAAGAGTTTCTTTATACTTAATGATATCTTGAAGGTTCATTCATTTCTGTTGCTGGGACCATCACAAAGGTATGTCAAAGCTCTCCACAATTCACTTTAATTCTTCCCAGTATTCCAGATACTCTCCAAGCTTTTATGGGGTCCTTCCATTATCTTTTCACTGAACAAGCCTCCAATTCTCCTTTAAGCTCCTTAGTCCAAACATGGGCTTCACTGTCTTCTTGCTGAGGGATTTAAAAATTGGGAACACACCTGGTTCCTAAAGGTCCTCTCAGCTTCTAGTCCCACAGCTGGTGGCTTCCAAGCTAACTGCAGACTGTCCGCTGTCTATTTGTGGAAGCCAGGTCACTGAGCAGATTTCAGACAGAGATATATAGGTTCTTGATTGGAAAAGATTCAAAGGTTATGGGGGAAAGGTGGGAGAATGGTCTTGAGAAACTTGTCAGCCATGATTGAATGGCAGAGCAGACTCGATGGGCTGAATAGCCTAATTCTGCTTCTGTATCTTATGGTCTAATTCTAACCAAAGCTCTACCCTGAATCACATATCCCCATGGTAACAGTTGGAATATCTGATACATATTCAAAACTAAACCTTTTTTCCTGAGGTTTGCATGAAAAATTCACCTAACAAAAACAGTACAATAATTGTCAGACCCAATGCCTCCAGGTAAAAGATCCAGCTGACCTTTTACAGTTCTTACCTCTTGAGGTTTGACTTCTTAAACCAACATGGGCCATGCCTTTTGACTCCGAATTCTCTCAGGATGTTTGTCAGATTCTCAACCCGGGTTTTCCATTTTTTAAAAGCAATTCTTGCAACTAATTCATATTTCTAAAACACAAGAATTACGAAATTAGATCTTTGCAACACGTACAGTAAGAAATGAAAATGTATCACCTTCATAATATCCCATTTAGAATATTACAATGTACAACATGCTGTATATCTTAACAACAGCCATGATCTTATTGAATGGCGGAGCAGGCTCGAAGGGCCAAATGGCCGACTCCTGTTCCTAAATCCACTGTTTTCCTGTGTTGATCTATCTTATAACCTGCAACAGACACAATAATCCCTCCATTGTCCACTTCACATTCACAAGTCCAGCTTGGTAACAGCACACTGCTGGGTTCCATGTCCAGGAATCTCAGTCCACTGAAGATGGAAATTACTGCTTGCAGTCTTTTCTGAAAGTTTTCTTCTTTCAATAATTATAGTCCAAAGTTCCTCCTGCAAAAGGAGAGTCTTCATTGCTGTTCATTTGTGAATTTTCAAGTTCTGTTTTGAAAACAGTCTGTTCAGAGTTCACATTTTGAAATTTATTTTCTTCCATGTTTGTAGTTCCTCCATTGTTTAAATCCAGAGAGAATATTCCAGTCAATTCCACATTGAAACTGTCTTCTTCTTGCTCAGTTATAGCTGGAGCTTCATTTATAATTTCATTTCCCAGACTCAAACATTCTGGATTCTCTTTTGGAGAGAGCAAGTTCAAAATGGTTTCTGTTTGTGTCACCAACCCGTTCCTTCATTGGTCAAAATTTTCTTTAGCCATTTTAAGACTGTTGTTAAAACGCATTTTACGTTCTAGCAAAACAGTCTGATGTTCCTGTTTCCATCATCTGGGACCTTGGGTTTCAGAAATCGAGGAATTGAGAACAAAAGCAGGGAAGTTACACTGATAGTTTCTAAAGCTGTGGGTGAGGCCACAACAGGATACAGAGCCCAGTTCTGATCATTACACTTTAGGAAGGATGTGAGGGTCCTTGTGAAGGTGGAGAAGAGATTTATCAGAATGGTTCCAGGAATAAGGAAGGTGACAAGAATGTGGAACTCACGACCACAGCGAGTGGTTGAGGTGAACAGCATGAACACATTGAAGGGGAAGCTAGATACATACATGAGGGAGAGAGGAATAGAAGGATATGCTGATGGGGGAGATGAAGAGGTGGAACATCAATACTGACACAGACCTATTGAGCCGATCGGCCTGGCCCTGTGCTGTAGACTCAATGGAACGTCAACCAAATGTATTTTAGATCTACCTAGAGATGTGGATCATTTAGAATCATAAAAGAACTCCGACAGTGCAGAAGGAGGCCATTTGGTCCATCGGGTTTGCACCGACTCTCTAAAAAGAGTATCCTACCCAAGCCCTCTCACCCATTTCTCCCTGTAACCCACACAACCTCAATATCTTTGGTGACTAAGGGACAATTTAGCATGGTTAATCCACCCAACCATCTTCGGACTGTGGGAGAAAATCTAGGCACCCAGAGGAAACCCACACAGATACGGGGAGAATGTGCAACTCCATACAGACAGTGACCCAAGGCCAGAATGGAACCCGGGTTTCCTGCCTCTGTGAGGTAGCAGTGCTAACCACTCTGCCATCACGCCATCCTCGTGGAAATGTGCTCTCCCTGGCTCAAATAACATCAGCCCACTTGAAGGAAAGCCGTGAGACCAGACAGTCAGCAGACAGAAGCCCTCTGAAGCTCCCACTTTACCAACTGTCAGAGTGAACATGGTTCAGTCCTGGATGTGATTAACAGCAGAATCCAACTCCTGTAATCACTTGTGAACTTGCTGGTGTCTCAGCAAGTGGGACGACCGTTTAAATCTATTCCAACACTCAGAGCAGCTGGTTTGTGAGCAGATTGGATATCTCTGTCCCGGTGGGAACTCGCTGGTTTGTGAGCTGATTGGATAACTCAGTGAATTCCTTCCCACACTGAGAGCAGGTGAATGGTCTCTCCCCAGTGTGAACTCGCTGGTGTGCCAACAGGGTGGATGAATGACTGAAACCCTTCCCGCACACAGAGCAGGTGAAGGGTGTCTCCCCAGTGTGAACTCGCTGGTGTATTAGCAGTTGGGATGATGTTCTAAATCTCTTCACACAGTGAGAGCAGCTGAACGGTCTGTCCTCAGTGTGAATGCGCTGGTGGCCCATCAGAGTCTGAGAGCTTTTGAAGCTACGCCCACAGTCTGAGCATTTAAACGGTCTCTCATTCGTGTGAGTGACACGGTGTGTCTGCAGGGTGGATGAATGACTGAATCCCTTCCCACACACACAGCAAGGGAACGGCCTCTCTCCAGGGTGAACTCGCTGGTGCCTCCACAGGGTGGAACGATCACTGAATCCTTTCCCACTGTCTGAGCAGGTGAAAGGCCTCTCCCTGGTGTGAACTCGCTGATGTGTCAGCAGGCTGGATAACTGAGTGAATCCTTTCTCACACACAGAGCAGGTGAACGGCCTCTCCCCAGAGTGAACTCGCTGGTGTCTCAGCAGGGTGGTTGATATACTGAATCCCTTCCTACACACTGAGCAGATGAACGGCCTCTCCCCAGTACGAACTCGTCGATGTGTGTCCAGTGCAGATGAGCACTGGAATCCCTTCCCACAGTCCCCACACTTCCATGGTCTCTCCATGGTGCCAGTGTCCTTTTGATAATCAGTTGATTCCACATCCAAGTACAGAACACGTGTACAGTTTCTCCTCGCTGTGAATGGGGTGATTTGTTTCAGGCTGTGATACTGGTTAAAGCTCCCTTTCCCGATCCCTTTAGCCCCAAGAGCTATATCTAATTTCTTCTTGGAATCACACAATGTTTTGGCCTCAACTACTTTCTGTGGGAGTGAATTCCACACATTCACCACCCTCTGGGTGAAGAAATTTCTCCTCATAGCATCTGCAGTATAATGTGGATAAATGTGATGTTATCTACTTTGATAGCAATAATAGGAAGACAGTTTATCACCTGAATGGGTGTAAATTTGGAGAGGTGGATACTCAGCGAGACCATGGAATCCTCGTGCATCAGTCGCTGAAAGCCCGCAGGTTCAGCAGACAGTAAAGAAGGCAAATGGTATGTAGGCCTTCATAGCGAGAGGATTTGAGTATAGGGATAGGGATGTTTTGCTGCAATTGTACAGGGCGTTGTTGAGGCCATGCCTGGAGTATTGTGTGCAGTTCTGGTGTCCTTATCTGAGGAAGAATGTCCTTGCTATAGAGGGAGTGCAGCGAAGGTTTACCAGCTGATTCCTGGGAATGGCAGGTCTGTCATATGAGGAGAGACTAAGTCAGTTAGGATTGTATTCACTGGAGTTTAAAAGAATGAGAGGGAAATCTCATAGAAACTTATAAAATTCTAACAGGTTAGATTCAGAAAGAATGTTCCCAATGGTGGTGGAGTGTAGGTTAGGGGGATTGGCCATGTTAAATTGCCCCTTTATTGTCTAAAGGTATGCAGGTTAGGTGGATTGGCGATGCTAAATTGCCCTTTAGTATCAGGAACAGGAGTAGGTCCCAATCAGCCCCTTCTTCAGCCTGTTACACAGTAATAGGGGAGGGGGGGGGGTACATTCAGCCCCTTCTCCAGCCTGTTACACAGTAATAGGGGGAGGCCACATTCAGCCCCTTCTCCAGCCTGTTACACAGTAATAGGGGGAGGCCACATTCAGCCCCTTCTCCAGCCTGTTACACAGTAATAGGGGGAGGCCACATTCAGCCCCTTCTCCAGTCTGTTACACAGGAACAGGAGGAGGCCCCATTCAGCCCCTTCTCCAGCCTGTTACACAGGAACAGGAGGAGGCCCCATTCAGCCCCTTCTCCAGCCTGTTACACAGGAACAGGAGGAGGCCCCATTCAGCCCCTTCTCCAGCCTGTTACACAGGAACAGGAGGAGGCCATTCAGCCCCTTCTCCAGCCTGTTACACAGGAACAGGAGGAGGCCCCATTCAGCCCCTTCTCCAGCCTGTTACACAGGAACAGGAGGAGGCCCTTCAGCCCCTTCTCCAGCCTGTTACACAGGAACAGGAGGAGGCCATTCAGCCCCTTCTCCAGCCTGTTACACAGGAACAGGAGGAGGCCCTTCAGCCCCTTCTCCAGCCTGTTACACAGGAACAGGAGGAGGCCATTCAGCCCCTTCTCCAGCCTGTTACACAGGAACAGGAGGAGGCCATTCAGTCCCTTCTCCGGCCTGTTTCCTGCATTCGGTGAGCTTGGAGTTGATTGTAACTAATTCCATACGCCACCTTCGCCCCACGTCCATGGATACCAATCTCTCCGTTGCAAGACTTAAGATTAATAATTGACCCAGCATCAGTTGCTCTTGTGCGTCCAAGCATTTCCCAATTTTTCTCCCGTTAGGTCTAGTTCGAACACTTAGGCTCTGTCCACGCCTGTCCAACCTTCGGTCACCAAATAGCAGAGATAACACCCTCTATCTAACCCTAATCAGTTCCCCTGAAGCTTGTAAACTTTAATCAACACTTACCCTTCTCCATTCCAGCGAATACAACCCCAGTTTCTGCAATCTCTCCTTTGCCCGTAAGAAATAGGAGCAGAGGCCATTCAGCCCTTCCAGCCTGCTGCCCCCTCGAATTAGCTCGTGGCCCATCTGAATGCTCGCTAACTCTACTTTCCTGCCTTCTCGCCGCAACCTTGAATTCCCCCGACCAATTAAGGGACAATTTAGCATGGCCAATCCCCCTAACCCACACATCTTTGGACACTAAGGGGCAGTTTAGCATCGCCAATCCACCTAAACTACACATCTTTGGACACGAAGGGACAATTTATTATGGCCAATCCCCTAACCCACACATCTTTGGACACGAAGGGACAATTTATCATGGCCAATCCCCTAACCCACACATCTTTAGACAGTAAGGGACAATTTAGCATGGCCAATCTACCTAACCTGCATATCTTTGGACACTAAGGGGCAATTTAGCACGGCCAATCCCCATAAGCTACACATCTTGGGGACTAAGGGGCAATTTACCATGGAGTATATTTCTTGCCCGGTGTAGATTCAGAACCATTGTCAGGAAAATGCTCATTTTTAAAAAATAATCTGACTATGTGGGGAAAATGGCAGCAGCCAATTTGCGAACAGCACCATCCAATAAAATGCCAATTTAACATTTTGGTGATATTTTTAACAATGTGTTTGCGGATGCGGGCATCAGTGGCCAGGCCCAGTGTTTATAGCCCATCCCTAACTGCCCCTCGAGATGGTGGTGGGAGAGCCACCCTTCTCGAACCCACTGCAGTCCCCGTGTGGTGTGGGTAACACCCACAGTGCCATGAGGGAGGGAGTGCCAGGATTTGAACCCCAGCCACATTGAAGGAACGGCTGATATATTTCCAAGTCGGGACAGTGAGTGGGGCTCAGAGGGGGAACTTGCAGGTGGGTGGTGTTCTCCATGTGTCTGCTACCTCTTGTCCTTCTAGACAGTCATGGTGGCAGGTTTGGAAGGTGTTGACTCCAGGACATTGCGGCAATCTCTTCCCCTCACAGACTCTTTTTCCAATCGCAGCCGTGGGATCACCGTCCCTTGCAAGACTCGCTCCCCCTCCAACAGTACAAACGCTTCCTTGGCACTGGATCGAACGGTCAACTTGAGGAGGCCACCTTCCAACTTCAAGGCATGTGTGAGAGACCCATGGAGCCAGGAGAGGCAGAGATGTTTGTGTGCACACACACACACTCACAAAAATCACTCTTTCACACTCGCTCTCTCTCTCACACACACAGACACACACTGAGGCAATCGCAAAGGTTTACAAAAGATCCTTTTATTGCCAAAAAACCCGTCATCATTCTCAGCTAAGCCAGGCAGTCTCGAGTGTCAGTGCCCACACACAGAGCGCGACCGGTGCAGATGTGGGGGGGTGAAGGATAGCAGTTGTGGAGAGAGAGTTGGGCTGGGGGAGAGGAAAGAAAGAGTCTGGCGGGGGCAACCAGGGAAGGCCATTCACGTTCTATCCCTGCGTTGGTTTCTGCATCCCACTCCCCAGCCCGGGGGTACTCCTCCATGGGAAGCCAGCGTCGGGTGACCCTCCAGGTCCAGTCAAGACTGCGGTGGCTGCTTTGTGAGGGTCACGTCAGGGGAGGGAGGGATGGGTTGGGGGCGGGGAGGGGGGGACGGGTTGGGGGCGGGGTGGGCAAGGGCTTGACTGGAGCTATCCACCGAGTGGGTACGCCCATCTCCAAGACGCCCTGAGGAGTTGACACCACCAGGTGGAGGGCAAACACAGGAGGTCGATCGGACAGAGAAAGCGAGCAAGCAAACACGCATAGTAGACTGCTGCAATGATTGTTCCACCTGCCGTTGCAGCTGTACAAGGTACCGGTGAGGCCACACCTGGAGCACTGTGTACAGGTTTGGTCTCCTTACTTGAGAAAGGATATACTGGCACTGGAGGGGGTGCAGAGGAGATTCACTCGGTTGATTCCAGAGTTGAGAGGGTTGGCTTATGAGGAGAGACTGAGTAGACTGGGGCTATACTCATTGGACTTCAGAAGAATGAGGGGAGATCTTATAGAAACATATAAGATTATGAAGGGAATAGATAAGATAGAAGCAGGGAAGTTGTTTCCACTGGCGGGTGAAACTAGAACTAGGGGGCATGGCCTCAAAATAAGGGGAAGCAGATTTAGGACTGAGTTGTGGAGGAACGTCTTCACACAAAGCGTTGTGAATCTGTGGAATTCCCTGCCCAGTGAAGCAGTTGAGGCTACCTCATTGAATGTTTTTAAGGCAAGGATAAAGTGTTGAACAGTAAAAGAATTAAGGGTTATGGTGAGCGGGCAGGTAAGTGGAACTGAGTCCAGAAAAAGATCAGCCATGATCTTATTGAATGGTGGAGCAGGCTCGAGGGGCCAGATTGCCTACTCCTGCTCCTAGTTATGTTCTTATGTCCCCCCCCGCCACTTTCCCCAACACCATCGCCAGTGTGGATCGGGTGAAGTTAGGGGCGGGGGGAGTGGATGGGATTCGACTCTACCGGAGTTGGGCAGTGGGGGGGGTTTAGTTACCCAATCAAAATTTCTCCGCCTAGTATCATGTCCAATCACTGAAGGTGAGAGTGGGAGAAAGTTAAAGGAGATGTGAGGCACAAGTTTTTTTTTTTACAGAGTGGTAGGTGTCTGGAACGCGCTGCCAGGGGTGGTAGTGGAGGCAGATACAATAGGGGCGTTTAAGGGGTTTTTAGATAAGCACATGAATATGAACACGAACAGTTAATGTGGTTCTGCTATTTAGGAAGGGTTGGAGGATAAACCAGGGAACTATAACCTTATAGCACCTTAGTTAGGCCGCATTTGGAATATAACGTTCAATTCTGGTCGCCACACTATCAGAAGGATGTGGAGGCTTTAGACAGAGTACAAAAAAGATTTACCAGGATGTTGCCTGGTATGGAGGGCATTGGCTATGAGGAGAGGTTGGAGAAACTTGCTTTGTTCTCACTGGAACGACGGAGGTTGAGGGGGGACCTGATAGAAGTCTACAAGATTATGAGGGGCATGGACAGAGTGGGTAGTCAGAAGCTTTTTCCCAGGGTGGAAGAGTCAATTACTAGGGGGAACAGGTTTAAGGTGCGAGGGGCAAGGTTTAAAGGAGATGTATGAGGCAGTTTTTTTTACACAGAGTAGTGGGTGCCTGGAACCCGCTGCCAGGGGAGGTAGTGACTTTTAAGGGGCGTCTTGACAAATACATGAACAGGATGGGAATAGAGGGATATGGTCCCCAGTAGGGTACGGGGTGTTAGTTCAGACAGGTAGTATGGTTGGTGCAGGCTTGGAGGGCCTGTTCCTGTGCTGTAATTTTCTTTGTTGTTTTGTATAGACCAGTGAGTCTCACGTCAATGGTAGGGAAATTATTGGAGGAAATTCTGAAGGAGAGCATCCATTTGGAGAGGCAAAGCTTGATCAGGGATAGTCAGCATGGCTTGGTCAGAGGGAGGTCATGCCTAACAAATGCGATTGAAATTTTTGAGGTGACGACCAGGTGTGTAGATGACGGTAATGCAGTTGATGTAGTTTATATGGATTTCAGCAAATCCTTTGACAAGGTCCCACATGGGAGGCTTGTAAAGAAGGTAACTGCACAAGGGATACAGGGTAATCTGATAAAGTGGATTCAAAAGTGACTCAGTTGTAGGAGACAGAGGGTGATGACTGAAGGCTGCTTTAGTGACTGGAATGATGTGGAGATGCCGGCGTTGGACTGGGGTAAACACAGTAAGAAGTTTAACAACACCAGGTTAAAGTCCAACAGGTTTATTTGGTAGCAAAAGCCACACAAGCTTTCGGAGCTCCAAGTCCCTTCTTCAGGTGAGTGGGAATTCTGTTCACAAACAGAGCTTATAAAGACAAGTTCCGCACACACGAGGACGGCCTGAACCGGGATATTGGGTTCATGTCACACTATTTGTAACTCCCACAGTTGCGTGGACCTGCAGAGTTTCACTGGCTGTCTTGTCTGGAGACAATACACATCTTTTTAGCCTGTCTTGATGCTCTCTCCACTCACGTTGTTTTGTTTCTTAAAGACTGGATTAGTTGTAAGTATTCGCATTCCAACCATTATTCATGTAAATTGAGTTTGTGTCTTTATATGCTCTGTTTGTGAACAGAATTCCCACTCACCTGAAGAAGGGGCTAAGAGCTCCGAAAGCTTGTGTGGCTTTTGCTACCAAATAAACCTGTTGGACTTTAACCTGGTGTTGTTAAACTTCTTTTAGTGACTGGAAGCCAGTATCCAGTGGTGTATCACAGGGATCTGTGTTGGGCCCCCTATTATTCGTCATTTATATAAATGACATTGATGACTATGGACGGGAGGGGGGGGGGGGGGGTAGGATTAGTAAGTTTACGGATGACACAAAGATTGGCTAACAGTTTGGTTAAGATTGGTTAACAGTGAGGTTGAGTGTCTTGGGCTACAAAATGATATAGACGGAATGGTCAAACGGGCAGATAAGTGGCAGATGGAATTTAACCCTGAAAAGTGTGAGGTGATGCACTTTGGAAGGAGTAAGTTGGCAAGAAAGTACTCAATGAATGGTAGGACACCAGGCAGTTCTGAGGAGCAAAGAGACCTTGTCGTGTTTGTCCACAGATCTCTGAAGCTGGAAGGGCATGTTGGTAGGGTGGTGAAAAAGACATGGGACACTTACCTTTATCAATCAAGGCATGGATTACAAAAGCAGTGAGGTCATGATGGAGTTGTATCGTTGTAGGAGGCCACAGCTGGAGTATTGAGTGCAGTTCTGGTCACCACATTATAGGATGTGAATGCACTGGAGGGGGTGCAGAGGAGATTCACCAGGATGCTGCCTGGGATGGAATAATTAAGTTATGAAGAGAGGTTGGATCGGCTTGAGTTGCTTTCATTGGAGCAGAGAAGACTGAGGGACGACCTGATTGAGGTATTCAAGATTAGGAGGGGAATGGACAGAGAGGATAAGGAGCAGCTGTTCCCCTGAGTTGAAGGGTCAGTCACGAGGGCAGAAAGGTTCAAGGTGAGAGGCAGGAGGTTTCGAGCGGATGTGAGGAAAAACATTTTTACTCAGAGGGCGGTGAGGGTCTGGAATGCGCTGCCTGGGAGGGTGGTGGAGACGGGGTGCCTCACACCCTTTAACATTCATAACATTCAGGGCTATGGGCCAAGTGCTGGCAGATGGGATTAGGTGGGAGTTCAGGTGTTTCTAATGTGTTGGTGCGGACTCGATGGGCCAAAGGGCCTCTTCTCAATCACTGAATCCCTACAGTGCAGAAGGAGACCATTCAGCCCATTGAGTCTGTACTGACCACAATCCCACCTGGGCCCTATTCCCGTAACCCCACGTATTTACTCTGCTAATCCCCCTGACACTAAGGGGCAATGTAGCATGGCCAATCCACCTAACCTGCACATCTTTGGACTGTGGGAGGAAACCAGAGCACCCAGAGGAAACTCACGCAGAAGTGGGGAGAATGTGCAGACTCCGCACAGACAGTGACCCAAGCCAGGAATCGAACCTGGGTCCCTGGCGCTGTGAGACAGCAGTGCTAACCACTGTTAGCTATGAAGAGAGGTTGGATTAACTTGGTTTGTTCTCACTGGGACGACAGAACCTGAGAGGGCAACCTGATAGAGGATTATGAGGGGCATGGACAGAGTGGATAGTCAGATGCTCTTTCCTAGGGCAGAAAAGTCAAGTACTCCCACACTCCAAAGATGTGCAGGTTAAGTGGATTGGCCATGCTAAATTGTCCCCGAGTATCCAAAGATGTGCAGGTTAGGAGGATTGGCCATGCTAAATTGCCCCTTAGTCTCAGGGGGATTAGCGGGGTAAATATGTGGGGTTACGGGGATAGGGCCTGGGTGGGATTGTTGTCAATTCAGACTCGATGGGTTGAATGGCCTCCTTCTGTGCAGTAGGGATTCTAAGACTAGGGGACATAGGTTTAAGGTGCGTGGGGAAAAGTTTAGAGGAGATGTGCGAGGCATGTTTTTTACACAGAGGGTGGTGAATGTCTGGAAGGCGCTGCCCGGGGAGGGGGTGGGAGCAGGTACAATAGCGGCATTTAAGGGGCAACTAGACGAATACATGAGTAGGATGGGAATGGAAGGATATGGATTCCCTAAGTGCATACGGTTTTAGGTTAAGCAGACATCATGATCGGCGCAGGCTTGGAGGGCCGAAGGGCCTGTTCCTGTGTTGTAACTTTCTTGGTCCCTTGTGCCAGAGCGCGCTGTATAATTCTAGGAATATGCACGGAATAGCGGGATAGGGATTGAGGGCAGGTAGAATGGACTGGTTTAAATTGACATCACGTCCAGCACAATGTGATGGGCCGAAGGGCCTGTCCTGTTCTGTGTCACCCAAGGCTCCCGAGGGTGACACCCGGGAATCGGGGTGGGGGCTGAAAGCACCAGGAGGCCTGAGGCTGTGGGCGGGTTAGTGGCCAAAGCCAGATTGGGTGAGGAGACTGGTTCCCCGGGGAAATGCCCAGCGCTCCTGGGTGGGGGGTGGGGGTGGGGGGGGGGGGGGCGAGGGAGAGGAAGGGAAGAGGTGGAGGGTCATGGGGAGGTTTAAAATTTACTGGAGGTCAGGGTAAGG
Source organism: Mustelus asterias (assembly GCF_964213995.1). NCBI lineage: Eukaryota > Metazoa > Chordata > Chondrichthyes > Carcharhiniformes > Triakidae > Mustelus > Mustelus asterias. The sequence goes on from NC_135830.1 coordinate 5,939,835, forward strand.
ACCCACTTGGGAATCCTGATGAATCCCGGGATGAAGGTGGAGAGCCAGGAAAGGCTCGGCAGCTGCTGCAGAATGAACTTGAGGGAGCAATAGTCCACCAGAGCACGGCCTGCGGAGGGAGAGAGAGAGGGGGAGAGGCAGAGGCGGAGAGGGGGAGAGACAGAGGCGGAGAGAGGGAGAGACAGAGGCGGAGAGAGAGAGAGAGAGACACACAGAGGCGGAGAGAGAGAGAGACACAGAGGCGGAGAGAGAGAGACAGACAGAAACGGAGAGAGAGAGAGAGACAGAGGCGGAGAGAGAGAGAGACAGAGGCGGAGAGAGAGAGAGAGAGACAGAGGCGGAGAGAGAGAGAGAGGCGGAGAGAGAGAGAGAGACAGGCGGAGAGAGAGAGAGAGACAGAGGCGGAGAGAGAGAGAGACAGAGGCGGAGAGAGAGAGAGAGAGAGACAGAGGCGGAGAGAGAGAGAGAGGCGGAGAGAGAGAGAGAGACAGAGGCGGAGAGAGAGAGAGAGAGACAGAGGCGGAGAGAGAGAGAGAGAGACAGAGGCGGAGAGAGAGAGAGAGAGACAGAGGCGGAGAGAGAGAGAGAGGCGGAGAGAGAGAGAGAGACAGAGGCGGAGAGAGAGAGAGAGAGACAGAGGCGGAGAGAGAGAGAGACAGAGGCGGAGAGAGAGAGAGAGAGACAGAGGCGGAGAGAGAGAGAGAGGCGGAGAGAGAGAGAGAGACAGAGGCGGAGAGAGAGAGAGAGAGACAGAGGCGGAGAGAGAGAGAGAGAGACAGAGGCGGAGAGAGAGAGAGAGAGACAGAGGCGGAGAGAGAGAGAGAGACAGAGGCGGAGAGAGAGAGGGAGAGAGAGAGAGATGGACTGGTTAATGCCAGGATTACCTGAACCCTGGTGTCCCCAATGCAAATCTACCGGAAATACACCCTCCCCCACAAGATAATCGTGCTGACCCCATCAGGAAACTCCCCCTGAGATCCGACCCCCAAGATCTCCACCCCCGACTCCTGGGGTCACCACCCCTGACCCCCCGGAGATCACCACCACCCCGACCCCCGGAGACCACCACACCCCGACCCCCGAAGACCACCGCACCCCGACCCCCGAGATCACCAACCCCGACCCGAGATCACCAACCCCGACCATGACACGGAGCTGACCACCCCCCGACCCCTGACCCCGAGCTGACCACCCCCCGACCCCGAGCTGACCACCCCCGACCCCTGACCCCGAGCTGACCACCCCCCGACCCCGAGCTTACCAATCCCCAACCCCGAGCTTACCAACCCGACCCCGAGCTTACCAACCCCTGACCCCGAGCTGACCACCCCTGACCCCGAGCTGACCACCCCCCGACCCCGAGCTGACCAATCCCCCGACCCCGAGCTTACCAATCCCCAACCCCGAGCTTACCAACCCCTGACCCCGAGCTTACCAACCCCTGACCCCGAGCTTACCAACCCCTGACCCCGAGCTTACCAACCCCTGACCCCGAGCTTACCAACCCCTGACCCCGAGCTTACCAACCCCTGACCCCGAGCTTACCAACCCCTGACCCCGAGCTTACCAACCCCTGACCCCGAGCTTACCAACCCCTGACCCCGAGCTTACCAACCCCTGACCCCGAGCTGACCACCCCCTGACTCCTGACCCCGAGCTGACCACCTCCCGACTCCTGACCCCAGGCTCGCCAAGCCCAACCCCCGAGATCACCAATCCTGACCCCCGAGATCACCACCCATGACCCCCCGGCCCTGTTCTTCGGCCAGACCAACAACAATTGGAAGCTCTCCCCTCCAACCCCCCGCCTCTCCATCCCCCGCCTCTCTTTCCTCAATCCCCCCACGGCCTCACCCTGCCGTCCCTCAGTCTGCCTCAGGATGCTCCCTACCTCATCCCTGGCAGGGATTCCCTGCCCTTTACCCCCGGCAAAGCCACAAAGGTGTCAGAGAGAGCAAGTTGGCGGGAACGTACTCACCATTCACGTCCCTGATCCCGTACTGCGCAGCGAGGTCACAGGTCATGAGCACCTTGCCAGATTTCTTCATCAGGTCCTTATCTGGGGAGGGGACGGGAGGGGAGGGGGAGGCAGAGTGAGAGACGTGAGGAGGGTGGGGTCCCAATGGGAGAGGTCACCCCAGGTGAGTGCGGGGTCAGAAATGCCATCCGCCCACTCCCTCCATCTGGACGACTTCATAGAATCCAACAGTACAGAAAGAGGCCATTCAGCCCATCGAGTCTGCACCGACCACAATCCCACCCAGGCCCTATCCCCACAACCCCACACATTTACCCTGCTAATCCCCCTGACACTAAGGAACAATTTAGCATGGACAATCCACCTAACTTGCACATCTTTGTACACTAAGGGGTCAGATGACGGCAGACTTCCTTTCCTAAAGGACATTAGTGAATCAGATGGGGTTTTTTCGACAATGGTTTCACCGTCATCAATAGATTCTTAATTCCAGATATTTTTTTTATTGAATTCAAATTCCACCATCTGTCGTGGTGGGATTCGAACCCGGGTCCCCAGAACATCAGCTGAGTTTCTGGATGAATAGTCCAGCGATAATACCACTCGGCTATCGCCTTCCCTTTCGCCTCCAGTTACTGGGCCCTAAGTGGGGATCGGCGATGGTGGGTGTCCATCAGTCTGTGATGGCGCAGGGTGAGCTACCTCAGCGATCGGCTGTTGTTCTCTGCGCGGTCGCTGAACAGGAAACACTCCCACTCCTCGTACTGGCTGCCCTGACGCGTGTCGGAAAGGATTTACTGGCTGACCTTACAACTCCTCCATGATCATCCTCAACACTGGTGCCCCACAAGGCTGTGTTCTCAGCCCCCTACTACACTCCTTATACACCTGTGACTGTGCGGCCAAACTACCCTCCAACTCAATTTTCAGATATGCTGACAACACCACCGTAGTGGGTCGGATCTCAAACAATGATGAGACAGAGTACAGGAATGAGGTCGAGAATCTGGTGAATTGTTGCGGCAACAATAATCTCTCCCTCAATGTCAACAAAATGAAGGAGATTGTCATCGCCTTCAGGAAGCATAAAGGAGAACATGCCCCTGTCTACATCAATGGTGACGAAGTAGAAAGGGTCGAGAGCTTCAAGTTTTTAGGTGTCCAGATCACAAACAACCTGTCCTGGTTCCCCCCCCCCATGCTGACACTATAGTTAAGAAAGCCCCACCAACACCTCTACTTTCTCTACTTTATGGAAATTTGGCATGTCAGCTACGACTCTCACCAACTTTTACAGATGCACCATAGGAAGCATCCTTTCCGGATGTATCACAGCTTGGTATGGGTTCCTGCTCTGCCCAAAACCATAAGGAACTACAAAACGTTGTGAATCACGCAAACCAGCCTCCCATCCATTGACTCTGTCTACACTTCCCATTGCCTCGGAAAAGCAGCCAGCATTATTAAGGACCCCACGCAGCCCGGACATTCTCTCTTCCACCTTCTTCTGTCAGGAAAAAGATACAAAAGTCTGAGATCACGTACCAACCGACCCGAGAACAGCTTCTTCCCTGCTGCCATCAGACTTTTGAATGGACCGACCTTGCATTAAGTTGATCTTTCTCTACACCCTAGCTATGACTGTAACACTACATTCTGCACCCTGTCCTTTCCTTCTCTATGAACAGTATGCTTTGTCTGTATAGCGCGCAAGAAACAATACTTTGCACTGTATCCCAATACCTGTGACAATAATAAATCAAATCAAACGTGCCACGAACAGGCCTTCAGTGACTATCGAGTGTCGAAGTGGGACTGGATCCTGCAGCCTTAGACCGAGCGAGAGAGGCCCAACCATTTCAACTCCAGAATCAACCAAGTGAATCTCCTCTGCACCCTCTCCAGTGCAATCACATCCTTAGGTTGAATCTAGATTGATTCCGGAGTTGAGAGGGTTGGCTTTTGAGGAGAGACCAAATAGACTGGGACTGTACTCATTGGAATTCAGAAGAACGAGGGGAGATCTTACAGAAACATATAAGATTATGAAGGGAATAGATAAGATAGAAGCAGGGAAGTTGATTCCACTGGCGGGTGAAACTAGAATTAGGGGGCATAGCCTCAAAATAAGGGTGGGCAGATTTAGGACTGAGTTGAGGAGGAACTTCTTCACACAAAGGGTTGTGAATCTGTGGAATTCCCTGCCCAGTGAAGCAGTTGAGGCGACCTCATTGAATGTTTTTAAGGCAAGGATAGATAAATTTTTGAACAGTGAAGGAATTAAGGGTTATGGTGAGCGGGTGGGTAAGTGGAGCTGAGTCCACGAAAAGATCAGCCATGATCTTGTTGAATGGCGGAGCAGACTCGAGGGGCCAGATGGCCGACTCCTGCTCCTAGTTCTTATGTTCATGGAATCCCTACAGTGCAGGAGGAGGCCATTCGGCCCATCGAGCCTGTACTGACAACAATCCCACCAAGGCCCTATCCCCATAACCCCACATATTTACCGTACTAATCTCTGTGACACTAAGGGACAGTTTAGGTTGGCCAATCCACTTAAGCCGCACATCTTTGGACTGTGGGAGGAAGCCGGAGCACCCGGAGCAAATGCACGCAGACACGGAGAGAACGTGCAGACTCTGCACAGACAGTGACCCAAGCCGGGAATTGAACCCAGGTCCCTGGCGCTGTGAGGCAGCAGTGCTAACCATTGTGCCGCCTATGTTCTTATGCCACGAGGCCTCCCACCCCTTTCCCCGCCCACGCCCCCCACCCCCCGAGAGACCGGGAATCTGTCCGCCCCGGCCTCAGACGTGTCCGGACGATGGAGGACCGTCCACGGCCAGCCCCGGGGAGTTGAGAATTCCAAAGATTCACCGGCCTCCGAGCAAAGGCATTTCTCCTCAGCTCAGACACAAAATGGCTGCCTCCTCTCGTTCCGAGACCGGGCCTCTCCCCCCCCCCCCCCCCCCCCCCCCCCCGCCCCCATGGCCAGAGTATCGATGTGGGGGTCCCGTCAGGAAAGGAGAAGGCCGTTCGCCGTGGAGTGCTGAGGGGGGTGGGGAGAAGCGTTTACCCACCTGTAGCGAGGGCGACGATACATTTCCCGCTCATCTCCGGGGTCTCACCAGCGGTGAACATGTCCGCCACCTGCAAACGGACAACATGGAGAGTTCAGGGACTCCCCCGCTGTCACAACTAAATCGTGTTACTGTGTCCAACCTTCTCTCCCTCACCCACCTCTCTCTCATAGAACGTAGAACAGCACAGCACAGGAACAGGCCCTTCAGCTCACGATGTTGTGTCGAACATGACACCAAATTAAACTATTCCTTTCTGCCTGCCCTTGGTCCATATCCCTCTATTCTTTGCATATTCATGTGCTTATTTAAAAGCCCCTTAAACGCCCCTATCGTATCTGCCTCCACCACCATCCCTGGCAGCGTGTTCCAGACACCTACCACTCTCTGTTTAAAAATATTTGCCCCTCACATCCCCTTTGAACATTCCCCCTCTCTCCTGAAGTGCATGTCCCCGAGTATTACACATTTCAACTGTGGGAAAAACATTCTGACTGTCAACCCTATCTATGTCTCTCATTATTTTATAGACTTCCATCAGGTCTCCCCTCAGCCTCTGCCGCTCCAGAGAAAACAACCCTAGTTGTTTCCACTGGCGGGTGAAACTAGAACGAGGAGACACAGCCTCAAAATAAGGGGAAGCAAATTTTGGACTGAGTTGAGGAGGAACTTCTTCACACAAAGGTTGTGAATCTGTGGAATTCCCTGCCCAGTGAAGCAGTTGGGGCTACCTCATTGAATGTTTTTAAGGCAAGGATAGATAAATTTTTGAACATTAAAGAGATTAAGGGTTATGGTGAGCGGGCGGGTAAGTGGAGCTGAGTCCACGAAAAGATCAGCCTGATCTTATTGAATGGCGGAGCAGGCTCGAGGGGCCAGATGGCCTACTCCTGCTCCTAGTTCTTATGTTCATAGAATCCTACAGTGCAGGAGGAGGCCATTCAGCCCATCGAACCTGTACCAACAACAATCCCACCCAGCCCTAGAATCCCACACAACGCGAGGGAGGGCACAGTGGTTCACACTGCTGCCTCACAGCGCCAGGGACCCAGGTTTGGGTCACTGTCTGTGCTGAGCCTTCATGTTCTCGCCGCTCCCACCCTCCGTGTCTGCATGGGTTTCCTCCGGGTGCTCCGGTTTCCTCCCACCATCCGAAAGATGTGCTGATTAGGTGCATTGGCCGTGCTAAATTCTCCCTCAGTGTTCCCGAACAGACGCTGGAGTGTGGCGACTGGGGGATTTTCACAGTAACTTCATTGCGCTGTTAATGTAAGCCTTACTTGTGACACTAATAAATAAACATTAGTTCTTAGTTTGTCCAGCCGCTCCTTATATCTCGTACCCTCTAATCCAGGCAGCGTCATGTTAAACCTCTTCTGCACCCTCTCCAAATCCTCTGCATCCTTCCTGTAATGTGGCGACCAGAATTGAACGCAATATCCTATAAGTGGTTCCGAACCAAAGTTTTATAAAGCTGCAACATGACATCCTAACTCTTGTATTCAATGCCCCGACTTATAAAGGCAAGCATGCCGTACGCCTTCTTTACCCCCTATTGACTGGTGTGGCCGCTTTCAGGAAGCTATGGACTTGAACCTCCCTCTCCCTCATCCACCTGTTCACACTCTCGCTCTCCCTCACCATCCTTCCCTCACCCACTGGCTCCCTCCTTCCCATCCCACTCACTCTCCCTCCATTCCCTCTTCAGGTTACACTCTCCCAATGTCCTTTCTCTCAATTTCCTTCTTCCCGTTCTGTGTTCCTGTGTAACAGGCTGGAGAAGGGGCTGAATGGCCTCCTCCTCGCTGTCTCACTCACCCGTTGCTGTCCTTTGGATTTGTTCTCCGTGTTAATAACCAAGTTAGTCATGGTCTCGGTGCGCACGGCTCCCGGCCAGAGGGACACGTATGACACTCCGTGTTTCCGCAACTCCAACGCACAGTCTGCTGCCATTCGATCACACTGCAGAGAGAGAGAGAGAACTGTGTGAGAGAGAGAGGGGGGGGAGGGGCAGAGGAGGAGGGGGTGGGGGGGCAGGGGGCAGGCAGACAGAGCCAGCCAGAGCGAGAGAGCCAGAGCCAGAGAGCCAGAGCCAGAGAGCCAGAGGGAGAGAGAGCGAGAGCGAACCTGAGAGAGAGAGCCAGAGCAAGAGAGCCAGAGCCAGAGAGCCAGAGCCAGAGAGCCAGAGGGAGAGAGAGCAAGAGCGAACCTGAGAGAGAGAGTGAGAGCAAGAGAGCCAGAGAGAGGGAGCCAGAGAGAGAGAGCCAGAGAGAGAGAGAGCCAGAGAGAGAGAGAGCCAGAGAGAGAGAGAGCCAGAGAGAGAGAGAGCCAGAGAGAGAGAGAGCCAGAGAGAGAGAGCCAGAGAGAGAGAGCCAGAGAGAGAGAGAGCCAGAGAGAAAGAGCCAGAGAGAAAGAGCCAGAGAGCCAGAGAGAAAGAGCCAGAGAGAAAGAGCCAGAGAGAAAGAGCCAGAGAGCCAGAGCCAGAGAGAAAGAGCCAGAGAGAAAGAGCCAGAGAGAAAGAGCCAGAGAGAAAGAGCCAGAGAGAAAGAGCCAGAGAGAAAGAGCCAGAGAGAAAGAGCCAGAGAGAAAGAGCCAGAGAGAAAGAGCCAGAGAGAAAGAGCCAGAGAGCCAGAGAGCAAGAGCCAGAGAGCCAGAGAGAAAGAGCCAGAGAGCCAGAGAGAAAGAACCAGAGAGAGAAAGTGAGAGAGCCAGAGAGCCAGAGAGAGAGAGAGCGAGAGAGCCAGAGAGAGAGCCAGAGAGAGAGCCAGAGCGAGAGCGAGAGAGCCAGAGAGAGAGAGCGAGAGAGCCAGAGAGAGAGCCAGAGCCAGAGCGAGAGAGCCAGAGAGAGAGAGCGAGAGAGCCAGAGAGAGAGCCAGAGCGAGAGCGAGAGAGCCAGAGAGAGAGAGCCAGAGAGCCAGGCAAAGAGAGTGTGAGATACAGCAACTCAAAGTGAATGAGTGACCTTTGCCCTTCGGCCCGTTTACCCGCACTGCCCTGCCACTCACCGCTGCCTTGCCGACTCCGTAAGCCACGTTGAAGATGTAGCGCAGGCCGCCCATGGACGACACGATGACAATCAGGCCCTGCTTCGCCTCCACCATCATCCGGGCTGCGTACACCGAGCAGATATAGTGGCCCCTGCACAACAAAGCAAGTGTGGTTGGGGAGGGGGGAGGTGTTGGGACACACTACGGCAGTGAGACCTCTTCCACTACCGCACTCCCCTCATCGCATCCCAATCTCCACCCCCCCCATCTCCGCACGTGGGGCCAGGATCTCACCCCTGGTGTCCAGAGGGTGAGAAAGGTCAGTGACTGCCTCCGCTCCCACTCGGAGCCCTGGGTCCAGTACTCCACAGCGCCACCACCGGGAGGGGAGGATGTCATTGCAGTTTCTTCCCCTTGGAAAAGGAAATCCATGGCGTGGGTACGAGGACACGCCAGACTCGATCCAAGATGGCAACTTCTTGTGAGCTGTACCCAGCATGCCCTCTAGAGTCATAGAATCTACAGCACGGAGACAGGCCCTTCGGCCCAAACTGGTCCGTGTTGACCAAAAAGCCCATGTAAGCTAACCCCATTTGCCTGCATTTGGCCCATATCCCTCTAAACCTTTCCTATCCATGTATCTGTCCAAATGCCTTTTAAATGTTGACAATGTCCCTGCCTCAACCACTTCCTCCAGCAGCTCATTCCACATACGTACCACCCTCTGTGTAAAAAAGCTGCTCCTCAGGTTCCCATTAATTCTTTCCCCTCTTAACTTAAACTTAAACTCTCTAGTTCTCAATTCCCCAACTCTGGGAAAAGGACTGAGTGCGTTCACCCTATCCATGCCTCTCATGATCCTCTGCACCTCTCTAAAATCATCCCTCAGTCTACTATGTTCCAAAGAAAAAAAGTCCAGGCCTGTCCAATCTCTGTCTATAACTCAGTCCCTCGAGTCCTGGCAACATCCTTGTAAACCTCTTCTGCACTCTCTCCAGTTTAACAACATCTTTTCTATAGCAAGATGACCAAAACTGAACACAATACTCCAGGTGCGGCCTCACCAACGTCCTGTACAACTGCAACACAACTTCCTAACTTCTACACTCAATGCCCTGACTGATGAAGGCCAGCATGCCAAAGGTCTTCTTCACTGCCCTATCTATCTGTAACTTCACCCTTAGAGAACCATGCACCTGAACTCCAAGGTCCCTCTGTTCCACGATACTCCCTAAGGTCCTACCATTCACCTCTAATACTATCTTTTACTCTTGTTCTACTCTTCCCTGGGCAGCACGGTGGCACAGTGGTTAGCACTGCTGCCTCACAGCTCCAGGGACCTGGGTTTGATTCCCTGCTCGGGTCACTGTCTGTGCGGAGTTTACACGTTCTCAGCCCGTATCTGCGTGGGTTTTCTCCGCGTGCTCCAGTTTCTTCCCACAGTCCGAAAGATGTGCGGGTTAGGTGGATTGGCCATGCTAAATTATCCCTTAGCGTCCAAAGATGTGTAGGTTAGAGGGATTAGCTGGGTAAGTATGTGGAGTTATGGGGATAGGGCCTGGGTGGGATTGTGGTCGGTGTAGACTCGAAGGGCCGAATGGCCTCCTTCTGCACCGTAGGCCTTTCTGTGCAGATGAAACGCGATGACTCTATGTACATCAACGAGCAGGGGAGGGGGAGGGGTGGACAAGGTCAGGGGAGGGGGAGTGAACAGGTGTCGAAGTGGCCCCCTCACCTAGTGGAGCTTCACGCGAACGATCCTGGGAGTGGAAGGATTGTCGTACGAGGAGCATTCAAGGACTCTGGGTCTGTACTCGATGGAATTTAGAAGGATGGGGAGGGCGCGGAGGGTTCTCATTGAAACTTACAGAATACTGAGAGACCTGGTTAAAGCGGACGTGGGGAAGATGTTCCCATTGGTCGGAGAGACTCAGATAAGAGGAACAGCCTCAGATGAAAGGGACAACCCTTTGGAAGACAGATTTCTTCAGCTGGAGAGAGTGGTGAACCTGTGGAATTCATTGCCACAGAGGAGGCCAGGTCGCTGAGTGTATTTAAGACAGAGATAGATAGGTTCTTGATCGGTTTTTGATTTGATTCGATTTATTATTGTCACGTGTATTAACATACAGTGAAAAGTATTGTTTCTTGCGCGCTATATAGGCAAAGCATACCGTTCATAGAGAAGGAAAGGAGAGAGTGCAGAATGTAGTGTTACAGTCATAGCTACGGTGTAGAGAAAGAGCAACTTAATACAAGGGAAGTCCATTCAAAGTCTGACAGCAGCAGGGAAGAAGCTGTTCTTCAGTCGGTTGGTCCGTGACCTCAGACTTTTGTATCTTTTTCCTGACGGAAGGTGGAAGAGAGAATGTCCGGGGTGCGTGGGGTCCTTCATTATGCCGGCTGCTTTGCCGAGGCAGCGGGAAGTGTACAGGGAAGGTGGTAAGGAGTGGAGGGGTGTCAAAGGTTACAGGGGAATAGGCGGGAGAATGGGTGTAGAGAAACTTATCAGCCACGATCGAATAGCGGAGCAAACTCAATGGGCCAAAAGGCCTAATTCTGCTCCAGTGTCTTCTGGTCTGAAGTTCCCTAATCGGATCGGGGAAGCTCAACCTGGAAGCTCAGGTTGGTGGGAGGGCAGGGGTAAGACAGCAGATGTTCCTCATGTAGATGGGGGGGAGGGGGTGGGGGAGAGAGAGAGAGACAGCGAGAGAGAGAGACAGCTGGACCTCAGCTGCCGTACTCACCGCAGACCTGCATCATTGACCACATCCCAGAACGAAGGTGGCATCTCCCAGAATTTCTTCTCATGGTCAGAAATAATTGACTAGGGAGGAAAAGGGAAGATTAAAACCCCTCAAACGAGGGCGCAGACAGGCATCCCACCTACCCCCTTCTGCAATGGGCCAGGCTTCATTTGCCACGTCCTGTCCTGGCTTGTTCCGGATCCTATCGACAGTGGTTAGCACTGTGACCTCACAGCTCTAGGGACCCAACTTTTATTCCCGGCTTGGGTCAGTGTGTGTGTGGAGTTGCACATTCTCCCCGTGTCTGCGTGGGTTTCCTCCGGGTGCTCCGGTTTCCTCCCACAGTACAAAGATGTGCAGGTTAGGTGGATTGGCCATGCTAAATTGCCCCTTACTATCAGGGGGATTAGCACAGTAAATATGTGGGGTTACGGGGATAGGGCCTGGGTGGGATTGTGGTCAGTGCAGCCTTAATGGGCCGAATGGTCTCCTTCTGCTTTGTAGGGATTCGATGGATTCTATCTGACCCCCCCCAAACTCCAGCCAGAAGAAAAAGTTTCTCTTTCTCTCTCCCCCTCCCTCTCGGCCCCAGTGAAATCTTTAAGTCCCCCGCTTGCCTTCCCCCTCGGTTCGCTCACCCCTCGATTCCCTTGAGTATATACTCAGCACCCGGGTCAATCGAATCGTTGAGTCGCCAGCACCATGCGGGTCCCCAGCCCGGAATTTCAGCCCTACCTCCACCGCCGCGTAGGCGTTGTTGACCAGAATGTCCAGCCGGCCTCCCTGTTCCTGCTCGACCCGGCCAAAGAGCGAGCGGATCTGCTCCTCGCTGGTAGAGTCGCACACCACCGGCACGCAGCGGCCTCCCCGCGCCTCCACCTGCCGGGGGAAAGGACAGAGTGAGGGACTCTGCGATAGGGGGGGGGGGGGGGGGAGCATCTCAGCAGCCCGGTCACACACTAACCCCCACCTACTGACCTTACGGTGACGTTCCCGAGACATCTATCTTTCCCCTTCCCCCCACCCTCCCCTCCCCCACTACTGACAGCAGCGTAAAACTGTTTTTCTTCGCCCCTTGGCCGCCGAGGTTCCCCGCCAGCGGCGGTCATGGCCTTTCCGCCCGGCTTCTCTTTTTTTCTCTGCAAAGTGACGGGGACCGCACTGCAAAAATCCCACGATGCACTTCGTCTCCAAGGAATTTGCAAAATGGCCGCCACATTCGACAGCAGGACATTTCCTGCTCTACAAAATGATTTGATTCAATTTATTGTCACGTGTATTAGTATACAGTAAAAAGTATTGTTTCTTGTGCGCTATATAGACAAAGCATACCATTCATAGAGAAGGAAAGGAGAGAGTGCACAATGTCGTGTTACAGTCATAGCGAGGGTTGAGAGAAAGATCAACTTAATGCAAGGTAAGTCCATTCAAAAGTCTGACAGCAGCAGGGGAGAAGCTGTTCTTGAGTCGGTTGGTACGTGACCTCAGACTTTTGTATCTTTTCCCGACTGAAGGAGGTGGAAGAGAGAATGTCCGGGGTGCGTGGGGTCCTTAATTATGCCGGCTGCTTTGCCGAGGCAGCGGGAAGTGTAGACAGAGTCAATGGATGGGAGTCACTGGTTTGCATGATGGATTGGGCTACATCCATGACCTTTTGTAGTTCCTTGTGGTCTTGGGCAGCGCAGGAGCCCCATACCAAGCTGTGATACAACCAGAAAGAATACTTTCTATGGTACATCTGTAAAAATTGGTGAGAATTGTCGCTGACATGCCAAATTTCCTTTGTCTTCTGAGAAAGTAGAGGCGTTGGTGGACTTTCTTAACTGTAGTGTCGGCATGGGGGGACCAGGACAGGTTGTTGGTGATCTGGACACCTAAAAGCTTGAAGCTCTCGATCCTTTCTACTTCATTCCCATTGATGTAGACAGGGACATGTTCTCCTTTACGCTTCTTGAAGCCGATGACAATCTCCTTCGTTTTGTTGATATTGAGGGAGAGATTATTGTTGCCGCACCAACGGCCGTCGCATTTGACACCGTGACATTTCCCGCTCTACAAAATGGCCAATGCATTTGACAACAGTATAAAATTGCAGACAGGGTGAGGACTCGGTGGGTCGGTTGTCCAAAAGGTTTACAGCCACAGACCCATCGGCGAGGGAATGTAAGCTGCTGCCTTCAGAGTCAAACACCTTCCTGTTAAACAGGACACTGCCGTGGCCACATCTGGAGCAGAGTGCGCAGTCTCGCTCTCCTTACCAGAGGAAGGACATAGGAGTGCAACTGAGGTTCACTGGACTGCTTCCTGGGATGCAGGTGATGGTCCTATGCCTACATTCCTTGGCCTACATTCGGGTCAGTCTGTGCAGAGTCTGCACGTTCTCCCAGTGTCTGCGTGGGTTTCCTCTGGGTGCTCTGCTTAAAGAAAGAACAAAAGAACAAAGAACAGTAGAGCACAGGAAACAGGCCCTTCGGCCCTCCAAGCCTGTGCCGCTCCTTGGTCCAACTAGACCAATCGCTTGTATCCCTCCATTCCCAGGCTGCTCATGTGACTATCCAGGTAAGTTTTAAACGATGTCAGCGTGTCTGCCTCCACCACCCCACTTGGCAGCGCATTCCAGGCCCCCACCACCCTCTGTGTAAAAAAACGTCCCTCTGATATCTGAGTTATACTTCGCCCCTCTCACCTTGAGCCTGTGACCCCTCTCACCGTTCACCCGATCTAGTCCAAAGATGTGCGGGTTAGGTTGATTGGCCAGGTTAAAAATTGCCCCTTAGAGTCCAGAGATGCGTAGGTTAGAGGGATTAGCAGGTAAAATATGTGGGGGTAGGGCCTGGGTGGGATTGTGGTCAGTGCAGACTTGATGGGCCGAATGGCCTCCTTCTGCACTGTAGGGTTTCTATGATGATTTCTATCCCCTTCATAATCCTGTACACCTCTATTAGATCTCCCCTCATTCTCTGTCTTTCCAGGGAGAACAACCCCAGTTTACCCAATCTCTCCTCATAGCTAAGACCCTCTGTACCAGGCAACATCCTGGTAAACCTTCTCTGCACTCTCTCTAACGCCTCCACGTCCTTCTGGTAGTGCGGCGACCAGAACTGGACACAGTATTCCAAATGTGGCCTAACCAGCGTTCTATACAGCTGCAAAATCATACTCCAGCTTTTATACTCCATACCCCGTCCTATAAAGGCAAGCATACCATATGCCTTCTTCACCACCTTCTCCACCTGTGTTGCCACCTTCGAGGATTTGTGGACTTGCACACCTAGGTCCCTCTGTGTTTCTATACTCCTGATGACTCTGCCATTTATTGTATAACTCCTCCCTACATTATTTCTTCCAAAATGCATCACTTCGCATTTATCCGGATTAAATTCCATCTGCCACCTCTCCGCCCAATTTTCCAGCCTATCTATATCCTGCTGTATTGCCCGACAATGCTCATCGCTATCCGCAAGTCCAGCCATCTTCGTGTCATCCGCAAACTTGCTGATAACACCAGTTCTTCCAAATCATTTATATATATCACAAATAGCAGAGGTCCCAGTACAGAGCCCTGCGGAACACCACTGGTCACAGACCTCCAGCCGGAAAAAGACCCTTCGACCGCTACCCTCTGTCTCCTGTGGCCAAGCCAGTTCTCCACCCATCTAGCCACTTCTCCTTGTATCCCATGAGCCTTAACCTTCTTAACGAACCTGCCATGTGGGACTTTGTCAAATGCCTTACTGAAATCCATATAGACGACATCCACGGCCCTTCCTTCGTCAACCGTTTTTGTCACTTCCTCAAAAAACTCCACCAAATTTGTAAGGCACGACCTCTAACTCCCACAGTCCAAAAGATGAGTAGGTTAGGTGGATTTGCCATCTTAAATTGCCCCTCTGTGTCCAAAGATGTGCAGGTTAGGGGGATTGGACGTGCTAAATTGCGCCTATGCAGAGCCAGCATGGAACACGACGGGCCAAGTGGCCTCCTCCCGCACCATCACCGTCACGCGGCGGCGGCCCCGCTCCTCGTGGAATCCTGCCGTGCACAAAATGGGTGCCGCCTGCCCCAGACTGCATCCCCCTGGCCACCGAAAGCTTTGAGGTCGGGAAGGCACCTGTTTTCAAAAAATAGTTCCTCTTCAGCCGCCGCTCGAGTCCCGCGTCTGTCCCCCGGCGCCCCCCACCCACTGCCTCCCACCCACCACCTACCGCCCCCCTGCCCCCCCACCCACCGCCTCCCCCCACCACCACCACCCCCTCCCCCCCCCCCCCACCCCACCCCAGCCCACCACCCCCTCCCCCTCCCCCCCGCCCCCTCCCCCCCCACCCCAGCCTCACCTCCTTGGCCGCCGTCTGCAGCGTGTCCATGTTACGGCCGGTGATGTAGACGGTGGCCCCGGCCTCTCCCAGCTGCAGGGCGATGCCTTTCCCGATGCCCCGGGAAGCTCCAGTCACAATGCACACGCGGCCCAGCAGCGCCCCGGCCATCTTCCTACTGGAGGAGGAGGAAGGGGTTCGGGGGTTAGAACCAGATCCTCACTCAGCGGCTGAGTCGCAGCTCATTAATGTCCCCCCCAGAGTGTAAACCATCAAGAACCCTCAGGCCACACTTTGACCAGTTGGGTACAGATCAACATTCCCCCCTCCCCCACTCAAACTGGTTTGGCACAGTCCAGCATTCCCTCCCACCTCACCTCACATTTTGACCAGCCCGTCAATTCCACCACCTGCCATCTCCCCCGGCTCTTCGGCCAATATGGTATTGTCCATCATTACCCCCCTCACAATTCGAATGGTTTGGTACTGCCCATTCCACCCACCAGCTCTCTCCCAACCAAGACCGGTTTGGTTCTGTCCATCATTCTCCGCTCCCCCCCACCGACCGGTTTGGTACTGCCCATCGTTCCCCGCTCCCCCCCCCAATCGGTTTGGTACTGCCCATCATTCCCCGCTCCCCCCGCCCCCCACCGACCAGTTTGGTACTGCCCATCATTCCCCGCTCCCCACCCCCCAGACTGGTTTGGTACTGGCCATCTTTCCCCACTCGCCCACCGACCGGTTTGGTACTGCCCATCATTTCCCGCTCCCCCCCTCCCCCAAAACCAGTTTGGTACTGCCTATCATTCCCCGCTCCCCCGCAGACCGATTTGGTACTGCCCATCTTTCCCACCTCCCCCCCTCCTAGACTGGTTTGGTACTGCCCATCTTAGAACCATGGAACCATAGAAAATTACAGCTCAGAAACAGGCCTTTTGGCCCTTCTTGTCTGTGCCGAACCATTTTTTGCCTAGTCCCACTGACCTGCACTTGGACCATATCCCTCCACACCCCTCTCATCCATGAACCCGTCCAAGTTTTTCTTAAATGTTAAAAGTGACCCCGCATTTACCACTTTATCCGGCAGCGCATTCCACACTCCCACCACTCTCTGCATGAAGAAGCCCCCCCTAATATTCCCTTTCAACTTTTCTCCTTTCACCCTTAACCCATGCCCTCTGGTTTTTTTCTCCCGTAGCCTCAGTGGAAAAAGCCTGCTTGCATTCACTCTATCCATACCCATCAAAATCTTATACACCTCTATCAAATCTCCCCTCATCTACGCTCCAGGGAATAAAGTCCTAACCTATTCAATCTCTCTCTGTAACTCAGCTTCTCAAGTCCCGGCAACATCCTTGTGAACCTTCTCTGCACTCTTTCAACCTTATTTACATCCTTCCTGTAACTTGGCGGCACGGTAGCACAGTGGTTAGCACTGCTGCTTCACAGCTCCAGGGAACTGGGTTCGATTCCCGGCTCGGGTCACTGTCTGTGTGGAGTTTGCACATTCTCCTCGTGTCTGCGTGGGTTTCCTCCGGGTGCTCCGGTTTCCTCCCACAGTCCAAAGATGTGCGGGTCAGGTTGATTGGCCATGCTAAAAATTGCCCTTAGTGTCCTGAGATGCGTAGGTTAGAGGCATTAGCGGGTAAATATGTAGGGATATGGGGGTGGGCCCTGGGTGGGATTGTGGTCGGTGCAGACTCGATGGGCTGAATGGCCTCTTTCTGTACTGTCGGGTTTCTGTGATTCTCTGAAAACTGCACACAATACTCTAAATTCGGCCTCACCAGTGCCTTATATAACCTTACCATAACTCTCCAACTTTTATACTCGATACTCCGATTTATAAAGGCCAATGTACCAAAGGCACTCTTTACGACCCTATCCACCTGTGACGTCACTTTTAAGGAATTCTGTACCTGTATTCACAGATCCCTCTGTTCAACTGCACTCTTCAGAGTCCTACCATTTACCCTGTACGTTCTTCTTTGGTTTGTCCTTCCAAAGTGCAATATCTCACACTTGTCTGCGTTAAATTCCATTTGCCATTTTTCAGACAATTTTTCTAGTTGGTCCAAATACCTCTGCAAACTTTGAAAACCTTCCTCACTGTCCACTACACCTCCAATCTTTGTATCATCAGCAAACTTGCTGATCCAATTTAGCAAATTATAATCCAGATCATTGATATAGATGACAAACAACAATGGACCCAACACCGATCCCTGTGGCACACCACTAGTCATGATGTGGAGATGCCGGCGTTGGACTGGGGTAAACACAGTAAGAAGTTTAACAACACCAGGTTAAAGTCCAACAGGTTTATTTGGTAGCAAAAGCCACACCTGTGTGGCTTTTGCTACCAAATAAACCTGTTGGACTTTAACCTGGTGTTGTTAAACTTCTTACTGTGCACACCACTAGTCACAGGCCTCCACTCAGAGAAGCAATCCTCCACAACCACTCTCTGGCTTCTTCCATTGAGCCAGTGTCTAATCTTTTCCCCCTCCCACCCCACCCCCCCGACTGGTTTGGTACTGCCTATCATTTCCCGCTTCCCCCCCAAACCGGTTTGGTACTGCCCATCATTCCCCACTCCCCCCACCCCCACAGACCGGTTTGGTACTGCTAAGCGGCAATGCTAAATTCTCCCTCAGTGTTACTGGAACGGGCGCCCGAGTGTAGTGACTAGGGGATTTTCACAGTAACTTCATTGCAGTGTTAATGTAAGTCTTACTTGTGACTAATAAATAAACTTTAGGACGGCTCTCACCTCTGACAGTCAGTGTCCGCAGTTAACAGTGCCTGGCTCGTCCTGTCTCTCTCTCAGTCTGCGACCTTTGCACACCCTGATAAGACTCTCTCATTGAGCAATCTGGGAGATTGAGTCCCTTATTGCGGAGTTTGCACTCTCTGCCCTCTCTCTTTCTGCATGTCTGTCCTCTCTCTCTCTCTGCACTCTCTGCCCACTGCCCTCTCTCTCTGCACGCCAGCCCTCTGCCCTCTCTCTCTGCACTCTCTGCCCACTGCTCTCTCTCTCTGCACGCCAGCCCTCTGCCCTCTCTCTCTGCACTCTCTGCCCACTGCTCTCTCTCTCTGCACGCCAGCCCTCTGCCCTCTCTCTCTGCACGCCAGCCCTCTGCCCTCTCTCTCTGCAGTCTCTGCCCACTGCTCTCTCTCTCTGCACGCCAGCCCTCTGCCCTCTCTCTCTGCACGTCTGCCCTCTCTCTCTCTGCACTCTCTGCCCACACCCCAACGTAACACAAGCAGAAAAGTGCTGGAAAAGCCCTGGCAACAGCTTTGGAGGGGTGGGGGAAACAGGAGGAGTGGGGGAAGGAAACAAGGGGGGGGGGGACATGGGTGCACATTTCAAGTCCACCTGACTCACCCTCAAGTGTTCCCCATCAACTGTGTCTGCAGGGCGCCTAGAAAGACATGACCCGAGACCTCTACCTCTGTGCCACCGTGCCGTGCTAAGATTTATTATTGTCACATGTATTGGTATAAAGTGAAAGGTGTTGTTCCTGATTGTTGTCCCACGAATGGGCGACGCGGTGGCACAGTGGTTGGCATTACTGCCTCACAGCGCCAGGGACCCGGATTTGCTTCCCGGCTCGGGTCACTGTCTGTGCGGAGTTTGTACGTTCTCCTGTGTCTGTATGGGTTTCCTCCGGGTGCTCTGGTTCCCTCCTATATTTAAGATGTGCTGGTTAGGTGGATTGGCCGTGCTAAATTGTACCCTCGGTTCCAAGATGGCGCCAGAGTGAGGCGACTTCTTGCAAGCTGTGCCCAGCATACCTTCTAATTCTTTTACTCTTGTTCTATGCTTCTGAAACTTCATTCTGACTCTTTTAAAGTCTCTAACAATGCTTTCATTCAAATTCTTACAGATTTGGTGATTCTTCGGACCCTGGAGACACCCGATTTGACGGACGTGGAATTGCCCCGGAGCAGCTGCCCATGTGAGCAGCAGCAGCAGCCGGCGCTGCAGCCCCAGATCCGGGGATTCCTCCACAGCGGCTTCCAGAGACCAGGAAAATGCCCCAGACGCCTGGGCCTACATTCAGAGGACTCCTAGAGCCCAGGGAAATGCCGCGGGAGCCGGGACCTTCACTCTGTTGGTCCCCAACGACCAGACCGACATCCCTGTGACTGGAAGCCTCTCTCCTCCCAACTCCTCTGAGCCGGAGAGCTGCGACCTCCTGCAGGCTCCAAGCACAACCTTCCACAGTCACCTCACTCCTAAAAATAAACTCTCACAGCCGAACAATCACTAACACTGCTCTTTTAAATTTACTTGCAGGTCTCGAGATCCTCCGAAAGAAGACCCCAACCTGACAGTGACCCAGTGCACCCCGATACAAAGAACAAAGAAAATTACAGCACAGGAACAGGCCCTTCAGCCCTCCAAGCCTGCACTGGCCATGCTGCCCGACTTAACTAAAACCTCCTACTCTTCCGGGGACTTTATCCCTCTATTCCCATCCATTTCATGTATTTGTCCAGATGCCCCCTAAAAGTCACTGTCATATCTGCTTCCACGACCTCCCCCGACAGCGAGTTCCAGGCACCCACCACCCTCTGTGTCAAAAACGTGCCAAGTGCATCTCCTTTAAACATTGCCTCTTGCACTTTAAACCTGTGCCCCCGAGAATTGACTCTTCCACCCTGGGAAAAAGCTTCTGACTATCCACTCTGTCCATGCCCCTCATAATCTTGTAAACTTCTATTAGGTCGCCCCCCCTCAACCTCCGTCGTTCCAGTGAGAACAAACCAGGTTTCTCCAACCTCTCCTCATAGCTAATGCCCTCCATGCCAAGCAACATCCTGATAAATCTTTTCCGTACCCTCTCCAAAGCCTCCACATCCTTCTGGTAGTGTGGCGACCAGAATTGAACACTATATGCCAAGTGCAGCCGAACTAAGGTTCTATAAAACTGCAACATGACTTGCCAATTTTTAAACTCAATGTCCCAGCTGATGAAGGCAAGCATGCCGTATGCCTTCTTGACTACCTTCTCACCTGCATTACCACTTTCAGTGACCTGGGTACCTGTACACCCAGATCCCTCTGCCTATCAATACTCTTCAGGGTTCTGCCATTTACTGTATATTTCCTATCTGTATTAGACCTTCCAAAATGCATGACCTCACATTTGTCCAGATTAAACTCCACCTGGCATTTCTCCACCTAAGTCTCCATCCGATCTATATCATGCTGTATCCTCTGATGGTCCTCATCGCTATTCGCAAATCCACCAACCTTTGTGTCGTCCACAAACTTACTAATCAAACCAGTTACGTTTTCCTCCAAATCATTTATGTATATTACAAACAGCAAAGGTCCCAGCACTGATTCCTGAGGAATGCCACTTGCCACAGCCCTCCATTCAGAAACGCACCCTTCCACTGCTACCCTCTGTCTTCTATGACCGAGCCAGTTTAGTATCCACCTTGCCAGCTCACCTCTGATCCCATGCGACTTCACCTTCTGCACCAGTCTGCCATGAGGGATCTTGTCAAAGGCCTTACTGAAGTCCATGTAGACAACATCCACAGCCCTACCCTCATCAATCATCTTTGTCACTTCCTCAAAAAACTCGATCAAGTTACTGAGATACAACCTCCCCTTCACAAAACCATGTTGCCTCTTGCTAATAGGTTCACTTATTTCCAAGTGGGAGTAAATCCTGTCTGGAGAATCCTCTCCAGTAATTTCCCTACCACTGACATAAGGTTCATCGGCCTGTAATTACCTGGATTATTCTTGCTACCCTTCTTAAACAAAGGAACAACATTGGCTATTCTCCAATCCGCTGGGACCTCCCCTGTTGCCTGTGAGGCTACAAAGATTTCTCTCAAGGCCCTAGCAATTTCCTCCCTTGCCTCTCTCAGTATTCTGGGGTATATCCCATCAGGCCCTGGGGACTTGTCTACCTTAATGTTTCTCAAGAACCCCATTACCTCCTCCTTTTTGATCTCAACATGACTCACACTATCTACACACTCTTTCCCAGACTCATCATCCACCAAGTCCTTCTCTTTGGTGAATACTGACGCAAAGTACTCACCCATTTCCTTTGGCTCCACGCATAGATTCCCTCCCCTCTCCTTGAGTGGGCCAACCGTCTCCCTGGCTATCCTCTTGCTCTTTATATATGTATAAAAAGCCTTGGGATTTTCCTTAATCCTGCTGGCCAATGCTTTATCGTAACCCCTTTTAACCCTCCTGGCTCCTTGCTTAAGTTTCTTTCTACTTTCCTTGTATTCCACACTTGCTTCGTGTGTTCCCAGCCTCCTAGCCTTGACAAATACTTCCTTTTTCTCTTTGACTAGGCTCACAATATCTCTTGTTATCCAAGGTTCCCAAAACTTGCCATACTTATCTTTCATCCTTACAGGAATGTGCCAGTCCTGAATCCCTATCAACTTACACTTGAAAGCCTCCCACATGCCAGATGTTGATTTGCCCTCAAATATCTGCCCCCAATCTACATTCTTCAGTTTCTGCCTGATATTGTTGTAATTAGCCTTCCCCCAATTTAGCACCTTGAGGACTACACTTATCTTTATCCATCAGTACCTTAAAGCTTACTGAACTGTGGTCACTGTTCCTGAACTGCTCCCCTACTGAAACATCGACCACCTGGCCGGGCTCATTCCCCAATACCAGGTCCAGTATGGCCCCTTCCCTAGTTGGACTATCTACATACTGTTTCAGGAAGCCCTCCTGGATGCTCCTTACAAACTCTGCCCCATCCACGCCCCTAGCACTAAGTGAGTCCCAGTCAATATAGGGGAAATTAAAATCTCCCACGACAACAAGCCATGACCATAATGAATGACAGGGAATGCTCAAAAGGCTGAATGGCCTACTTCTAGTTCTATTTTCTATGTATGTTTCTATGTAAACATGAGGAGCCTGGGGCTGAAGTGTAACCAAAAGACGATAAGACATAGGAGCAAAATTAGGCCACTCGGCCCATTGAGTCTGCTCCACCATTCAATCATGGCTGGTATTTTTCTCATCCCCATTCTCCTGCCTTTTCCCCATAACCCCAATCCGCTTATTTATCAAGAACATATCTATCTCTGTCTTAAAGACACTCAATGACCTGGCCTCCACAGCCTTCTGCAACAAAGAGTTCCACAGATTCACCACTCTCTGGCTGAAGAAATTCCTCCTCATCTCTGTTTCAAAGGATCGTCCCTTTAGTCTGAGGTTGTGTCCTCTGGTACTAGTTTTACCTACTCGTGGAAACATCCTCTCCACGTCCACTCTGTCCAGGCCTCGCAGTATCCTGCAAGTTTCAATAAGATCCCCCCCCTCATCCTTCTAAACTCCAATGAGTACAAAAGCCGTGTCACCGCTTCATGTAAGTATTCAGGGATGCAGCCTCTCATACTGAATATGATCAGGGATAGTGTCACAGCTGTAGAGAAGGTGGAAGCCGTGGATGGATTGTCTACGGAGTCTCTGTGGGTGGAAGTTCGGAGCGGGAAGGGGTCGATAACTTTGCTGGGTGTTTTCTACAGGCCGCCCAATAGCAACAGGGATGTTGAGGAGCAGATAGGGAAACAGATCCTGGAGAGATGTAATAATAACAGGGTTGTCGTGATGGGAGACTTTAATTTCCCAAACATCGATTGGAATATCCCTCAGGTAAGGGGTTTGGATGGGGAGGAGTTTGTTAGGTGTGTTCAGGAGGGTTTCCTGACACAGCATGTGGATAAGCCTACAAGAGGAGAGGCTGTACTCGACCTGGTACTGGCTAATGAGCCTGGACAGGTGTCGGATCTCTCAGTGGGGGAGCATCTTGGGGACAGTGATCATAACTCTATCTCCTTTATGCTAGCATTGGAAAGAGATAGGATCAGGCAAGCTAGGAAAGTGTTTATCTGGAGTAAGGGGAAATATGAAGCCATCAGACAGGAGATTAGAGGCGTAAATTGGAAGGAGGCATTCTCGAGGAAAAGTACCGAAGTAAGGTGGCTGATTTTCAGGGAATTTTTGTCTGGAGTTCTGCATGACAACGTTCCGATGAGACATGGAGGTTTTGGTACGTTATGGGAACCGTGGTGCATGAAAGCTGCGCTTAATCTAGTCAAAAAGAAAAGGAAAGCGTACAAAAGGTTCAGAGAGCTAGGCGATAATAGGGATGTAGATGAGTATACGGCTTGTAGGAAGGGACTTAAGAAAGAAATTAGGAGAGCCAGAAGGGGTCACGAGAAGGCCTTGGCAGGTAAGATTAAGGAGTACCCTAAGGCGTTCTATAAATATGTGAAGAGTAAAAGGATGAGATGTGAAGGAATAGGACCTATAAAATGTGAAGGTGAGAAAGTCTGTACAGAACCGGAAGAAATAGGAGAGGTGCTTAATGAATATTTTAACTCGGTATTCACGGTGGAAAAAGAACTGGGTGGTTGTACTACAGGATTGTGGCGGACTGAAAAGATTGAGTATGTGGACGTTAAGAAAAAGGATGTGTTGGAAATTTTGAATAGCATCAAGATAGATAAGTCGCCGGGACCGGATGGGATGTACCCCAGGTTACTGTGGGAGGCGAGGGAAGAGATTGCAGAGCCTCTGGCGATGATCTTTGCGTTGTCAATGGAGACGGGAGAGGTTCTGGAGGATTGCGGATGTCGTTCCTATATTCAAGAAAGGGAATAGGGATAGCCCAGGAAATTACCGACCGATGAGTCTAACCTCAGTGGTTGGTAAGTTGATGGAGAAGATCCTGAGGGACAGGATTTATGAACATTTAGAGAAGTTTAGTATGCTCAAAAGTAGTCAGCACGGCTTTGTCAAAGGCAAATCGTGCCTTACGAGCCTGGTGGAGTTCTTTGAAAATGTGACTAAACACATTGACGAAGGAAAAGCGGAAGATGTGGTTTACATGGACTTCAGCAAGGCGTTCGATAAGGTGCCCCATGCAAGACTTCTCGAGAAAGTGAGAGGGCATGGGATCCAAGGGGCTGTTGCCTTGTGGATCCAGAACTGGCTAGCCTGCAGAAGGCAGAGAGTGGTTGTAGATGGGTCTTTTTCTGAATGGAGGTCGGTCACCAGTGCAGTGCCCCAGGGATCCATTCTGGGACCCTTGCTGTTTGTCATTTTAATAAATGACCTGGATGAGGAAGTGGAGGGATGGGTTGGTAAGTTTGCCGACGACACGAAGGTTGGTGGTGTTGTGGATAGTTTGGAGGGATGTCAGAAGCTGCAGTGTGACATAGATAGGATGCAAGACTGGGCGGAGAAGTGGCAGATGGACTTCAACCCGGACAAATGTGTAGTGGTCCATTTTGATGGGTCAAATGGGATGAAGGAGTATAATATCAAGGGTAAGACTCTTAGCAGAGTAGAGGATCAGAAGGACCTTGGGGTCCATAGGACTCTTAAATCGGCCTCGCAGGTGGAGGAGGTGGTTAAGAAGGCGTATGGTGTGTTGGCCTTTATCAGTCGAGGGATTGAGTTTAGGAGTCGGGAGATAATGATGCAGCTTTATAAGACCCTCGTCAGACCCCACTTGGAGTACTGTGCTCAGTTCTGGTCGCCTCATGACAGGAGGGATGTGGAAATTATTGAAAGGGTGCAGAGAGGATTTACAAGGATGTTGCCTGGATTGGTTGGCATGCCCTATGAGGATAGGTTGAGGAAGCTCGGTCTTTTCTCCTTGGAGAGACGAAGGATGATAGGTGACCTGATAGAGGTGTACAAGATGTTGAGAGGTACAGATCGGGTGGATTCTCGGAGGCTTTTTCCCAGGGCTGAAATGGCTGCTACGAGAGGACACAGGTTTAAGGTGCTGGGGAGTAGGTACAGAGGAGATGTCAGGGATAAGTCTTTCACTCAGAGGGTGGTGGGTGAGTGGAATCGGCTGCCATCAGTGGTGGTGGAGGCAAACTCCTCCCTCTCTTTTAAGAGACTTCTGGATGAGTACATGGGATTTAATAGGATTGAGAGTTATAGGTAAGCCTATTTCTAAGCCTAGGTAGGTACGGACATGACCGGCGCAACATGTGGGCCGAAGTTTGTGCTGTATTCTTTCTATGTTCTATGTCCATGGGGCGGCACGGTAGCACAGTGGTTAGCGCTGCTAACCCGGCAATCCCGGCTTGGGTCACTGTGCAAACTACACACAGACGGTGACCCAAGCCGGGAATCGAACCCAGGTCCCTGGAGCAGTGAAGCAGCAGTGCTAACCACTGTGCTACCGTGCCGCCCCGTGAAGCTGTTTGAAAATCTGATGCTCATTGTTGGTATGCATTTTAACCCGGTGGGAGCAGAAACACAAAGACCCGCCCACTCACGGTTGCGTCACCAATACACCAGCGCATGCGCTCTGCTCCCTGCTCAATCAAGATGGCGGCCGCTAACCTCAGCTTCGTCTCGGGAAAAAGACCTGAAGCTGCAAACACGGGACCGACGGGCTCATATTCGATGTTTGAGGCCTTCAACAGGTATTTAGAAACCCTCTACGTCCATCCGCCGGTTCCATTGCTCCCACCATGTTTCTGCATCCTTACCAGTTGCTGATGAGACACAGGAATTTCTCTCCAGTTGCTGTCACCCACACGGCAAACGCCGTTACTTAATGCGCATGCGCGCCTCTCCCATGCCATGGATCGGGAACTCTTAGCCCCGCCCCCCATTCACTCCGATTGGTTGGAGGACCAGCCGCTCCCGCTCGGTCCTCCAGCCTATTGGTCCGGAGCCGCCGTCAATCAGTCCCCGGGCATTGTGATGTGGAGCATGCGCAGTGTCATTGCTGTCCTTGGCGCTTGTTTGTCCCGGAGAAGCGGAGTCAGCGTTAGGCGGTGGCTGGGAGGATTTGGAAACACTTTGTGGATCCGCAAACCCTTCAGAATCATTGTCAGCTCCCTGGTTTGCAGCTGCGGGGCTTCTCCCTCCCGGGAACAGGCCCAGGTTAACGGCCCCATCCTGGCTCAGCCACTGGAGGATGGTTCACATCAGAGGATGGGGGAGGGGGACAATAAATAAGAGGTTACACTTTGGCCTCAAATCAATGAGGACTCTGATCTCTGGGAAGAAAGGAAACCCTGGGAGGTGGGCGGGGAGGATTCACAAACACCCGCTGGAGGCCCCAACACCCCCAATAAGACCCATTGGTTTTATTGTCAATCTGCAGACAGGAGCTGGAGAGCTGAACCCAGACAGAGGAGAGGGAGGGAGAAAACTGGGAGTGGAGAAAAGAAATGGTGAGATGGGTTTGGATTTCAGCCCAGGGAGGAGGGAGAGTGTGGGGATGGGGATTTACAGATCTGAGGGAACAAGAGAGGAAAAAATGTTTTAGAGAAACTAGAATTGTCTGTTCAGAATTTCTATCTCGATTGACCGTGACAATTTTTGTTAACTCCTTTTACAGGTGAGGTGAGGAAACATCACATAAAAATCAGATTGAGTATCGACTTATTTGGACCTTAATATCCTGAGACTTTGAACGTGGAAGGAGAAATGTTTGTCTGTTCTACCTGTCGGAGAAGATTTCAAACATCAGTGTGACTGGAAAAGCACTGAGACACACACACCCGAGTGAGAGTGTTCCAGTGAACTGACCGTGGAAAGAGTTTAAACCAGTTACACAGCCTGAATAAAATCACACCATTCACATCTGGGAGAAACTGTACATGTGTTCTGAGGCTTCAACTGATCATCCAACGTGGAGAGACACAAGGACACTGGCACTATGGAGAAACCGTGGAAATGTGAGGATTGTGGGAAGGGATTCAATTATCCTTCCCATCTTGAAACTCATCGTCGCAGTCACACAGGAGAGAGACCGTTCATCTGCTGTGTGTGTGGAAAAGGTTTTCTTCAGTCGCAACACCTGCAGTCACACCAACGCTCTCATTCCAATAAGAGACATTTAAAATGTTCCAACTGTGAGAAGAGCTTTAAGAGCAAAAAGCACTTGAAACAGCACCAACACACTCACACTGGAGAGAGGCCATTCATCTGCTCTGTGTGTGGGAAGGGATTCACTCAGTCAGCCACCCGGATGAGACACCAGCAGACTCACACAGGAAAAAGGCCATTTACCTGCTCAGTGTGTGGGAAAGGATTCATTCAGTCATCCACCCTGCTGAGGCACCAGCGAGTTCACACTGGGGAGAGGCCGTTCCCTTGCTCCAAGTGTGGGAAGGAATTCACTCGGTTAGACACGCTCAGTTTGCATCAACATGTTCACACTGAAAAATTACTTTTTAAACATTACGAATGAGAGAAGAGCAAGTGAGTTGCAGACACACCAATGCATTCATGTTGGAGAGAGGATTCTCACCTGCTCTGTCTATGGGAAGGGATTTATTCAGTCACAACACCTATTGAGACATCAGTGAGTTTATGCACAGGAGTGAGTTTGTGTCCTCTTGTGTGTTTCTGCTTGTTAAACTCCAGCCCCATTATAGGGGTGATTAATATTCTAGATGAACGGCATTAAATCAGTTTTTATAGAAATACACTGTGCTGTGTTCCATATTTCTCCAATGTAAGAGGAGATTAATTGATGTCCTGTTACCGAGTGCTTCATTTTGGGGCCTTTTCTAATTTCTAACTCTAGATTGTTTCACACTCTCACCTTCAGTTAGTCTCATGGACAATTCCCAGCTCCCCATATTTTCCAGAGTGTCTCTCCTGGTGCTGGGATCCAGGGAAGTTATCGGTCACAGTCCTGTGATCAATAAAGCTAAAAGCAAGTTTGCTTGTTGTTTTTGACTCTTGGACTTCACCCCTGTCCCAAAACATCTCTCTCTCCTTTGATGGGTGAATGGAACATGATGCCTGCAAACCTGAAATTGTTGCAGCAAATTTAACAGGAGCCTGCAGGCTGATGAGACAGTGTTATACAGTCAGTGTGTTAATAGAAACATGGAAGATAGGAGCAGGAGGAGCCCACTTGCCCCTTCGAGCCTGCTCCACCATTCTTTACAATCGTCCAACTCAATAGCCTAATCCTGCTTTTTCCACATAACCTTTGATCCCATTCGCCCCAAGTGCTATATCCAGCCACCTCTTGAATATCTGTTCCTGTACTGCTCTGTGTTTAACAGGAGCGACAGTAAGAAGTCTCACAACAACAAGTTAAAGTCCAATAAGTTTATTTGGTAGCACAAGCCACTAGCTTTCGGAGCGCTGCTCCTTCGTCAGGTGAACACTCATCTGATGAAGGAGCAGTGCTCTGAAAGCTAGTGGCTTGTTCTACCAAATAAAGCTGTTGGACTTTAACCTGGTGTTGTGAGACTTCTTACTGTGTCTACCCCAGTCCAACGTCGGCATCTCCACATCATGTTTAACAGGAGCCTGCAGGCTCATGAGACTGTGTTACACTGTCAGTGTGCTCCTGTACAGCTCTGTATTTAACAGGAACCTGCAGGCTGATGAGGCTCTTATACGGTCAGTGTGCTCCTGTACTGTGGAGCCTTTGCTATTATGAAATGTGGGTGAAAAGTAATGAGCCTCATATCCTTGCTCATGCTGCTGTGATTGTGTAGAAAGGGGATGTGTAAAGAGCTGGTCTTTGTGTGGAGATGTGAACCAAGGAAATGGTATCTGTTTGTGACAGTGACACAGCCTTGTGCTCACACTCAGAACAATGCACAGATATCATTCTGGTTACAGTTTGAACAGGGTCAGATCACAGCTGTAGTGAACAATTTAAATATAAATATCTCCAGTGTAGCTGCAGCTTGTTCGATCAGAGCTGAGGAGGAGAGAGTTCTGAATCCGCTGTATTATCTCTGTTCTCCAGACTGGGTAACTTTTTAAATCGAATGATATTTCATTCAAGAAACAGGATCACAGCCAGAAGGCTGAATTGCTGTGTAACTTACATCAAAAAAATCATAAAATTCAGGTACAGACTAAATAATCATGTTAAACACATGGAAACTGTGACAATCCAGTAATAATAACAATTAACAAATTCATCAGGCAAAAGGAAAGTGATAGACAGGATATTAAAGAAGGAATATTGAATTAGATTGTTAAAATTACAGACCAATACACCATTCCTAAGTTACAGGCTCAGAAATACATATAAATTTCATATAAAGGGAAGCAATGGCATTGTGTGTCGCTGGACTACTAATCAAGAGTCCCAGGTAATACTTTGGTGACCAGGGTTCGAATCTCACCACGGCAGGTGGTGAAATCTGAATCCAATAAAAATCTGCAGTAAAAAGTCTAATGACCATGAAACTGTTGTCGATTGTTGTAAAAAAAAAACCATCTCGTTCATGAATGTGTTTAGGGAAGGAAATCTGCCGTCCTTACCTGGCCTGGCACATCTTTGACTCCAGATCCACAGCAATGTGGTTGACTCTTAAATGCCCTCTGCAATGGCCTAGCAAACTGCTCAGTTCAAGGGTAATTAGGGTGGGTAATAAATGCTGGCCAAGCCAGTGACATCCACATCCCATGAATGAATAAAAAAACGTACTTCACTGAGTACTGGAACCATGTGAGGAATTACTCTGTCTGTATTATTGCAGTGCTGTTAATAAAGTCAATAAAAGACAATCTGTTGTTGGGAATTTGATTACCTGGTGTCTGAAACCACAAGGTTCAATATTTAGAGTCAATAAGATGAAGAAACACATCAGGGCCCAATACTCCAGCTGGATATTCACAGGAGAAAGTCTGTTATCTAATACCTTGAGTGGAGCAAACAGAGAAAGATCCCAACTGTAAAGAACCCTCAAATTATTTATAAATAGTTTTCTAATGTTGACAGATTTCAACAGTCAGTTTCTATCACAGTGAAGTCAATGGAAGGTGAGAGATGGTTAAAGGTTCCAGATAGAAATGTAACTTGATATTACCATTACCTTACATTGTAGATTCAGGAATGTCACACAAACATTTTCAATCTTCGTACTATTTTCAGACTGTAAAGTTAAACCTGCCGTTTCACTCTCAGTCAGGAACAGATCCCAGTTTTACACCAATCTCTGATTTGACAGCATGTTTCCAGCATTCACTGTTGTTCTTCCTGACTCTAAACACAGTTGTAAAGAGCTTCTGTTCCATACCTAGGAGCTCTGAACCATGGAAGAGAGTGGCTTTCTTACACATCTCAGGATTTAGTCTTTAATATGATTAACAGCAGCAATAAAAGCAGAATCTAATTCTTGCAGTCATTTGTGAACTCGCTGGTGTGTCACAAGATGTGATGACTGATTGAATCCCTTCCTACACATTGAGCAGCTGAACGGCCTCTCCCCAGTGTGAACTCGCTGGTGCCTCAGCAGATGGGATGACTGAGTGAATCCCTTCCCACAGTCAGAGCAGGTGAACGGCCTCTCTCCAGTGTGAACTTGCTGGTGTTTCAGGAGTTGCGATGACTGAGAGAATCTTTTCCCACATACGGAGCAGGTGAATGGTCTCTCTCCAGTATGAACTCGCTGGTGCACCAGTAGATCTGATGACTGAATGAATCCCTTAGCACACATGGAGCAGGTGAACGGCCTCTCCCCAGTGTGAATTCGCTGGTGCAACAGAAGCTGATATGAGTGAGTGAATCGCTTCCCACACTCAGAGCAGATGAATGGCCTCTCCCCAGTGTGAACCTGCTGGTGTGTCACAAGGTGGGATGACTGAATGAATCTCTTGCCACACTCAGAGCAGATGAATGGCCTCTCCCCAGTGTGAACTCGCTGGTGTGTCCGAAGGTGGTGTGGTTGAGTGAATCCCTTTCCACACACACAGCAAGTGAATGGCCTTACCCCACTGTGACTTCGCTGGTGTATTAGCAACTGAGATGACTGAACGAATCTCTTCCCACACTCAGAGCAGCTGAGCAGTCTCTCCCCACTGTGAAGTCGTTGGTGTATTTGCAGATATTTTTTGCTTTTAAAGCTCTTCTCACAGTCAGAACATTTAAAAAGTCTCTGATCACTGTGTACATGTTGATGTTCAGTGAGCTGGGATGACTGAATGAAGCCGTTGCCACACACAGTCCTGGTGAATGCGCTCTCCTCAGTGTGAACTTGCTCATGCGCCAGCAGGTCACATGAGTCAGCAAATTCCTTCCCACACATGGAGCATCTGAACGGCCTCTCCCCGGAATGAACTGGCTGGTGTGTCGACAGACTGGATAACTGAGTAAATCCATCTCCACACATGGAGAAGGTGAACAGTCCCTCCGCAGTGTGACTGTATTGATCATTTCCCAGTTCAAATGGGAACATTAATCCCATCCCACAATCATTATATGTCCATGCTTTCTCCATGATTCAGTTATTCATTTGTCTCTCCAGATTGGACGATCAGTTGGAGCCTCACACAAAACACGTACATTTCTCCGCACTGTGAATGGTATGATGTTTTTTCAGGCTGTGTAACTGGTTAAAGCTCTTTCCACAGTCGGGTCACTGGAACACTCAGGGAATCGCGGGACTGATGTATGAGGAGAGACTGACTGGGTTTGGATTGTTTTCGCTGGAGTTCAGATGAATGAGGGGGGGATCTCAAAGAGACTTATGAAATTCTAACAGGTCGAGACAGGATAGATGCAGGGAGGATGTTCGCGATGGAGTCCAGAACCGGGGGTCACAGTCTGAGGATTCAGGGTAGACCATTTAGGATGGATTTGAGGAGACATTTCTTCACCCAAAGAGTAGTGACCCTGTGGAATTTATTACCACAGGAAGTAATTGATGCCAAAACATTGAATGTATTCAAGAGGTGGCTGGATAAAGCACTTGGAGCGAATAGGATCAAAGGTTATGGGGAAAAAGCAGGATTAGGCTACTGAGTTGGATGATCAGCCATGATCGTAATGAATGGCGGAGCAGGCTCGAAGGGCCAAATGGCCTCCTCCTACTCCTACCTTCTATGTTTCTATGTCAATGTCTTTAAGAGAGAGAGAGAGACCTGGGCCAACCTTTCCAGAGTCTGCAGCCTCCCTGGATTCACTTCCTTTCCCTTCAGTTGCTGCAAGTCCCCAATTTCTCCCAGAATGAGAAAAGAAACTCACAGATGTTGGCCTCTTTTAGGTCAAAACAAATGAACAAACTCAACTTAAATCAGGACAAAGTAAAAGGGGCAGCTCCCCAAAAGGAGGGGGAACAACCCGAACAAAAATCAAAGTACAAAATAAGAGCTAGATGTTGGCCTCTTTTAAGGAAATAAGTGATAAATTAGTTATCCGCCAGAGTTCGATGTCATCTGATCGCTTGTTTGGAGAATAAAACATGCTTAGGTACCTCGCTTCATCTGGGATATGAAGCTGTAATCCATATCATCTCAAATAACTCCCTTCAGACAGGAGGAAGTTTCAGTCTGTGTGCAGCTCAATCTGAGTGTCACAAAGACCTGATTGTCTGGAGGACCAGAGTCCTTCCGGTCCTCCAACTCTTCCCATTGGTCAACACCCGAGCATGAAGGTCAGGAGGCGTCTACCCCGCACATGCGCAGTTTCCCCTCTCCCTTGGACATGCGCAATCCCGGGGCCGGGGGGAGGGGGAGATCACCGAGCGGCTTCTCGCTCTGGCCGGAGCCGTCAGCCGGTTGCGTGGAAACCGTGGCTGGAGGAGGTTCAGGGGGAGGGGAACAATGGGTGGGGGCGGGGCTCCCGGGTCCGTGCGCCCGGGCCTGCGCACTGGAACACCATAACGTCATTGCGGAAGAGACTGATTTTTATTGGCTCATTCAGGCAGGCTCCATTGTGGACGTCACAATGCGGAAGCTCGATTGATTCAGATTCAGACTCAGTGAAACTCCCTCTTCTGGGCAACATCTGGGGGGAAATCAATGTTTCCCCCTTTCCATTTCTTTTCTCATTCTGGGGGAAATTGGGGACTTGCAGCAACTGAAGGGAAAGGAAGTGAATCCAGGGAGGCTGCAGACTCTGGAAAGATTGGCCCAGGTTTCTCTCTCTCTTAAAGATATTGACATCCTTTGCAGAGTTCCACATGAATTAGAATTGTCTGTACTGAATTTCTATCTTGTTTTGATAGTGATGACTTTTGTAAATTCTTTTTACAGGATATTAGATGGAGAGGATTTACTGATAGAAATGTCAAGATCTAACAGTCACTCAATTTATGGGAACTGAATGTCATCGGTTTGAATCTGGAAGAAGAAACGTATAGCTGTTTGAATTGGGTGACATGATGTAATGCGGTGTCGATAGAAACTGATAGCCAAGTTCCGCACACACGAGGACGGCCTCAACCGGGATATTGGGTTCATGTCACACTATTTGTAACCCCCACAGTTGCGTGGACCTGCAGAGTTTCACTGGCTGTCTTGTCTGGAGACAATACACATCTTTTTAGCCTGTCTTGATGCTCTCTCCACTCACATTATTTTGTTTCTTAAAGACTTGATTAGTTGTAAGTATTCGCATTCCAACCATTATTCATGTAAATTGAGTCTGTGTCTTTATATGCTCTGTTTGTGAACAGAATTCCCACTCACCTGAAGAAGGGGCTTAGAGCTCCGCAAGCTTGTGTGGCTTTTGCTACCAAATAAACCTGTTGGACTTTAACCTGATGTTGTTAAACTTCTTACTGAATTGGGTGAACCATTGGTGTGAACAGAAAAGCATCAAGGCCCGTGCAACCCGAGTGACGGTGTTCCAGTGCACGTATTGTGAAAACTGCAGGAGAGACAGAAAGACACACGGATCATGGAAAAACCATGGAAATGTGAGGACTGTGAAAAGTCATTCCGTTCCCCATCAGTGCTGGAAATTCATCGACGCACTCACACCGGGGAGAGGCCGTTCACCTGCTCCAATTGTGGGAAAGGATTCACTCGGTTATCGATCTTGCTAACACACCAGCGAGTTCACACCGGGGAGAGGCCATTCACCTGCTCTCAGTGTGGGAAGGGATTCACTCAGTCATCGCACTTGCTGATACACCAGCGAGTTCACAATGGAGAGAGGCCATTCACTTGCCCCATGTGTGAGAAGGGATTCAGCGATTCATCCACACTGCAGACACACCAGAGAGTTCACACTGGGGAGAGGCCGTTTATCTGCTCCATGTGTGGTAAAGGATTTGCTCAGTCATCCAACCTGTATTCACACCAGCGAGTTCACACCGGAGAGAGGCCGTTTCCCTGCTCTGTGTGTGGGAAGGGATTCAGTAACTCCGCCAACCTGCTGAGACACCAGCAACTTCATACTGGGGAGGCTTCCTTCACCTGTTTTGAGTGTGGTAAAGGATTCAGTGATTCGTCCAACCTGTTTTCACACCAGCGAACTCACACTGGGGAGAGGCCGTTCACCTGCTTACTGTGTGGAAAGGGATTTAGCCAGGCATCCAGCCTGCAGACACACCAGCGAGTCCACACCGGGGAGAGGCCGTTCACCTGCTCAGTGTGCGGCAAGGGATTCAGTGATTCATCCAACCTGATTTCACACCAGCGAGTTCACACGGGGGAGAGGCCATTTAACTGCTTTGTGTGTCAGAAGGGATTCAGTCGATTATCTAACCTGCTGACGCACCAGCGACTTCACACTGGGGAGAGGCCGTTTGCCTGCAATGAATGTGGAAACAGATTCACACGATCATCCCACCTGCTGAGACACCAGCAAGTTCATAAGCGATTACAAGCATTGGATTCTGCTGTTAATCACACCCAGGACTGAACCACGTTCATTCTGACAGTAGGTGAAGTGGGAGGGTCGGAGGGTTTCTTTCTGCTGGACTGGCCGATCTCACAACTTTGTTTCCAGTGGGCTGATGCTCTTTGAGCCTGGGAGAGCACATTTCCACTGAAATGATCCACAAAAACTGGTGAAGGATGTTTATTTAATCCTGGATCATAAATAATGTTTTTCCTACCACCAAAGGTCGATGTAAAATAAATACATTTGTCTCTGTTCCAGTGAGTCTACAGCACAGGGCCGGGCCAGTCGGCTCAATTGGTCTGTGTCAGTATTTATGCTCCACATGAGCCTCCACCCACTGTTCTTCATCTCCCCCCATCAGCATATCCTTCTATTCCTTTCTCCCTCATGTATGTATCTAGCTTCCCCTTCAATGTATTCATGCTATTCACCTCAACTGTGGTAGTGAGTTCTACAGTCTCACCACTCGCTGGTAAAGAGGTTTCACATTAAATCCCTATTAGATTATTGAATCTCTGAAAATGCACACAGCATTTGTAACAAAAAGGATGAATTGTCAGGGCGGATAGAGATAAATGTGTGTGTCCTGATAGACATTACAGAGACTTAGTTGAAATGTCACGGAGGCTGGGATCTAAATATTGAAGGGTATTTGACATAATGGAATGGCAGGAAGCTAGGAAAAGGTGACAGGATCTCTCCCATTAACTAACGATGACATTAGTTCAGTACAGAGCTACCACCTTAGCCTGAAAGATCAGGATGAAGGATCGGTTTGGGTCGAGATAAGAAATGGTAAAGGTACGAGGTCTCTTGTGGGAGTAGTTAATGGGCCCCTTACCTAAGTTACACTGAACTGATTTCTTTATTTTGAACATGACACTATAATAGTATGTTTATTTATTAGTGTCACAAACCGGCTTACATTAACATTGCAATGAAGTTACTGTGAAAATCCCTGAGTTGCCACAACTCAGCGCCTATTTGGGGAGACTGAAGGAGAATTTAGCATGGCCAACGCACCTGACCAGCATGTCTTTCCGACTATGGGAGGAAACCGGAGCACCCGGAGGAAACCCACACAGACACGGGGAGAACGTGCAGGCTCCACACAGACAGTGACCCAAGCCGGGAATTCACCATGGGTCCCTGGTGCCGTGAGGCAGCAGTGCTAACCACTGTGCCACCGTGCCGCACTCAGATACTATATTGCACTGCCCAGAAATAAAATAAACACCTGATCAAAAAGGACTCGGAAAAAGTACAAACTTATAAATCTCAAC
Organism: Mustelus asterias; assembly: GCF_964213995.1. Classification (NCBI taxonomy): domain Eukaryota; kingdom Metazoa; phylum Chordata; class Chondrichthyes; order Carcharhiniformes; family Triakidae; genus Mustelus; species Mustelus asterias. The sequence continues at coordinate 5,975,827 of NC_135830.1, forward strand.
TCCTTTTCACAAATACAGATCAAATACTTCATCATTCCCAGTTCCCAGTCACATCATTTTCTCATTATTGTGTTCTGATTATTCAAATAGTATCTGTATTAAACTCACAGATAATACCATTATTTTATTCCATGACGTCATATAAACTAACATTTGAAGCTTATACATTGTTTTAAAACTGTATTTACACATATTTTCAAATCTTCACCCAAAGCATTCCAAAGATTCATCCACAAACTGAAATATACACAGACTTTAAAGTTGTACAAACATAACATTTTTTAAACTTGTTTTTTTCTATTTCAGCAAGGGACAAGGATTTGGGTACTTGGATCATTGGGACCTCTTTAGGGGCAGGTGTGACCTGTTTAAAAAAGACGGGTGGCACTTGAATCCCAGGGGGACCAATATCCTGGCGGGAAGGTTGGCTAAGGCTACTGGAGAGACTTTAAACTAGAAAGGTTGGGGGGAGGGAATCGAAATGAGGGGACTGAGAGCGAGGAGGTTAGCTCGCAAATAGATAAGGAATGTAAACAGGGTAAGAGGGAGGTTAGACGAGTGATGGAGAAGGGAAGTGCTCAGGCTGAAGGTCTGAGATGTGTCTATTTTAATGCCAGGAGTGTAGTGAATAAAGTGGATGAGCTTAGAGCGTGGATTGCTGCTTCGAATTGTGATGTGGTGGCCATTACGGAGACTTGGATGTCTCAGGGACAGGACTGGGTGCTTCAGGTGCCGGGTTTTAGATGTTTCAGGAAGGACAGGGAGGGAGGCAAGAGAGAGGGGGGAGTGGCACTGTTGATCAGGGATAGTGTCACGGCTGTAGAGAAGGTGGACGCCGTGGAGGGATTGACTACGGAGTCTCTGTGGGTGGAGGTTAGGAACAGGAAGGGGTCGGTAACGTTGCTGGGTGTTTTCTATAGGCCGCCCAATAGTAACAGAGATGTTGAGGAGCAGATGGGGAAACAGATCCTGGAGAGATGTAGGAATAACAGAGTTGTCATGATGGGAGATTTTAATTTCCCAAACATAGATTGGAATATCCCTAGGGCTAGGGGTTTGGATGGAGAGGAGTTTGTTAGGTGTGTCCAGGAGAGTTTCCTGACACAGTATGTGGATAAGCCTACTAGAGGAGAGGCTGTACTTGATCTGGTGCTGGCTAATGAACCTGGACAGGTGGAGGATCTCTCGGTGGGTGAGCATCTTGGGGATAGCGATCATAATTCTATCTCCTTCACGATAGCATTGGAAAGAGATAGGATCAGGCAGGCTAGGAAAGTGTTTCCCTGGAGTAAAGGGAAATACAGTGTCATCAGGGAGGAAATTAGACGGGTAAATTGGAAGGAGGCATTCTTGGGGAAAAGTACCGAAGGAAAGTGGAGGATTTTCAAGGAATGTTTGTCTGGAGCTCTGCATGACAACGTTCCGATGAGACAGGGGGGTGTTGGTAGGGTACGGGAACCGTGGTGCACGAAGGTTGTGATGAACCTGGTGAATAAGAAAAGAGAGGCGTACAGAAGGTTCAGAGAGCTAGGAGGTGTTAAGGATTTAGAGGAGTATACGGGATGTAGGAAGGAGCTTAAGAAGGAAATTAGGAGAGCGAGAAGGGGTCATGAGAAGGCCTTGGCGGGTAAGATTAAGGAGAATCCCAAGGCTTTCTACAAATATGTCAAGAGTAAAAGGATGAGATGTGAAGGCATAGGACCCTTAAAAGGTGAAGGGAGAAAAGTTTGTGCGGAACCGTTAGGAATGGCGGAGCTGCTTAATGAATACTTTACCTCGGTATTCACGGTGGAAAGGGATCTGGGTGGTTGTACTGCTGGTTTGCGGTGGACAGAAAGGATCGAGCATGTGGACATAAAGAAAGAGGATGTGTTGGAACTATTGAATGGCATCAAGGTTGGTAAGTCGCCGGGACCGGATGGGATGTACCCCAGGTTACTGTGGGAGGCGAGGGAGGAGATTGCGGAGCCTTTGGCGATGATCTTTGCATCGTCGATGGAGACGGGAGAGGTTCCGGAGGATTGGAGGATTGCAGATGTGGTCCCTATATTCAAGAAAGGGAACAGGGACAGCCCGGGAAATTACCGACCGGTGAGTCTAACCTCAGTGGTTGGTAAGTTGATGGAGAGGATCCTGAGAGACAGGATTTATGATCATCTCGAGAAGTTTAGTATGATCAAAAGTAGTCAGCACGGCTTTGTCAAGGGCAGGTCGTGCCTTACGAGCCTGGTTGAGTTCTTTGAAAATGTGACCAAACACATTGACGAAGGAAGAGCGGTGGATGTGGTCTATATGGACTTCAGCAAGGCGTTCGATAAGGTCCCCCATGCAAGACTTCTTGAGAAAGTGAGAGGGCATGGGATCCAAGGGGCTGTTGCCTTGTGGATCCAGAACTGGCTTGCCTGCAGAAGGCAGAGAGTGGCTGTGGAGGGGTCTTTCTCTGCATGGAGGTCAGTGACCAGTGGAGTGCCCCAGGGATCTGTTCTGGGACCCTTGCTGTTTGTCATTTTCATAAATGACCTGGATGAGGAAGTGGAGGGATGGGTTGGTAAGTTTGCTGACGACACCAAGGTAGGTGGTGTTGTGGATAGTTTGGAGGGATGTCAGAAGTTGCAGCGAGACATAGATAGAATGCAAGACTGGGCGGAGAAGTGGCAGATGGACTTCAACCCGGATAAGTGTGTGGTGATCCATTTTGGCAGATCCAATGGGATGAAGCAGCAGTATAATATGAAGGGTACCATTCTTAGCAGTGTAGAGGATCAGAAGGACCTTGGGGTCCGGGTCCATAGGACTCTTAAATCGGCCTCGCAGGTGGAGGATGCAGTAAAGAAGGCGTACGGCGTACTGGCCTTCATTAATCGAGGGATTGAGTTTAGGAGTCGGGAGATAATGCTGCAGCTTTATAGGACCCTGGTTAGACCCCACTTGGAGTACTGCGCGCAGTTCTGGTCACCTCATTACAGGAAAGATGTTGAAGCCATTGAAAGGGTGCAGAGGAGATTTACAAGGATGTTGCCTGGATTGGGAGGCATGCCTTATGAGGATAGGTTGAGGGAGCTTGGTCTCTTCTCCCTGGAGAGACGAAGGATGAGAGGTGACCTGATAGAGGTTTACAAGATGTTGAGAGGTCTGGATAGGGTAGACTCTCAGAGGCTATTTCCAAGGGCTGAAATGGTTGCTACGAGAGGACACAGGTTTAAGGTGCTGGGGGGTAGGTACCGAGGAGATGTCAGGGGTAAGTTTTTCACTCAGAGGGTGGTGGGTGAGTGGAATCGGCTGACGTCGGTGGTGGTGGAGGCAAACTCGTTGGGGTCTTTTAAGAGACTTCTGGATGAGTACATGGGATTTAATGGGATTGAGGGCTATAGATAGGCCTAGAGGTGGGGATGTGATCGGCGCAACTTGTGGGCCGAAGGGCCTGTTTGTGCTGTGGCTTTCTATGTTCTATGTTCTATTCATGATCATCATCCCTTAAAGTCAACAGTTTCTTTGCAAATTTTCAGGCAATGATTCCTTTTTTGCTTCATCCAAAATCATTGCAGTTTTCAGTTCAACTGACTTCCTAAACTTTAAAAACTGGACATTTTATAAGTAATTTGTTGCTAAGTTCTTGAAAATTCACTTTATTACTATTCATTTGGCTTTTTTCTGTAACATATCGATCGGATTAATAAAGTTAAAGTTTGATGTTTATTTATTCGTGTCACAAGTAGACTTACATTAACACTGAAATGAAGTTAATGGAAATCCCCCAGTCACCACACTCCGGCACCTCTTTGGCTACACTGAGGGAGAATTTAGCATGGCCAATGCACCTAACCAGCACGTCTTTCGGACAGTGGGAGGAAACCGGAGCACCCGGAGGAAATCCACACAGACGCAGGGAGAACGTGCAGACTCCACACAGTGACCCAAGCCAGGAATCAAACCCGGGTCCCTGGCACTGAGAGGCAGCACTGCTAACCACAGTGCCGCCATGTCGCCCAAATATTCATGCTTTATAACGTTTCCCCAAACCTCTGAAGAATCATCTCAAATGAACAATACAAAATATGCAAGGACTGCAGATCCAATATAAATTTAGTTTTACTCAGAATTTCAATACTCTTTGATTATTTTGTTTTAATATATATTGTATATGTGGTTTCCAACAAAAGGTATGGTCTAGGAGAACACCCAGAACTATATTTCCATATGGGGGAGGCGATGGTGTAGTGGCAGTGTCACAGCACGAGTGACCCAGAGACTCAGGGTAATGCTCCGGGGACCCAGGTTCGAATCCTATTGTGGCAACTGGTGAAATATAAATTAGATGAAAATCTGGGATTAAATGTCTAATGATGATTAGAAATTATTGTCGATTGTCATAAAAGCCCATCTGGTTTACTGATATCCTTTAGGGAAGCAAATCTGCCAACCTTATCTAGTCTGACCAACATGTAACTCCAGATCCACAGCAACATGGCTGCCTTTAATTGCTCTCTCAGTTCAAGGACAATTAGGAATGGACAATAAATGCTGTCCCAGCAACACCCACATCCCTTGAATAAATAAATGTTGACATTGTCTGTGGGGAGAGAATAGAGCCAACGTTTCGAGTCTAGATGACCCTTCATCAGAGGGGTCTGACACCCCTTCTATTTTTGTAAATGTTGCCATTGTTTATTATATTAACCAAGGGATTTACTTCACCAAATAACATAAACTTCGTTCCACTCAAAGTCAGTCACAATTCATTTTTGACAAACAATATTTTTATTTTCTCCAATTCAGCACTAACACTTTCAATAAGCTCTTGAAGATCCCACCCAGAATAAAAAATATTGGCATCATCTGCAAACAAAACTAATTGTAATAACTTTGATACATTCCAAATGTCATTAATATATAAAATAAACAATTTAAGGCCCAAAACAGATCCCTGTGAGACTCCACACAGAATATTCACAAAATCTGATTCACATCATCTACTGTTACAAATTGTTGAGATTTTCCAAATAACGTCTGAGCCACTTATTCACTACTCCCCTAATCCCTTGTTTCCAGTGTTTTAAGTAATATTCCATGGTCAATTGTATCAAAATCTGTGTAAGATCAGTAGAAACCTCTATTGTAAATTGTCTTTTTGTCCACAGCATTCGTCATTTTCTCCACAAATTCCATCAGTGATAGTGAGATAGACCGACTTGGTCTGACTATTACACAGTCAGTTACATTGAGCAATGGAATTATCAGACCATTTAGCAAATGACTTCCCTTTTCTCTGAAAAATGAGAAAAGTGAGGACACTCTCCTGTAATTAGTATAATCACGTTTGTCTCCAGCTTTAAACCATAGAGTAACTTTGTCTATTTTCATTTTACAGGGAAATAGCCCAGTTTGAAAAGACCGGTTGCAAATATGTCAATGGTTTTACTCCACAATCAATAACCTGCTTAATGATTGACATCTCAGTATTGTCTGAATTTGTAGTTTTTTTATTCTTATGATATTTAACAATATCAATGACCTCCTTTCCATCAACACCTCTAAAACGTGAGATGGGATGAAGAGGTGGATATTTTCTCTTGGAACTTTTAACATCATTGTCCATGAACTCTGTTAAAAAGAAATCCACATTTGAAAGCCCAGCCACGATATGAAATATCAGCACTATAACAGGAGGAGATAAGAAAGACAGACATATTGATCTTTTCATCAACACTTCTGAGAGTTAAGAATGTGTGACATGATTTTGGGACACCGGAGTGAGTGTACAGATGTGATTTGTTACGTGTGAAAAATAGCAAGCCTAAATTCATGGTGAGATGGAGTGAAGAGCGGGTCCCAAACACGCACAGCTACTTGAGACACAGCAGGAGATGAAATGGTTAATGTGGCCAGGGGATTGAGACAACACTGTGACATCATCAAGGCATTGACACACACTCCAGAGAGAAACTGAGTTCAAAACAATCAGGATCCAATTAAACACACTGCACATGAGGAAAATTAAAGTAAAATGGATAATATTATAGATTAGGACAATTAGCCACTTGGGAGAAATAATACTGAGTAAGAACTATTCACAAGTTGGATACAGGTAAAGGGAGAGCTGGAGAATCATTTGCATCCATGCTTGATCTGTTGCTTGAAGCATCTGTCCTTATGTACTCGTAACCTAGAACTCACGGTGCTCCTTCAGAAGAAAAGATCGAGTAGATGTTACCCCAGGCAGGGCCAGAACAGAACTGGAAAATAACGGAGTGAAATTGAGTGAGGGGTCAGAGAGAGAGAGTTCTCCCCCCTCAAGGTATGGACTGTAAGAATCCTGGGGGACCCCCTCCTTCGGGTTTTCTTGCTAATTAGTGAACATTAGATTAAATTCTATGACTGGCTGTGCATTGATTTTGAATTTGATTGTTACACGTCTCCTGTTTTTATTCCTGTTGTGATTACACTCTGGGTAAGGATGGTTGACAGGTGACAGGATGGGAAATTGTGGTTTGGGTCTTTGACCAAATGTTTTATTGATCCGAAAGGTGTAAAATGGGCAAAACTTCAGCAGAAATCTAGCAGAGCTGAGAACAGATGACTTGCTGTGTGGGAGCAGGGAGATAAACAGCTCCCGGAGGACAGAGAAAACAAGAGTGCCTTGAATCCTGGATGACACCTGTGTACCAAGGCCACCATGTTTTCACTGCTTGGCATGGGAATGCTGACTCCCTGTACCAGGGACAGAGCGTGGGAAGACAATTGTTTGAGAGTTTGACATGGCATGGGCGGATACAGATGGTTCAATGACAGGTTTTGTAATTGGTCCATTCAAATGTTAGCTGGGCAATGATTGGGTTAAATCAGTCTCCATAGTCTTTGTGCTGTAACAAAGTATAAGAAGGGATTCCCCGAGCACAGAGATTAGTCGAGGTTTTACATATTGCATTGACTGGTGCCATGGCATCTGGGGCAGAGCAGGGAGCATTTCCGTGGAGATGCTGCTTCTACCCAGAGTGTAATGGTAATGCTGCTGCACTTTGATACGACTGCTCAGACATTAGCCTGTCTCGCTCTTATTGATACTGAATAAAATCTAACCACTGTCACCAATAAGGGTTATCACTGGGAATCATTTCAGAGTTTGGGAAAAGGGGAGAAAGGGTTAATTGACTCCCTGAACCCCATTTTCTAACATCACTGAGTCAAAAATAAAATCTCATCTCCTCCTCTGGCTCCTTTGCCAATTACCTTAGAGGGACTCACTTTCTGTTAAAGAACCTGCCAACCCCTCTCACCCACTTTCCCTAAAGTGCATCAATTTCATCAGGAAAACTCCAGAACAATCAAATAATTTTACTGATAAAAGTTTATTAATGAAACAGAACATGGTTAAAACAAACAGAAAATGACTTGAGGATCAAAGACAACCAGAGTAAAGGGATGTTCACAATGTTCTGGACACAACTGGATTCTCTTCAGCTCCTCTGTCCCCGTGACTCCCCGCTTTGGACACAGGGACACTGAACCCCGGGGGTCACATCACCATCAGCCCTGGTCACCTCCTCTGGTGACCTGATTGGTTGGAGGCCCATTTCCCAGTCAGTTCTCCAGTACCTTCCTGTCTCTGTATTAGTGCGACGCCCAGGGCAGTTTCCCAACTGGGGCGCAGGCCCCGTTATTCTCAGCTAAATGCTGCCCTCAGCTCCGTCGCCTGGCTGTCATTGACACGAGCAATAGAGAGACAGAAAGGTACCCCAGGCTCAAATGGGAAGTTGAAACTTGTGGCTCTAAACCAACACTTCAACATTTGTCAGTCAAATCCATGTTATTTACACTGGGGGTTTTTATGATGAGATTAATTGAAGTGTTCGGCCAGTCAGCAAACTCGAGAAGCACTGATTCCAGATTGTTCAATACTTCTGCCTTGAATCACAAAAGCTTCTCACTTTATCCCGTTCCTGAACTGAATTCCATCATCCTGAGCAGCTGTGGGTGTCACCTCTCTGTGTAAACTCCTGCCCCTTTTTATAAGGCTCTCTCATTCCTTATTGTGGGTCAATTCTTTAATGGTTGAGGATCGCTCTGTGATGTAGTGAGTGTTTATCCGGTCAATCAATGTTTCTGATGTCAGTCACAACGTCCATCGTTACTTTTCACCTGTTTCTTACTCTGTGTTTTATAAAAATTAAGTTTTAAATTTTTTACAGAATGGTCAGCTTTAAGGTTTCTGTAGTTCGTGATGAGGTCATCCAAAGGTCAAAGCCTTTCTCTTTTCTCCTTCCTGTTTAACTAAGGGGTTGTGTGGAATATTCCATTCAGGGGGAGGTGGTGGGATAGTGGGAATGTCACTGGTCGAGTAATGCAGAGACCCAGCAAAGGATCTGGGGACAGGCAGCTGGTGGGATTTGAATTCAGTGAATCAATCTGGAATTATATAGTCTCAGAAATGGTGACCATGAAACTATCATCGATTGTTGTAAAAACCCATCCGGTTCACCCTATTAATGCACCCTATTAGGGAGGGAAATCTGCCATCCTTACCCGGTCTGGCCTACATGTGAATCCAGACCCACACAGCGATGTGGGTGAATCTTAACTGTCCCTCTGAAATGGCCGAGCAAGTCACTCCATTCAAGGGCAATTAGGAGCTGAGCAACGTGTGCTGGGGCTTTGCCAGCAGTGTCCACATCCCAGGAAAGAATAAAGAATATTCCACGGAAAGTGATGGGTGATTTGAAATGAATTGAAAGTAGGTCAGGAGGTGCTCGTATCGTCCAGAGCTGCTTTTCAATGGATCCTCCTGTTTAAAATAAAAACACATCAGTGTGCCCCTTTCCCAGACACAGTTGACCTTGGAATATCACAATGCTGTTTTTAAACATTCCTTTGTTAAAGAATCAGTCATTTAGAATTGTGAAACAGACAGAAATTTAATGTTCCGTTTTTCCTGGGATCCTCCTGTGCCTGGCACCGGTGTCCTGAACAAGGTTATTAACATTCTCTGGGTTAAAGGTTCCTCCTGGTTCTTGCTGTCTGTTGTGTCCTTTGTCACAGTCGGTACCAGGACATTTCTATTGAAAGGTTGTGAAGAAATTCCAGTGAATTCCAGCCCCTTGTGTAACGTTCCATTTGGTGTGCGTCAGATTCAGAGATGTCCACGTGTGTGTGAAAAGGATTCTGGGTAAGGGTTTTAACCCTTCTTTCCCCGTTAGTAACAATGAGCCCTGTATTCAATTCTAAAGTATAAAGTCCTCATTAGATATCAATTCTACCTGTTATCTACATTTCACCAACCAGTCTATATTTTCATCACAGGACTGCAGTGGGAGCACCGTCAACATCTTACTAACTGGATTGATTTTATCGAGGAGGTGACGAAGGTGATCGATGAAGGTAGAGTAGTGGATGTTGTGAACATGGATTTTAGTGAGGCTTTCGACAAGGTCCCTCATGGTCGGCTCATCCAGAAGATTAAGATGCATGGGATTCATGGTGACTTGGCCGCTTGGATTCAGAATTGACTTGCCCTTAGAAGTCAGAGAGTAGTGGTGGAGGGTGTTTTTCTGACTGGAAGTCAGTGACTTGTGGTGTTCTATTAGTGATCTCCATTTAGAAAAAGGAAATAGAGGCACTGGAGAAGGGGCAAGAAAGATTCACAAGAATAATCCCAGAACTGTCATCACTTGTGAACTCACTGGTGTTTCACCAAGTTTGCTGACTGAGTGAATCCCTTCCCAGTCAGAGCAGGTGACCAGCCTCTGCCTGGTGTGAACTCACTGGTGGGACATGAGTTCCCAAGAGCTTTTGAAGCCACGCCCACATTTAAAGGGTCTCTCCTGGGTGTGATGATGTTGTGTCTGGGCAGGCTGGATAACTGAGTAAATCCTTTCACACACACCGAGCAGGTGAATGGTTTCTCCCCGGTGTGAACTCACTGGTGTTTCAGCAGTGTTGATGATATTCTAAACCTCCTTGAACAGTGAGAGCAGCTGAATGGCCTCTCCCCGGTGTGAATGTGCTCGGGGATCATCAGTTCCTGAGAGCTTCTGAAGCCGGCCTCTCAGGCAGAGCATTTAAAGGGGCTCTCCTTGGAGTGAGTGGCTTTGTGTCTCAGCAAGCTGGATGACTGAGTGAATCCCTTCCCACACACAGAGCAAGGGAATGGTCTCTCCCCAGTGTGAACTTGCTGGTGTTCCTGCAGGTTGGATGACGTTTTAAACCTCTTTGTGCAGTGAGAGCAGCTGAATGGTCTCTCCTCAGTGTGAATGCGCTGGTGGGACACCAGTCCCTGAGAGCTTTTGAATCCGCTCCCACAGTCAGAGCATTTAAAGGGTCTCTCATTGGTGTGAGTGACTTTGTGTTTCAGCAGGCTGGATAACTGAGTGAATCTCTTCCCACACACAGAGCAGGTGAACGGCCTTTCCCCAGTGTGAACTCGCTGGTGTATCTGCAGGTTGCATGAAGTTCTAAATCTCTTTGTGCAGTGAGAGCAGCTGAACGGTCTCTCCTCAGTGTGAGTGCGCTGGTGGACCCTAAGTACCTGAGAACGTTTGAATCTGATCCCACAGTCAGAGCATTTAAAGGGTCTCTCATTGGTGTGAGTGAGATTGTGACTCAGCAGGCTGGATGAATGAGTGAATCCCTTCCCACACACAGAGCAGGTGAACGGTCTCTCCCTGGTGTGAATTCGCTGGTGAATCTGCAGGTTGCATGAAGTTCTAAATTTCTTTGAGCAGTGAGAGCAGCTGAACGGTCTCTCCTCAGTGTGAATGCGCTGGTGGGACATCAGATACTGAGAGCTTTTAAAACCACTCCCACAGTCACAGCATTTAAATGGTCTCTCATTGGTGTGAGTGAGATTGTGTTTCTGCAGGCTGGATAAATGAGTGAATCCCTTCCCACACACAGAGCAGGTGAATGGTCTCTCCCCAGTGTGACTGCGGTGATGAATTTCCAGCTCAGATGGGAACCCGAATCTCTTCCCACAGTCCCCACATTTCCACGGTTTCTCCATGGTGCGGGTGTCCTTGTGACTCTCCAGGTTAAACAATCAGTTAAATCTCACACAGAACACGGGTACAGTCTCTCCCTGCTGAGAATGCTGTGATGCATTTTCAGGCTGTGTAACTGGTTAAAGCTCTTTCCACACTCAGTGCACTGGAACACTCTCACTCGGGTGTGTGTATCTCAGTGCATTTCTCGTCACAGCAATGTTTACAATCTTTTGAAGCCAAGAGGCCAAACAAACATTTCTCCTGTTAGATTCAAAGGCCAATGATATTCAGGTCCCAAGAAATCGAGTCACTCTGTCAGATCTCGATGTGATGTTGGAGATTTCTGTCTGATTTCTCCTTGTCTAATATCCTGTAAGTCAATTTAGAAAAAAAATCGCAATTCAGAATACGATCGAAATTCAAATCTACATTTCTAGTTTATGGAGCATTCATTAAAGACACAGTCATGGAGCATTAAACTTGCCGAGCAGGGCCTCCCATATCAGCACACAGGCAGCTGCTTTGTGAGACTGCCAGCAGTACAGACAAGTCAGAGATAAGGGTGTCCTCAGAAGTGGGATTCATTGTGAAAGCTCAGGGACGGTTGATAAGATGCAGCAATTCTGTGATTCTAATGAACATTCTTTTCTCTCTCATTCCCCAAAAGCTGTGATTCTCCATCCCACACACTCTCCCTCCATTCTCACTCTGCTGTATCTAATATTCACCCTCCCAATTCTCCTGAAGGTGCTGATTGAGGCTGATTGACAGATCCATGCTCACTGCTTCCTGTCCAGCACAGAAATCAGAACAAATAGGAGCTGCAGTCAGCATTCGGCCCATCGAGTCTGCTCAACCATTCATTGAGATTATTGGTTGATCTACCTCTGCATTATTTTCCCCACACTTTCCCCCATATCCATCGATATCTTCACTATCTAGAAACCAATCAATCCCTCTCTTGAAAATTCTTGATGACTGAGGCTCTGTAGTCCTCTGGGGTAGAGAATCCAAAACATCACCACGTCCTTGAGTGAAGAAATCCTTCCTCATCTGAGCTTTCTCTCCATTTTCCAGCCTGTTCCCAATAATTATTGACTCCCTTATCATTCGAAAACTGTCTAACTCATGCTTGAATATATTCAATCCCTCCACTGGTCCCTATGGAAGAGAAATCTAGATACTAACAATTCTCTGAGGGAAGAGATTGTTGGAAATATAAAATATAGCTGCAGTCCAAAATTACACAGCCAGATATAATAAGTGTATTTTATTACAGAGCTATAAATAATATATCTAATCTGTACCATATAACAACAGGGGAGCTGATAGCCTTGTGGTATTATCGCTAGACTATTAATCCAGAAACTTAGCTAATGCTCTGGGGACTCAGGTTCGAATCCTGCCATGGCAGATGGTGGAATTTGAATTTAAGGGAAGGAAATCTGCCGTCCTTACCCAGTCTGGCCTACATGTGACTCCAGAGCCACAGCAATGTGGTTGACTCTCAACCATCCTCCGAAATGGGCCAGCGAGCCATTCAGTTCAAGGGCAATTAGGGATGGGCAATAAATGCTGGCCCAGCCTGCAATGCCCGTGTCCCAAGGATGAATTAAAAAAACCCAACATCAGACATGTCTCTGTCCGATATTAGTTTACTGTCCCCTTTAATATATTTCAGAAATTAGATGGGCACATGAAGGAAATAAACTTGCAGGGAAAAGGGAATATAGAAGGGGAATGGGACTGACTGGATTGTTCGACAAAGAGTCGGCATGGATTCGAGTTACTGAATGGACTCCTTCTGCGCTGTAATGACTCGATGAGTGGAAATATATAACATAGCTTCAGTGCTACATTACAAGATGAGAAATAATAATAAATGTACTTTGTTACAGAACCATAAATAATATATCAAATCTACAATATAACAACACTAGGCATATCTCTGTCCTGTATTAATTTATTGTTCTCTTAAATGTCAGGCATCTCCTGGGAAAACCAGCCCTTTAATTGTGAACATTAGGAAAGGGACCATCCTTTTAGCCAGACAAATCAATGTGTCAAGCTGAGGGAGCAAAGGATGTCAATGTTTTTAAGTCAGAAAGAAAGAGACCTGGGCCAACCTTTCCAGAGTCTGCAGCCTCCCTGGATTCACTTTCTTTCCCTTCAGTTGCTGCAAGTCCCCAATTTCCCCCAGAATGAGAAAAGAAATGGATAGGGGGATAAAAGAAAGTGTTTTACTCACAGATGTGGGAGACAGAAGGAAGTTTGAGTCTGTCTGTACTCAATCTTCATTCAGAGAGAGAACAGCAGCTTTCCGGGTGAACAAGCTCATTGTCTGGTTTCCGCATTCAGACAATGGGGGAAGGTCTGGTTGGTTTCTTTTTGTTTATTACAAATACGTTAATACAAAACAATTACAAATACACAAAGAACAAATGTGAAAAAATACATTACCAATGGCTAACGCCATCCATTTATCAGTTACTACCTTCCATTTCGGAAGGGTTCATCGTCAATTACAGTTTTCCAGGGCATTGCCCTCAAAATACACCTCCATTTACAAATCATAATCTACAAATCTACAAACATTAACACAACACTACAACTGTACACAACAAAAAATAAACACTGAAGCATAAGGGCACCGTCCCCTGGGTTTGTCCACCTGCCGGGGGATGCAACCCTCCAGTGGTACTCATATCCGGGGGTTACACCTTACGGATGTTCAGCCGGAGGGGGGAAATGGGGAAAACCACCCCGCCTACTCAATCCGGAATCCCTTCCGGAATTTCAGCCGGGGCGGTGGGAGAGTCTCTCCAGGGTACTCAGTTCGGGCCTGCCTTCCCAATTTTTCTCCCGGAGAATAAAAATCCCTCTGGTGTTACTATGTCCGGGGCTTCACCACCCAGAACTTTCCCCAAGTGGATGTCACACCCCCCGGGGGTGACCCCATCCAGGGGGGGGATGCCCCCCAGGCCACAAACAACGCAAGAAAATAGACGGGGGCCGGAACAAACCACCAACTATCATAACAGGAAAACCACATATTACAATAACAAACAATCCATGAACAACCATACAATTGTGAAACATTTCGGAGGCATCGCCTTCCAGAGCTTCGCCCATCAACATTCCACCGTCCGAAGTCGACAACGCTCAACTACAGTCCTCCAAAGTCCACCACTCCGGGCCAGATCTTCCAAAATCACACCCACTGGGGCTGCACCGTCTGGGGTCACACCTTCGGCGGCTGAACCTTCCGAAACCATAGTTCCCAAATGGCTCCTCCCTGGCTTGGGTCTTCCGAGATTGCATCTACCTGGGCCACGCCTTTCAAGGCACAGGAATCCCAGCGAGAGCAGCATTCAACAAGCCCCAGCCGAAACAAAAAGTTCTTGCACAAGTCACGAACCCAAGCACTTGAAACAGAAACTTCACGCCGACCAAGGCGTTCCTCCCAGCGGCCACATTTCCAAAAGCTCACCGCAAGGCGCGCATTAAGCCCGCCTTGAACTCCTTATCCTCTGCCCGCCCCCTGCCTGGAGCACACCATACTGGCCAACACGCAAAGCGAACGGCCAATATGGTGGACTGGCTGGACAATCCAATCTTTCCCACTCACAGATGTTGGTTTCTTTTTATTTATCACAAATACGTTAATACAAAGCAATTACAAATACACAAAAAATACATTACCAATGGCTAACGCCATCCATTTATCAGTTACTATCTTCTATTTCGGAAGGGTTCACTAACGGTCATAGTTTTCCAGGGCATTGCCCTCTCAATACACCTCCAATTACAAATCATAATCTACAAAGTGACAAACATTCGTACAACACAACAAGAATAAACATTGCAGCATATCCGCCGCCCTCCAGGGCACCGCCTCCTGGGTTTTTCCCCTGCCGGGGGATGCAACCCTCCAGAGGTACTCAGGTCCGGGGGTTCCACCTGACGGATGTTCGACTGGAGGCGCGGGGACAGGAAAACCACCCCAAACCTACTCAATCCGGACTGCCTTCCGGATTTTCGGCTGGGGCGGTGGGAAAGACTCTCCGGGATACTCAATTCGGCCTGCCTTCCCAATTTTTCTCCCGGAGAATGAAACCCCCTCGATGTTACTATTCTGGGTGCCCCGGACACTTTCCCCAACTGGATGTCACACCCCCCAGGGGTCACTCTATCCAGGGGGGGGGGGGGGGGGGAGATGCCCCCCAGGCCACAAATAATGCAAAGATTTTCCGTTAATTAGTACAAATACAATATTACAAAACAATTACAAATGGACAAAGAACAAATATGAAAAATACATTACCGATGGCTAACACCATCCATTTATCAGTTACTACCTTCCATTTCGGAAGGGTTCATCGTCAATTACAGTTTTCCAGGGCATTGCCCTCAAAATACACCTCCATTTACAAATCATAATCTACAAATCTACAAACATTAACACAACACTACAACTATACACAACAAAAAAATAAACACTGAAGCATAAGGGCACCGTCCCCTGGGTTTGTCCACCTGCCGGGGGATGCAACCCTCCAGTGGTACTCATATCCGGGGGTTACACCTTACGGATGTTCAGCCGGAGGGGGGAAATGGGGGAAACCACCCCGCCTACTCAATCCGGAATCCCTTCCGGAATTTCAGCCGGGGCGGTGGGAGAGTCTCTCCAGGGTACTCAGTTCGGGCCTGCCTTCCCAATTTTTCTCCCGGAGAATAAAAATCCCTCTGGTGTTACTATGTCCGGGGCTTCACCACCCAGAACTTTCCCCAAGTGGATGTCACACCCCCCGGGGGTGACTTTATCCAGGGGGGGATGCCCCCAGGCCACAAATAACGCAAGAAAATAGACGGGGGCCAGAACAAACCACCAACTATCATAACAGGAAAACCACATATTACAATAACAAACAATCCATGAACAACCATACAATTGTGAAACATTTCGGAGGCATCGCCTTCCAGAGCTTCGCCCATCAACATTCCACCGTCCGAAGTCGACAACGCTCAACTACAGTCCTCCAAAGTCCACCACTCCGGGCCAGAACTTCCAAAATCACACCCACTGGGGCTGCACCGTCTGGGGTCACACCTTCCGCGGCTGAACCTTCCGAAACCATAGTTCCCAAATGGCTCCTCCCTGGCTTGGGTCTTCCGAGATTGCATCTACCTGGGCCACGCCTTTCAAGGCACAGGAATCCCAGCGAGAGCAGCATTCAACAAGCCCCAGCCGAAACAAAAAGTTCTTGCACAAGTCACGAACCCAAGCACTTGAAACAGAAACTTCACGCCGACCAAGGCGTTCCTCCCAGCGGCCACATTTCCAAAAGCTCACCGCAAGGCGCGCATTAAGCCCGCCTTGAACTCCTTATCCTCTGCCCGCCCCCTGCCTGGAGCACACTATACTGGCCAACACGCAAAGCGAACGGCCAATATGGTGGACTGGCTGGACAATCCAATCTTTCCCACTCACAGATGTTGGAGAGAGGAGGAAGATTGAATCTGTCCACTCCCCCAAGATGTGGAGATGCCGGCGTTGGACTGGGGTAAACACAGTAAGAAGTTTAACAACACCAGGTTAAAGTCCAACAGGTTTATTTGGTAGCAAAAGCCACACAAGCTTTCGAGGCTCTGAGCCCCTTCTTCAGGTGAGTGGGAATTCTGTTCACAAACAGAACTTATAAGACACAGACTCAATTTACATGAATAATGGTTGGAATGCGAATACTTACAACTAATCCAGTCTTTAAGAAACAAAACAATGGGAGTGGAGAGAGCATCAAGACAGGCTAAAAAGATGTGTATTGTCTCCAGACAAGACAGCCAGTGAAACTCTGCAGGTCCACGCAACTGTGGGAGTTACAAATAGTGTGACATAAATTCTGATTCTAGGATCGCATGATAAAGACTCAGGAGGAAAAAAGCAGAAATATTTATGTGAAATAGTGTGACATAAACCCAATATCCCGGTTGAGGCCGTCCTTGTGTGTGCGGAACCTGGCTATCAGTTTCTGCTCCGCGACTCTGCGCTGTCGTGTGTCGCGAAGGCCGCCTTGGAGAACGCTTACCCGAATATCAGAGGCCGAATGCCCGTGACCGCTGAAGTGCTCCCCAACAGGAAGAGAACAGTCTTGCCTGGTGATTGTCGAGCGGTGTTCATTCATCCGTTGTCGCAGCGTCTGCATAGTTTCCCCAATGTACCATGCCTCGGGACATCCTTTCTTGCAGCGTATCAGGTAGACAACGTTGGCCGAGTTGCAAGAGTATGTACCGTGTACCTGGTGGATGGTGTTCTCACGTGAGATGATGGCATCTGTGTCGATGATCCGGCACGTCTTGCAGAGGTTGCTGTGGCAGGGTTGTGTGGTGTCTTGGTCACTGTTCTCCTGAAGGCTGGGTAGTTTGCTGCGGACAATGGTCTGTTTGAGGTTGTGCGGTTGTTTGAAGGCAAGAAGTGGGGGTGTGGGGATGGCCTTGGCGAGATGTTCGTCTTCATCAATGACATGTTGAAGGCTCCGGAGGAGATGCCGTAGCTTCTCCGCTCCGGGGAAGTACTGGACAACGAAGGGTACTCTGTCCACTGTGTCCCGTGTCCCCCAAGGCCCGGGGCTGCGCATGTCCAAGGGAGAGGGGAAGCTGCGCATGTGCGGGGGAGTGCCCACCCACTGACCTTCATTCTGAGGTGTTGACCAATGGGACCTCTGGAGGACCGGAAGGACTCTGGTCCTCCAGCCAATCAGAGCTCCCCATTGTCTGAATGCGGAAGTTGGACAATGAGCTTGTTCAGCTGCTCATTCCGGCCCAGCAAAGCTGCTGCTGCTCTACCTCTGAATGAGAATTGAGCTTCAGACGGCCTGAAACGTGCCTCCTCTGGGGCAGCGCCTGCACTTTGTTTCCGGGGTGGGGAGGGAGGTGAGCTGCTGCCTGCCTTGCCCGGCCTGCCTGTTGCCTGCCTGCCGTCTGGCCTGCTTACCTGCCTGCCTGCCGTCTGGCCTGCTTACCTGCCTGCCTGCCGTCTGGCCTGCTTACCTGCCTGCCTGCCGTCTGGCCTGCTTACCTGCCTGCCTGCCGTCTGGCCTGCTGACCTGCCTGCCTGCCGTCTGGCCTGCTTACCTGCCTGCCTGCCGTCTGGCCTGCTTACCTGCCTGCCTGCCGTCTGGCCTGCTTACCTGCCTGCCGTCTGGCCTGCTTACCTGCCTGCCTGCCGTCTGGCCTGCTTACCTGCCTGCCTGCCGTCTGGCCTGCTTACCTGCCTGCCTGCCGTCTGGCCTGCTTACCTGCCTGCCTGCCGTCTGGCCTGCTTACCTGCCTGCCTGCCGTCTGGCCTGCTTACCTGCCTGCCTGCCGTCTGGACTGCCTGCCTGCCTGCCGTCTGGGCTGCCTGCCGTCTGGACTGCCTGCCTGCTTGCCATTTGGCCTACCTGCCGTCTGGACTGCCTGACTGCCTGCTTGCCTGCCATCCGGCCTCTGGAGGGTGCGTTCTCCCCGGGGGGAGGGAGGAAGAGAGGACAGGGAGTGACTGGAGGAGAAAGGGGGGGGGGGCGAAGGCGTTTGGACTGTCTCTTTTCCATCTGCAGTGGGGGGGGGGGTGAAGGCCTTTTCCTAATTCCCCTACCCACTGCTGCTGTCCCCGGGACCGGCACCCCCTCCCCTTTTCCCTCCTGACTGGGGCACCGGCCTTGTGCCTCATCTCCCTCCTGCTCCTCCAACCTCCTCTCTCCCTCTCTCGCTCCGGGGAGAGAGCACCTACACCCTTCCCCGCCTACCCCACCCTGCCTTCCCCACCCTGCCTTATCTTCCCCATCCCACATACGCCCTGCCGTGCATCTGGGCAGTCTCGGGGTGGGCGTAGCACTTCCCCTGATACCATGGCGACATCACCAGCGTCGCCGGTGGCAGGGCCTTCTCGGCCCACCTATGCGGGCGTGGCGGCTGCCAGAGCCCCCGCCGCTCCCAAGGCCCTGCCGCCATTCTCTTTAATCACGCGGCAGCTCGGGGTGAAGTGCTACGCCCACCCCGACATGTCTATCGAGGCCTGCGTCAAGGCAATGGCTGGGGTTGTCGGCCCCTCAGCCATTGTCGCGGCCTCAAAGATGTACGGCCGGGCTGTATTCTTCCTGAAGGCCGAGCGGGCGGTTCGCCTCGCCCTGGAGAAGGGGCTCACGGTGGGCGGGACGTTCCTAGCGGTGGACCCTTTGGAGGCCACCGCCCACAAGATAGTAATATCGAACGTCCCGCCCTTCCTACCGAGTGAGCTCCTCCTCCCCCACCTCCATCTACTGGGGGAGGTCAGGTCCGGGGTGCAGCCGATCCCGCTCGGCCTTCGGGACCCCTCCCTCCGCCACATATACTCCTTCCGGCGCCAGGTTTTTGTCCGCCTGGCCCGGGAGGAGGAACTGGAGGGAGGTTTCAATGTCCCCCACGAGGGGACCACGTACCGGGTCTTTTGGTCCGCGGACGGTGTGCGGTGCCATGCCTGTAAGGAGGCGGGGCACGTGCGGAAAAACTGCCCCGTCTCCAAGGCCGCCGACCGCCAACCCAAGGCGGCCGCAGCTGGCACCGCAGCCCCCTCTCCCCCCAAGCGAGTACCATCTGCCCCCCCGCGAGGGGAGGCCACGCCGGCAGCAGCTGCCACCTCAGCTGCCGGCGGGGGGGGGAGCGGAGCCCCCGCGCGGCCAAAAGGCCCAGAAGGGACCCACGAAAAAGACGGGGGGTACCGGAACCCCGGCCCCCAGGGAAAACACCCCAACCACCCCGGCAGCCGGCTCAGGGACCGCCTCAGTCTCCACCTGCGCCCCCCCCCCCACCACCACCACCACCATCTGCCGGGCCCGTGGGCTCTCCGGGGCCTAGTGCTGGGTTCGGCGCCCGGGATCATGGGCCCGAGCATGGGGGGGTAAGCGACCCCGAGCCGGCAAAACTGGCGACGCCGCCACCTCGGGGGGAAGTGACGGGAGAGCAGGGGGGGCGCGGCAAGGCGAAGAGGGGCGGAGGGCGAGGGGCCTCGCCTGCCCGAGGGCAGGTTAACAAAAAGAGGCGGGGCCCCTCGGGCACCGTAGAGTTCGAGGTCTGCGTGCCCCTCCCCCCTTGTGAGTCATCTCCTGCCGTGCCCCCACCTGTCTTTGTGCCTTGTCCCGCGAAAAAAGGGGGCAAGGCACCCTGTAAATCCAAGCATGTGCTGCCTCAGTCCCCCGGCGAGGAGTCTCCGGGGCCGGGTGGCAGCGGGGCCCCCACGGTTCCGTTCCACCCGGCCGGTTACAACCCGGAGTTCTTCTTCAGTCTGTCGGGGGACTGGGGCGACACTCCAATGTTCATGTCCTCGTGCGGCGGCGGCGAAGAGACGATCCACTCGTCCTCTCCGTCCCGACCTTGGACGCTGGACATCCCCAACCTCAGTCCGAAGGATACACCGGACCTGGGGGGTGTCCAAGCGTCTGGGGCGGGGGGGGGGGCTGGGCCGCCGTCGCACGGGGGCCCGCAATCCGGGAAAGGTGAGCCCGGGGGGAACCCCTCCTCCACCGATCCTGGGGGTGGGATCGGGGAGGGGCTAGGGCTAGTTGGTGGCTCCGTGCCGCCCGCCGTACGTCCTGCGGCGGGGGACTCGGAGTCGAGGGGCGACCGCCCTGAGGGGGTCAGCGGCTCGGTGGAGGGCACGGGGACACTTTCAGAGTCTGCCCAGAGCGAGGCGGGGGACTCCCTCGTGCCCCCCACCGAGTCGTCCCTCATCCCCTCCAAGGACCTCAGGGTCTTTATCCGTAACCATTCCGGTCGCTCCGACATAATCCGGCTAGCCCTCGGCCGCTGGCCGGACCTGGCGCAGCTCGTCCGGTCCGTGAAGGCATGCTCGCATGCCTCCGCGGGCCTGGAGAAAATAGAGCGGCGCTGGGTACTGCGGTTCCTCCACAGGCTCGAAAAGGTGGGGGGTGGACTGGTGAGAATTGCGCCAGCGCCCCCCACACACCTAGTTAAGTGGTGACGGTGGCACAAAGCTGCTGACATGAAGGTGACCATAGCCAGCCTCAACATCAACGGCAGCAGTGGGCCACACCGCAGGTTCCAGAACTTCTCGGTCCTCCGTGACGGGAAGTATGCGGTGTGTTTCCTGCAGGAAACCCACACCGTTCCGGGAGACGAAGCCCAATGGCTCCTGGAGTGGCGAGGGGGGGTCTACATGAGCCACCTCACGCTCGCTTCTTGCGGGGTGGCTATCTTGTTGGCCCCGCATTATAAGCCGGAGATCTTGGGGGTCAAGGAGCCGGTGCCAGGCCGGTTGCTGCACTTGACGGTCCGTGAGGGGGGCGTGGTCATTCACTTGCTGAATGTCTACGCCCCGACCGCTGGACCGCAGCAAACGACTTTCTACGAGAAAGTGTCCGCTCACATCGACACCATCGCGGGGGGCGAATGCATTATCCTCGGGGGAGATTTCAACTGCCTCCTCGAGGCACGGGACCGCACCGGCCCCTGGCTGCGCACTCCGGCGGTGGTGAAGTTGCGGGACCTGATCGGGTCCCACGACTTGGTGGACGTCTGGAGACATCTCCATCCTGGCTCCAGCGCCTTCACTTTCGTGAGGCCTGGAGTCGGAGCGTCCAGGCTCGACCGCCTTTACATTTCGAAGGCGCACGTGTCCGGCGTGTCCTCGGTCTCCATGCGGCCGGTGTCGAGCACGGACCACAGCCTGGTGTGGGCGGACTTTGCGCCGTCTCGCATCCGGCGGGGGTCCGCGTACTGGCACTTTAACAACACGCTGCTGGAGGACGAGCGCTTCCTGGACTCGTTCCGTCGATTCTGGGCCGGCTGGAGAAGGAAGCGGGGAGGCTTCCCCTCCTTGAGGCTCTGGTGGGATGTGGGCAAGACTCACGTCCGTACCTTCTGTCAGGGGTACGCGAGGGGGTCGACAAAGAGGCGGAAATCCAGGCTCGAGGAGTTGGAGAAGGAGGTGCTCGACCTGGAGGCACGTCTCAGTCGGCCTGACGCGGACCCGGCCCTGCGTTCGGAGTACAGGGAGAAGAAGGACGCGCTGCGGGACCTGCAGCTTGCCAGGTCTCGCGGCGCGTACGTGAGGTCGCGGCTCCAGTTCCAGGTGGACCTGGACCGCGGCTCCCCCTTCTTCTACTCGCTGGAAAGAGGGCGGGCTAACCGTCAGCAGCTCCTTACGCTGCTGGCCGACGACGGTTCCCCCGTCTCGGATCCGGAGGGCATCCGGGCCATTGCCCGGGAGTATTACACCTCGCTCTTCTCTCCGGATCCGTCCAGCGAGGATGCCCGCAGACTTCTGTGGGAGGACCTGCCGCAGGTCGGCCCGGAGGGCGTCGGCAGGCTCGAGGCCCCTACCACCATGGCCGAGCTGACCGGCGCCCTAAATGGCCTCAGCCGGGGCAAGGCCCCTGGGCTGGACGGGCTGACAGTAGAGTTCTTCAGGGCGTTCTGGGACGTCCTGGGGAGCGACTACGCGGGGGTCCTGGGGGAGAGCGTCGCTACCGGGGAGATGCCCCTTTCGTGGCGCAGGGCCGTCATTGCCCTGCTGCCCAAGAAGGGGGATCTCCACCTGCTCAAGAACTGGCGCCCGGTCTCCCTCCTCAGCACGGATTATAAAATCTTTGCCAGGGCTATGGCTTCACGCCTTGGATCCGTGCTGGACCACTTGATCCACCCTGACCAGTCCTACACGGTCCCGGGCCATTGCATACATGACAATCTCCACCTGGTCCGGGACCTAATCCATCACACCCAGAGGGCTGGTCTGTCGGGCGCCTTCTTGTCATTAGATCAGGAGAAGGCGTTCGACAGGGTGGAGCACGAGTATTTACTCGGGACTCTGCGGGCATTCGGGTTCGGGACGCATTTTGTCGCCCGGATCCGATGACTGTACTCTGCCGCAGAGTGTCTGATTAAGGTTAACGGGTCCCTGACGGCGCCCCTTCGCTTTGGGAGAGGAGTACGGCAGGGCTGCCCCTTGTCCGGCCAACTGTATTCCGTATGCGTGGAGCCATTCCTGCGCCTCTTGCGGAGGAGGTTGTCAGGTTTGGTCCTGCGCGGACCGGACGTAGGGGTGGTCCTGTCAGCTTACGCCGACGACGTGCTCCTCATGTTCACGGACCCGGCTGACCTGCGGAGGATGCGAGAATGCCAGGCGGTGTACTCCGCCGCGTCCTCCGCCAGGATCAACTGGGCCAAGTGCTCCGGACTCCTTGTCGGTCCTTGGGAGACGGACCCCCTCCCGGAGGAGCTCAGGCCTTTCACCTGGAGCAGGACCGACCTCCTCTACTTGGGGGCCCATCTCTGCCCAGCCGAGGAATCCTGGCCGGCGAACTGGCGGGAGCTGGAGGCCAAAGTCTCCGCCCGCCTGGGTCGCTGGACAGGACTGCTCCGAGTGCTGTCCTACGGGGCGCGAGCTCGCGTCATAAACCAGCTGGTCGCCTCCATGCTGTGGTACCGGCTGGTCCCTTTGACCCCTCCCCCTGGCTTTGTCACCGATATCCAGAGAACCCTCGTGCGGTTCCTCTGGGGCAATCGACTGCACTGGGTCCCTGCTGCGGTCCTGTATCTCCCGCTTGAGGAGGGCGGACAAGGTCTGGTGTGCCTCCGCACTCAGATAGCGACCTTCCGCCTCCAGGCCCTGCAGAGGTACCTTTACGTTGAGCCCCCTCCACAGTGGTGTGCCATGGCGACGTATTTCTTCCGCCAGTGGCACGGCCTCAATTATGACGTGCAGCTCCTGCATATCGAACTGGGGCGTGCTTCGACCGCCCTGCAGGAGTTGCCCGTCTTTTACCAGGACCTCCTCACTGTCTGGAAGGTCGCGACGCAGCTCTCCCCCGTCAGGAGTAGCGGCTCTCGTGCGAGAGCCGCTGCTCAGGAATCCGCTCCTCCAGCCGTATAACTTCAGGTGGCTGGCGGAGAGGGGGGCTGTGGACGCCGGGGTGACCAGAATCGGGGACGTGCTCGATGGCGGAGGAGCGGGCTGGATGAGTCCCCGCGTGCTGGCTGAGCGCGCGGGGACGTCCGTCCGGCGCGCGGCCAAAGCCATCCTAGACCTTAGGACGGTCGTGCTCGGCCCCGAAACTGCACGCAAACTTGAGACGGCACAGGCGTGCGGTGGGATCCCGCCCGAGCGTTCCCCTGTTCGGGCGGGATCCCACATTCAGACCTGGCCTCTCTCTCTCTCTCTGGCAGTGCAGGGCTGCGAGTTAATTGAAACCCATCTTCTCTCAGCTCCCAGTGCTGGTGATGTGAAGCTGGGAGTGGGGGGGAGGGAGAGCCTTGGGATAAACCATTTGCCTGGTGCTCACTAACCCACACACACACACACACACCCCCATACACTCAGAGACAGGTTGGTGTTGGACTGGGCCAGGTAGGAGGAGGTGTGTTCAGGTGAGGTTGGAGGAGCTGTGGTTGGATAAGGATTGATTGGGGAGGTGTGGGACTCAGTGAGGTTATAAAAAGGCTGGCGATGCATTGTCCAGTCTCTCTCTACACGTGGGTTGGTAAGTATCAGGTAAGCTGTGTCTTTGTGAGTGAGTGAGTCAGTGTGTGCTTGCATGGAGTTCCAGCTCTGATATTGTAACCCCCCCTTTCCCAGCACAAAGCCCCTGGCCAAGGATCTCTCTCCCCACCATGGGAGAGGGGATGGAAGGAGTTGGAGAGATCACCGAGGGAAAACATGTGCGATGGTGAGTATGAACCTCTTCACTTTCTGTCCGCACCTTTCCCGCCTCAGCCCTGCTTTTCTCTCTGTTTGCAGCCTCCTCTCAATCTCCCTCTCCATCTTTCTCTCTTTCAACCTTTCTCTCTCTCAATCTCTCTCTCAATCTCTGTCTTTCTATCTCTCAATCTTTCTATCTCTCAATCTTTCTATCTCTCAATCTTTCTATGTCTCAATCTTTCTATGTCTCAATCTTTCTGTCTCTCAATCTTTCTCTCTCAATCTTTCTCTCTCTCAATCTCTCTCTCAATCTTTCTCTCTCTCAATCTCTCTCTCAATCTCTGTCTTTCTATCTCAATCTTTCTGTCTCTCAATCTTTCTCTCAATCTCTCTCTCAATCTTTCGCTCTGTCTTTCTCAATCTTTCTCTCTCAATCTTACTTTCTATCTCTGTCTTTCTCTCTCTCTGTCTTTCTCTCTCTGTCTTTCTCTCTCTGTCTTTCTCTCTCTGTCTTTCTCTCTCTGTCTTTCTCTCTCTGTCTTTCTCTCTCTGTCTTTCTCTCTCTGTCTTTCTCTCTCTGTCTTTCTCTGTCTTTCTCTCTCTCTGTCTTTCTCTCTCTTTCTCTCTGTCTCTCTCTTTCTGTCTCTCTGTCTGTCTCTCTCTCCCTTTCTCTCCCTTTCTCTCCCTTTCTCTCTCTTTCTCTCTCTGTCTCTCTCTCTTTCTCTCTCTCTCTCTCTGTCCTTCACTCTCTCTCTCTGTCTTTCTCTGCCTGTGTGTCTTTCTCTCGCTCTTTCTCTCTCGCTCTTTCTCTCTCGCTCTTTCTCTCTCTCTGTGTCTGTCTTTCTCTCTGTCTCAATCTTTCCCCCCCCTGGGCTTTGTCCCCCCCCCCCCCCCCCTGGGCTTTGTCCCCCCCCGGGCTTTGTCCCCCCCCCCCCCCCCCCCCCCCCCGGGCTTTGTCCCCCCCCCCCCCCTGGGCTTTGTCGTCCCCCCCCCCCCTGGGCTTTGTCCCCCCCCCCCCTGGCATTGCCCCCCCCCCCCGGCATTGCCCCCCCCCCGGCATGGCCCCCCCCCCGGCATGGCCCCCCCCCGGCATGGCCCCCCCCCCCCCCGGCATGGCCCCCCCCCCCCGGCATGGCCCCCCCCCCCCCCGGCATGGCCCCCCCCCCCCCCGGCATGGCCCCCCCCCCCCCCGGCATTGCCCCCCCCCCCCCGGCATTGCCCCCCCCCCCCGGCATTGCCCCCCCCCCCCCGGCATTGCCCCCCCCCCCCGGCATTGCCCCCCCCCCCGGCATTGCCCCCCCCCCCGGCATTGCCCCCCCCCCCCGGCATTGCCCCCCCCCCGGCATTGCCCCCCCCGGCATTGCCCCCCCCGGGCATTGCCCCCCCCCCCCCGGGCATTGCCCCCCCCCCCCGGGCATTGCCCCCCCCCCCGGGCATTGCCCCCCCCCCGGGCATTGCCCCCCCCGGGCATTGCCCCCCCCCCCGGGCATTGCCCCCCCCCCGGGCATTGCCCCCCCCGGGCATTGCCCCCCCCCCGGGCATTGCCCCCCCCCCGGGCATTGCCCCCCCCCGGGCATTGCCCCCCCCGAATTGCGCCCCCCCCCCGAATTGCGCCCCCCCCCCGAATTGCCCCCCCCCCCGAATTGCCCCCCCCCGAATTGCCCCCCTCCCGAATTGCCCCCCCCGAATTGCCCCCCCCCGAATTGCCCCCCTCCCGAATTGCCCCCCCCGAATTGCCCCCCCCGAATTGCGCCCCCCCCGAATTGCCCCCCCCGAATTGCCCCCCCCGAATTGCCCCCCCCGAATTGCCCCCCCCGAATTGCCCCCCTCCCGAATTGCCCCCCCCGAATTGCCCCCCCCGAATTGCGCCCCCCCCGAATTGCCGCCCCCCCGAATTGCCCCCCCCCCGAATTGCCCCCCCCCCGAATTGCCCCCCCCCCGAATTGCCCCCCCCCCGAATTGCCCCCCCACCCGAATTCCCCCCCCACCCGAATTGCCCCCCCCCCCGAATTGCCCCCCCACCCGAATTCCCCCCCCACCCGAATTGCCCCCCCCCGAATTGCGCCCCCCCCCGAATTGCGCCCCCCCCCGAATTGCGCCCCCCCCCGAATTGCGCCCCCCCCCCGAATTGCCCCCCCCCGAATTGCCCCCCCCCGAATTGCCCCCCCCGAATTGCCCCCCCCGAATTGCCCCCCCCGAATTGCGCCCCCCCCGAATTGTGCCCCCCCCCGAATTGCGCCCCCCCCCCCCGAATTGCCGCCCCCCCGAATTGCCCCCCCCCCGAATTGCCCCCCCCCCGAATTGCCCCCCCCCCGAATTGCCCCCCCACCCGAATTCCCCCCCCACCCGAATTGCCCCCCCCCGAATTGCCCCCCCCCGAATTGCCCCCCCCCCCCGAATTGCGCCCCCCCCGAATTGCGGCGCCCCCGAATTGCGCCCCCCCCGACTTGCGCCCCCCCCGACTTGCGCCCCCCCCCGCTTCCCGTCTCCAGCTGTTCCCACCAGACACAAAAACCGCTGCTGAATCTCCCCCCCCCCCCCCTCCCCTTCCTGCCAATGCCTTATAGATTCCTCTCTCAGCTCAATCCCCCCCGAACCCTTCTCCTGAACCCACTCCCAATCCTTTTAAACCCGCCACCCTCAGTCTCTCACCCCCAAATTCCCCTCCCCCCCAAACCCCTCCTTAATTCCCCACTCCAGAAACCCACTCTAAATCCCTCCACTTCAACGCCTCTAACCCTCCCTGCTGCCCAATCTCTCTCGGCCCCTCCCTCCGATCCTCTCTGCCCAATCTTCTTCAATCCCACTCTAATCACCCCCCCACTCACTCTCTCAGGAACTCACCGCCAAAGCCCTCTGAGCCACTCCCAATCCTTCTCAACCCGCTGCCCTCAATCTCCACTAATTCCCCCCCAAAACTCCTCTTTCCCCCACCTTATTCCCTGTCCCTCTGCCCGATCTCCTTTAATCCGACTCTGTAAGCACCCCCTTCCCCCGCTCAATCTCTCTGACACCCACTGCCAATCTGACTCTCAGCCCCCCCCCCCCCAAAGGCTCCCTTTGCCCCCCCCCTGCCAAAATCAAGCCACCCAATCCTTCCTCAGTCCTCCCCACCCCTGAATCCCTCTGAGTCACCCCCCCGCTCCGAATCGCTCGACACCCCCCCAATTCTAACCCTGATTCAAGGCCCCACCCTAAATCCTTCTCTGAATTTCCCCCCTCCCAAATCCCTATAAATCCACCCCGCCCTCAATCCCTTTCCCTCCACCCCGACTCGCCCCCCCCGCTAACTCCCTCTGACTCCCTACCCCATCCAGACCCTCCCCAGATTCTAAGCCCCTGAGATTCCTCTGGAATCCCCCCTGAATGTCTCCCGAGATCGCACCCACCCTCGCCACATTCCTCTGCCCCCGAATCCTGCTCCCTCTCCAATCCCACCCCTTCAATCTGTCTTTTAATCCCCGTAAACCCCCCAATCCCTCCTGTATCCCTCAGAACCCCAGAAATCCCCCTCTGAGCCCCCTCTTCCCGAATCCCCCTCAATTCCCCCCGATTCCCTCCCTCTCAGCCCCGCTAAATCCCAAAGTCCCCATGAGACCCTTAAATCCCCCTGAATCCCTCTAATTCCCGACCACAATCCCTGAGTCTCCCCCTACATCCCTCTCCACTCTCCCCCTTTAATCCCCCTCAATCCCCCCCCCACTCCAGCCAAATCTGTCGTCCCTCCTCACAATCCCTCTAAATCTCCCGATCCTTCCCTCTGAGCCCCGTATCCCTCTAAGTTCCCCTCTTTCCCCCCCCCCCCCCGCCCCCCTCAACCTGGCAAATTCCCACTCCCTCCCTGTGAACAGCCTCTGGACTGACAGATCCCCCCCTTTCTAATTAGTACCCCCCCCCTCCGCGCGTCCATCCCCGTCCACCACCCCCCTGTAAACAGCTCCTGGTGGAGTTGGATGTGGAAACTCTGCCCATTTTAAACATTAACGTTCAAATGACTAATTCCCCTGACACTGAGCAGCCTGTGTTATAACATCCCCCACCCCCATCCTGTACAACAGACCCCCTGTCTGATTCCCCCTCCCCCCTCCTCCATTGCCCCCTTTCTCTGATAACCCCTGACTCTGGTCAGCCTGTGTTATAATATTCCCCCCTCTTGTACAACAACCTCCCCCACCGGCCCCTTCCCTCTCTGTCTAATAGCCCCTGGCTCTGAACAAGCCCCTGTATTACACACTCCCCCCTTTCAGCAGTGCTGAATCCCTCTGAATTGCCCCTGATTCCCTCCCTCTGCGTTCCTGGGCCTTTGCTGCTTGTGAACAGCAAACCCGTGATCTGGCCCGTCCCCCACGAGAGAGCAGAGAGAGAGAGAGATATAAGAGACAGAGAAGCAGAGATATAGAGATGGAGAGAATGCTGCTGTAATTCAGACAGAATGATTCACAGAGAGGGGGAAGCAAAGATCAGAGAGATGGAGATGGGGAGGATGCGACTGTAATTCAGACTGATTCACAGAGAAGGAAGCAGAGATCAGAGAGGGGGAAGCAGATAGAGAGAGGGAAGCGATAGAGAGAGAGATAAGAGACAAATAAAAGCAGAGTTAAAGTTAAAATTTTATTTGTTAATCACAAGTAGGCTTACATTAACACTGCAATGAAGTTATTGTGAAAAGATATAGAGATGGGGAGTGAGAGAGAATGCTGCTGTACTTCAGACAGAATTAGTCACAGAGAGGGAGCAGAGATAGACAGAGGGGGGAGCAGAGATAGAGAGAGAGACGGAGAGGAGGCTGCTGTGATTGAGATAAAATGATCCACAGAGAGAGAGAGAGGGAGATGTCCAGAGAGGCTGAGATACAAAGTGAGATGTCGAGATAAATAGAAAGGGGGGCTTTGGCAAGACAGTGACAAAGTTTCAGAGAGAGTGAAAGATAGAGAGAAGGAGAGAAAAAGGGAAAGATGCTGCCATTGTGAGAGGCTGAGGTATAAAGGATGGGGAGAGACAGGGATTGGAAAGATGTGGAGAAACAGTTCTGAGGATGGGGGAGTTGCACAGACAGAGCTCAGGGAGAGGGATTGAAATCTGTGGGATTACATTGGAGCAGGGATCACTGGGAATACCCCCTCCCCCTGAGACACAGACCACTAACCCTCAGTGTAAAAGCCCCACCAGTCTATCTGTGAATAAAAATGAACGACAAAGACACGGGGACTTTTATTAATATTTTTCTCTCTGGTTATAGCTCTTGTCCGAGGATTCCTCACGGCAAAACTATTCGCTCTCTGCATCGCCAAAGTTTCCAAAGGAATTCTCCTTGGAAGAGAGAAAGAGAAAATAAAGTGAAATTTGATTAAACACAAAACAAAAGCTGATTATAAACAATAAAAGGCACAGCAAGATCCCAGGACTTGCTGAAATTCACAATCTCACTGGGGGGGGGGTGGGGGAAACATTCATTTTCACCTCCTCATTATTAAACCCTGACAAAATGGGAACACGTTTCAAATGCAATGAACTTCCAACTGCCTCCTGACTGTCCCGATATTGAATTTATTAAACACGTCAAAGCATTCTGGGGGCTTTACTCCAGAGACAGGCCAGTGAATAAACACAGGAGGCCCCAATGAAGTTCCCACTTCTATCAGTCACCTCTCCCCCCCCCCCCTCTGTTTCTCCCTCTCCGTCTCCTACACACTTCCCCCAGATCTATATCTGTCCAATACCCCGTCTCTGGATAACCTGTCCTGATCTCTGCTCTGTTTCTCTACCTCGAGGTGAATCTGGATTGAAATGCTCTCTCTAAGTTTCTGTCTGACCGTTTAAAATAAAACTCACAATCAAAAGGGAAATGAGAGGGGGCAAGTCGGGCAGGAAAATCCACAATCCCACCCTGAAGCGGCTGCTTCACATTTTATTGAACCATTGAATTCAGCCACTTAAAGGGGAATTAAGCGAATGCAAAAGTGCTGCTGAGATTTAGGCCATGAAGTGCGGTCTAGTCACAGAGGCTGCATTATTCCTCAGGTAGAAAGAACAAACCCCCCTCTCTCCCACCCCCCAGTTAAACAGAACAATCTTCTCCATCCACACCCACAAATCCCAGCGCCCTGTCTAAAAACACAAGCAGGACTGTGGGATTGAGAACAAGCCTTTCCCCCAGGCTCAGAAATTTGAATTTCAGCTCCCTCTCCCTCCCGAGTGCTTCACAGTGAAAGGGAGAGAGAGAGACTGGGAATGCTGCAATCAGGATCCACAGGGAGTCCCACACTGCAGGAGGACACCCACCTCCCCCTCCACCCCCAGAGCCTCTGTCTCTATCCCCCTACCCCCCTCCACTGAGCCCCCGACACTCCCCACCCATTCTCTGTTCCTCTCTCTCTACCCCACCCTCCTTCCTCTCCATCTTTTCATGTTTAAAGTGTGGGGCGCTGTTACAGTGCAGAGAATATGGGGTGGGGAGGAGGGCACAGCAAGATCCCACACACAGTCTGAGCAGGGCCAGATACAAAGTGATATTTTAAGTGAGGATTGGGCTAAAGTGAGTGGGCAATGAGGGAACCACACTTCTTCCTCTCTCTCCCTCGCTCCCCCCCCCCTCCATCTCTCCCCCACCCCAAATAAAAATAATGAGTCACTCCAGGATTGGGGCTGTTTGTACATTCGATATGAACAGGGAACCTTCCACTCCGAGCACAGTCACACCTCTCTCTCCCATTCCCTCTGTCTCTCGCTGTTTCTTTCTCTCTGCCCGTTTCTCTGCCTCTATCTCTGAACCTGTCCAGCCCCCTCTGTGTCTCTTTTGCTTTCCCCCCAGATCTATATATATATCCAATACCCCATCTCTGCCCCGGTCTCTCCTACTCTGGATAATCTGTCCTGATCTCTGCTCTGTTTCTCCATCTGGGGATGAATGGGGATTAAAATGCTCTCTCTGATAAGTTTCTGTCTGACCGTTTCAAATAATGACGTGTTGTGGGCCACGTCTGCTATTTCTCAGTGATTTCCATGGGGAAATGGGGAGGGAAGCTCCTTCTGCAAAGCTACATCTCTCTCTCACTGCAATGTGGTAGCAGCCACATTCCAATATCTTTACAACACATCAAATATGAGGAAAATATATTTTCAAACACAACAGCACAGATTCAGCCTCAGTTACACAGTCGCTGTTTATAAATCCCACCTTCTGGGAGGCTGTGAGTGAGGGTCTTTATCTCAGAGTAAAGTATAAAGTAAAGTTTATTTC
The DNA here is from genome assembly GCF_964213995.1 of Mustelus asterias. Lineage (NCBI taxonomy): Eukaryota > Metazoa > Chordata > Chondrichthyes > Carcharhiniformes > Triakidae > Mustelus > Mustelus asterias. Next base: position 6,007,709 of record NC_135830.1, read on the forward strand.
TTAGTCACAAGTAAGGCTTACATTAACACTGCAATGAAGTTACTGTGAAATTCTCCTAGTCGCCACACTCTGGCGCCTGTTAATGCGCCAGAGTGGGTTAATGCACCTAACCAGAGACTGGGGAGCTGGCTGGGCTGTGAGTGCACAGCGGAGGCTCCCCCTCCCCCACCCGCTAACCCACTCCCCTCCAATCTCTCTCCTCTCCCTGCCCCTCTGCCTTTGCTCTCTCTCTCTCTCTGTTACCATCCCTTTCTCTCTCTCTCTCTCTCTCTGTTACCATCCCTTTCTCTCTCTCTCCCTCCCTGATAACTCTCAATCACGGGAGAAAGATTGAAGAGAAAGAGATATAGCAGGAAAACCCACAATCACATCCCAAATCCAATGAAAGGGTTGACCAGGATGTTGCCTGCTATGGAGGGTATTGGCTGTGAGGAGTGATTGAATAAACTGGGATTGTTCTCCCTGGAAAGACGGAGGCTGAGGGACGACCAGCTGGAAGTTTATAAAATTATGAGGGGTGTGGCGAGGATGAACAGTTGGGAGCTTTTTCCCAGGACAGAAATGATAATTACAAGGGGAACAAGTTCAAGATAAGGGGGAAAGGTTGAGTGGAGATGTGCGGGGAAGGTTTTTACACAGAGGGTGGTGGGGGCCTGGAATGCGCTGCCAAGTGAGGTGGTTGAGGCAGATACATTAGTGACATTTAAGATTTATCTGGATAGACACATGAACAAACGGGGTATAGAGGGTTACAGGCCATTGGTCTCGATAGGGAAACATGATCGGCGCAGGCTTGGAGGGCCAAAGGACCTGTTCCTGTGCTGTGCTGTTCTTTGTATTAAAGTGTCTGCTGCAGGTTTTATTCGACCGTCGAGTCCCATCGATTTAAACACAGGCACTGTTTGGAAAAGGAGCAAAATGCAAAAGCCTTCCTGAGGTTAGGCCTGGGATTGAGGCCTGGTCACAGAGGCTGCATTATACATCCTGGACAAAGAACAGGTTCCCCAGGCCCCGGCCAGTCAACCAGAACAATCCCCTCCAGCCCCGAAACCTCCCGGACAGGGCCTGGGAGGAGGGAGGGGGGGAAAAGGGAACCAGTGCTGCCCCCACCCCCTGTCCCCTTCCACCCTCCCCTCACACCGCACGCAGCCCCCATTACAGAATAATAGGACCCTACAGTACAGAAGGAGGCCATTCGGCCCATCAGGTCTACAGCGCCCACATTCACATCCAGGCCCCATCCTCATTACTCCATGTGACTTTCTCTCTCTCTCTGTCTCTCTCTCCCTCTCTCTTTGTGTGACTTTCTCTCTGTCTCTCCCACTCTCTCTCTCCCTGTCCAATATTGTTATGAAGCTACATATATAAGGTTAAAAATGTGGTGTTTGACAAATGTAAATATTGAAAAGAAATGCTGAGAAAACCAAAACGAACCATCCAGCGTTGTGTCTTTAGAAAGCCTGTATCTTTGTGCTGGGGATTTTAAACTGCAGAAAGCAGGGCTGCAGAAGACAACTTTACAACATTTGTGTCCAAAGCAGCAGCCAGAGTCCCAGCAGAGCAAAACAGGCTTTGAATTGCGTGAATGATTTTAAAACAAGCTCTCAAACACACACAACCAATTGCATTCAAATTGGGGCGTTGGTGACAGCCTCAAGCCACTCAAATTGCAGGAATACTGTGAGGAAATTCTGGGTATTTAAACCCGGGACAGGGGGAAATAACGGGGAGGGAGCGACCTTGCTGCCTCTTTAGATTGAAGGAGGGAGAGTCTGATACTGAATCCTGCAGTAATATATACAGCTTCATCACATCACCATCTAAATAGAAGCAGAAACCAACTCAGAAAGTATTCCAGACCCAAGCAGCAGAAGAAAGTTCACACTTCCAACAGACGCCTGGTATTATATTATTTGAGGGTGACTCTATTCTGTAATGATTTATTTCATTATTCCTGAGTGAGTCTTGTCATTGGAACAGCATTCTACTGGGGAGTTTATTCAGTTTGTTCATTGTTTTAATAAGGTTGTCACCCAGTCTAAATTAAAGACCTGTTAGTTGTTCCTGATACAGAGAGTGTCAGATCCTGCTTTAATTTACCAATTCCTCCCACAGCACAAAGCTGTGCGGGTTGGGTGGATTGGCCGTGTTAAATTGACCCCAGTGTCAGGGGGATTAGCAAGTTAAAAGTGTGGGGTCATGGGAATAGGGCCTGGTTGGGATTGTGGTCGGTACAGACTAGATGGGCCGAATGACCTCCTTCTGCACATCTGTCTAAAACCAGTAGCTTCCTCCTGTCTCACACACACTTACTTAAGATTACGAGGCGAGGTTATCCATTTGGGGGGTTACAAAATAGCGCAGAGGGAAACATCACCTCAGAGTGGTAACAATATTTATAATCCCACAATCACACCCCCACCCTCTCTTAGTCAATGAATGAATGATTCAAATGACAATGAAGGTAATTCTGCACAGCAAGATCCCACTGCCAGTCCCACGATGGAGGAGGGCAGCCCCAGACTCTGTGTCTCTTTCCCCCTGCCCCTGCTGAGACCCTCTCACACCCCCCCACACCCTCTCTGTTTAGCTCTCCCTCCATTTCTCTATCTCTCTCTCTGCCTCCTCCGCCTCCCCAACCCTTCTCCTTCCCCTCAATCTTTCCTGTTTAAAGTTCTGCTCACGGTCACAGTGCGAGGAATAGGGAGCCAGACCCACCTGTGTGCATAGCCAGATCCCACACACACACACACAACCTGGTGAGGGCCAGATTAAATAAATGTTGTGGGTGAGGACTGCAGGAGAGTGTGTGGGAAATGGGATCCACTCTCTCTCTCTTCCCAAATTAAATTGGCAACAATTCACATTGGTGTTTTCTTAAACATTTTATTGAAAGATGAAATATAGACAGGAATGTCTGGGGAGAGAGAGAGGGGAGGGGTGCTGGGATTGGTAAGAATACTGGAGAGACAGAGACAGGGAAATTCTATACCCACCCCCCCATCCAAATAGAAATTCCTGGGAAAAGAGAGAGAGAAAAGAATCTGGAGTCACACAGCACAGAAACAGGCCCTTCGGCCCACCAGCTCCATGTTGGCCATCAAATCCCAATCTATCCTCCTCCCATTCCCCAGCACCTGCTCCAGAGCCTACGATGCCTTGGCGATTAAAGTGCTTGAATTTACCCGACCCCTTTTCAAGCTTTTTCCTTGAACCCACTTTGCGGTCCCTGAGCCAGATTTAGTTTAATAAAGTGTGGTCGTTGTTGCAGTGCAGGCAAAGGCCACAGGCCCAGTGTGTGCACAGCAAGATCCCACAGCAGCAGCAGCAGCCATGTGAACCTGAATCAGATGGGACACAGTCCTCCCCCCCTCCCCCCCACTCTCTCGCCTGCTGTGACCCCCCTTCCCCACTCACTACCCTGTGTGTGTGTGTCTGCATCATCCCAAATCTCCAGAAAGGCTGGAACTCCCTCTTAAAAGTAACCCTTTTTAAAACTAAAATCCCTGTGGTGCACAGCAAGATCACACAAAGTGCAGTCAGCTGTGTTGAGCGTTTTTTAATTTGGGAATTGTTTATACAGAGTGAGGGAGCCAGAGAGGGGCTGAGACAGTGAAATCCCTCTCTCAGGACCCTCAGAATTAAACTGGAGACCCTGTCCCTCACTGAAAACCCCCCTCCCTCTAACAGCCTGTGTCTCTCCCCCCTGCATCTAACCCACAACTCCAGCTGTTTCCATCCCTCCCTCTTCCTCTGTCTCCCTGCCTCTCTGTCTCCATCTGTTTCTGCTCGAGAAGAGACAGGGAGAGAGAGAACAGGGGGAGAGACAGAGATAAAGCGAGAGAGACAGATATTTGATAATTAATTGTGTATGGTCACATTATTGAGTGTGGTTTAATTTGGTGATTTTTTTATACAGAGAGGCAGAGAGAGAGGTGAAGACAGTGACATTCTCTCCCTGGCACCCTCGCAAGTTCAAAGACACAAAAGCTGCAGACACTCACACACACAAACTGGGTTTGGTAAGTTTCCCAATCTCTGCAGCTTCCCATGTGGCCCAGGGTTTGAATTGAAATTTAAAAGCAGCTTGGAGAGACTGCAGGATTTTTGAGTTGAGTTTCTCCCCCCCTCACCCTGTAAATATAAAATAGAAATTCCTGGATTAAAATATTCCCTTGGACAGAGCAGAGGGAATGTGTGAGTGGTGTGTGTGTGTGTCTGAGACCTAGGCTGGATTTGGGAATATCTGCCTGCTGAAGAGGGTCAGTGAAACCATCCTGGCTGAATATCTCATCGCTAAAGAGTCACAGAGAGAGATATCTGATAAATAAATGTGTTACTGAACCCACTCTGGATGCTCCCTCTATCTCTGTCTTTCTCACTAACTTCATTGCAGTGTTAATGTAAGCCTTGTGACACTAATAAATAAACTTTAAATCTTTCAACTTTAAAAACTCTCTCTTTCTGTCTCTCTCAGTAACTGCAGCGTTAATGTGAGCCTGACTTGTGACAGGAATAAACACACTTTAAAACTTTAAACATCCTCTCTGTCTCTTTATCTCTCTGTCTCTTTCTGTCTCTTTATCTATGTCTCTGTCTGTGTGTCTCTGCCTCTCTCTGTCTCTCTCAGTAACTTCATTGCAGTGTTAATGTAAGCCTTACTTATGACACTAATATATAAACTTCAAAACTTTCAACTTTAAAAACTCTGTCTGTGTGTCTCTGTCTCAATTCAGACACTAGTTCAGTGCCAGGTTGAGAGGGGGTCAGTATTGAGCAGAATGGGAGGCAGTTTGATACAAAGTTTGCAGAAACTGCAGCGAGTGTTTGTAAACATGTTGGGGTTTGTGGAAAGGTCAGTGTGTAACAAGCTGAGGGAAGGTGTTTCCACTTCACATGTGGCTACTTTCTTTAAATTAAATAGCACAAGAGGCCAGGATTCCCCCTTCCCAGTTACACAATCTCTCAGTAAAATCTAAACATTAATTCTTGGGGAAAGAGAGAGAAAATAATTAAAATACAAGAAAATATTTAAATTAAATAGCACAGCAAAAACCCAGGATCTCCTCTCAGTTACACAATCTCTCAGTAACACCCAAACACAACAAGTCAGTTGTAAAGCAGAGACTAAAGAGTTAGGGTGGCACGGTAGCACAGTGGTTAGCACTGCTGCTTCACAGCTCCAGGGACCTGGGTTCGATTCCCGGCTTGGGTCACTGTCTGTGTGGAGTTTGCACATTCTCCTCGTGTCTGCATGGGTTTCCTCCGGGTGCTCCGGTTTCCTCCCACAGTCCAAAGATGTGCGGGTTAGGTTGATTGGCCATGCTAAACATTGCCCTTAGTGTCCTGAGATGCCGAGGTTAGAGGGATTAGTGGTAAATATGTAGGGATATGTGGTCGGTGCAGACTCGATGGGCCGAATGGCCTCTTTCTGTACTGTAGGGTTTCTATGATTCTATGAGACAGTTCCCTCCCTGTGTGTTTCTCTCTCTCTCTCTATTCCACTCTCATTCAGATCTCGCTCCCTCTGATATGAAACATTAAATCTGGATCAGGTTAATAAACAGACACAACTCACTCAGGGTGAAGCCTGAGCAACAGGCCTCAGTCAGCCCTCCCTCTGGAAGAAGCTCCTCTCCCTCATCCTGGTCACAAACATTCCCGTCCTTTGGATCCTCGACACATCCCCAGTTTTCAAAATTCCTCAGGAGAAAAAGAGATAAAAATTGGTTAAAGAGAGAAAAAGAGACACGGCCATTTGAACAATAAGACACACAACATATCACAGCGAGGAGTCCAGCATTTCCATTCAAGTCCATTCAGCATCATGTCCACACAAGCAAAGCACAGGTAAAAACGCAGATTGACACACACACTGACACACACACACACTGAATCAGAGTGGGAATGTTTTCAGTGCAGGGGGATTATTGGTGTGGAGACTGAAGGCTCTCAGATTCACATTTATCCTGAGTGTGCTGGATGCAAACCCCACCCGAAGTCTCTGACATGTCTGCAATGTCTGTCTCTCTATTGAGATGCTAATTCACCCCCCCTCCCCCTCTCACCCCAGAGGAGTTTGTGGCAATGTCAGACTGACTCTTGATATGTTAATGCAGGCCGGCAATGGATTCTGCAAGTTCCTGCCTTTAGTTTCTTTAGTTTAGTTTCAAACTTTATTTCTTTTCCCCTGTAGGTCGTGTTCGTCCATTTCAATCACCCCTGACTCTCCACCCCCCACAGCAGCCCTGAAAATCCTTGCAGCCGGTCCCCACAACCCAGCGAGTGGAGGGGGAATGGGGATGTGTGAGTGAGTGGATTGGGGGGATTGTGTCAGTGTGTGTCTGTCTATCCCCCCCTCTCTGCTCACACTTCCTGCCCAGCCTGCTGAAGACAGGGAAAGAATGGGAGTTGAACAAAGCCTCCTCTCTGCCTCCATTTTCAAAGGATTTGCCCCTTTCTCACCCCAGTTTTGTCCATTGAGCTGTCCCTATCAATTGGAAAAAAGTTTTATTTATCTCGCTGTGAGATATGAAGTCACTAATTACTAAATACAGACAAAAACATCCCATTATGAGACAGGGAGCTTCAATGGGATTTTAAACTGAAATCCTCGGATGTCAATTCCTTAGGTTAAAAGTTTCTAATTCATTAATTTGGATTAAATTAAAACCGGCCAGTATATTCTCACCAGCTGCTTTCTGTTAACTCTCCCCCTTATCACCGGTGGTTAGCACTGCTGCCTCACAGCGCCAGGGACCCGGGTTCGATTCCCGGCTTGGGTCACTGTCTGTGCGGAGTCTGCACGTTCTCCCCGTGTCTGCATGGGTTTCCTCCGGGTGCTCTGGTTTCCTCCCACAGTCTGAAAGACGTGCTGGTTAGGGTGCATTGGCCGTGCTAAATTCTCCCTCAGTGTAACCCGAACAGGCGCCGGAGTGTGGGCGACTAGGGGATTCTCACAGTAACTTCATTGCAGTGTTAATGTAACCCTACTTGTGACACTCGTAAATAAACTGAAACTTAACACTCCTGCACTCTCCCGCCAGCACTCACTCACTCTTGTACACTTACTCAGTCTTACACACATTACACACATACTCACTTTTACACACTCCCTCTTGCACACTTGCTCACACACACACTCACTCTCATAAACACTCACTTTAACACACTCTCATCAACACACACATGAATACTCCCTCACACACTCACACACACTCACATTCACTCACTCGCACGCACTCACACACTTTCTGTCTCTCACACACACTCTCTGTCTCTCACACACACACACTCTGTCTCTCTCACACACACACTCACTCTCATAAACACTCACTTTAACACACTCACATCAACACACACATGAATACTCCCTCACACACTCTCACACACACATTCACTCACTCGCACGCACTCACACACTCTCTGTCTCTCACACACACTCTCTGTCTCTCACACACACACACTCTGTCTCTCTCACACACACACTCTGTCTCTCACACACACTCTCTGTCTCTCTCACACACACTCTGTCTCTCTCTCACACACACACTCTGTCTCTCACACACACACTCTGTCTCTCACACACACTCTCTGTCTCTCACACACTCTCTGTCTCTCACACACACTCTGTCTCTCTCACACACACTCTGTCTCTCTCACACACACTCTGTCTCTCTCACACACACTCTCTGTCTCTCTCACACACACTCTCTGTCTCTCTCACACACACTCTCTGTCTCTCTCACACACACTCTCTGTCGCTCACACACACTCTCTGTCTCGCTCACACACACTCTCTGTCTCTCACACACACTCTGTCTCTCTCACACACACTCTCTGTCTCTCTCACACACACTCTCTGTCGCTCACACACACTCTCTGTCTCTCACACACGCTCTCTGTCTCGCTCACACACACTCTCTGTCTCTCTCACACACACTCTCTGTCTCTCTCACACACACTCTCTGTCTCTCTCACACACACTCTCTGTCTCTCACACACACTCTCTGTCGCTCACACACACTCTCTGTCTCGCTCACACACACTCTCTGTCTCTCACACACACTCTGTCTCTCTCACACACACTCTCTGTCTCTCTCACACACACTCTGTCTCGCTCACACACACTCTCTGTCTCGCTCACACACTGTCTGTCTCTCACACACACTCTCTGTCTCTCACACACACACTCTGTCTCTCACACACACAGGACTGAGCAGAGAGTGTGAAATGTGACTGGTGTGAGTGTGGATTGTCTTTTAAAAGTGGGTAAGAAACACTCCTCCATTTTCAAATCTTTACCTTGCTTATGTAGCGTCTCGGACTCCCCTGACACTCACTACCCATCTGAATTAATCTCTATTCCTCACTGTCTAACTGTTACTCTCTGCATTGCTCCCTCTCCCTATCTCTCTGTTACTCTGCATCGCTCCATCTCTCTCTCTTCCTCTCTCTCTCTCCCTCTCCCTCTCTATCCGTCTCATCCACCATGTTGTTTATCGTTAAGGGGTCTAATCACGGAGAATTCAAACACTCTTTCTGTTTCTGTCTTGGCAGAATTAGCAACATTAGTGGATATTTCAAGACTGGATTCACACAATACAGACAGAACGCTGGTGAGCTCAGTACACGTGGTACCTGAATGTTACAATAAGATAGAATCTGTATTCAGACACCTGTCACCCCACAGGGTCCAAACTTCACCGTGTTAATTTGATTTGATTTGATTGATTTGAATTGGGATGCAGTGAAAAGTATTGTTTCTTGTGCGCTATCCAGACAAAACATTCTGTACATAGAGTACACAGGGAGAAGGAGAGGAAAGGGTGCAGAATATCGTGTTGCAGTTACTGATAGACTGTAGAAAAAGATCAGCTCACACACACACACTCTCTCTTACACACTCTTAGACACACACATAATCTCACACACACACACACGCTCTCTCTTACACACTCTCAGACACACACAAAATCTCACACACACGCTCTCTCTCTCTCTCACACACACTCTCTCACACTCTCAGACACACACTCTCTCTCACACACACACACACACTCACACACACACTCTCTCACACTCTCAGACACACACATACTATCTCACACACACACTCTCTCACACACACACTCTCACTCTCAGACACACACTCTCTCTCACACACACACTCTCTCACACACACACATACTATCTCACACACACACACACACACACACACTCTCACACACACACTCTCTCACACTCTCAGACACACACATACTATCTCACACACACACACACACTCTCTCTCACACACACAGTGTAGAGGGAGATTTACGCAGTATCTCACCCGATGCTGTACCTGTCCTGGGTGTGTTTGATGTGTGGCAGCTTTTCCCTGTATCTATCCCCATGCTGTATCTGACATTGGAATATTTGATTGTCATGATGTGGAGATTTGATAGTTATTTGATAGTGACAGTGTAGAGGGAGCTTTATCTGTATCTAACCCCGTGCTGTACCTGTCCTGGGAGTGTTTGATGGGAACAGTGTAGAGGGAGCTTTACTCTGTATCGAACTCTGTGCTGTACCAGTACCTTTCCTGGGAGTGTTTGATGGGATCAGTGTCGAGGGAGCTTTACTTTGCATCTGATCCCATGTTTCAGTTACTGATAGACTGTAGAGGAAGATCAGGTCACACACACGCTCTCCTTACACACTCTCAGACACACACACACACACACGCTCTCTCTGTCTCTCACACACACATACACTCACTCTCTCACACAAATACACTCACTCTCTCACACACATACACTCTCAAACATATACTCTCACACACACACTCTCTCACACACACACTCTCTCTCTCACATATACACTCTCTCTCAAACATATACTCTCTCTCACGCACACACTCTCTCTCACGCACACACTCTGTCTCCCACACAGTCTCTCTCTCTCTCTCACACACACACTCTCTCACGCGCACACTCTCTCTCTCGCACACACTCTCTCTCGCACACACTCTCTCTCGCACACACTCTCTCTCACACACACTCTCTCTCACACACACTCTCTCTCACGCACACACTCTCTCTCACGCACACACTCTCTCTCTCACACACACTCTCTCTCTCACACACACTCTCTCTCACGCACACACTCTCTCTCTCACACACACTCTCTCTCTCACACACTCTCTCTCACGCACACACTCTCTCTCTCACACACACTCTCTCTCACGCACACACTCTCTCTCACACACACTCTCTCTCTCACACACACTCTCTCTCTCGCACACACTCTCTCTCACGCACACACTCTCTCTCTCACACACACTCTCTCACACACACTCTCTCTCACGCACACACTCTCTCTCTCACACACACTCTCTCTCTCACACACACTCTCTCTCTCGCACACACTCTCTCTCTCGCACACACTCTCTCACACACACACTCTCTCTCACACACACAATGATGGGGCAAAATGTAGAGGAAGATTTGAGCTGTATCTAAGCCCGTGCTGTACCTGTCCTGGGTGTGTTTGATGTGCACAATGTGGAGGCAGCTTTTCCTTTAATCTAGCACCATGCTGTATCTGTCATTGGATTATATGATGGGGACAGTGTATAGGGAGCTTTACTCTGTATCTCACCCCGTGCTGTACCTGTCCTGGGAGTGTTTGATGGGGATAGTGTAGAGGGAGCTTTACTCTGTATCTAACCCTGTGCTATATATGTCCTGGGAGTGTTTGATGAGGACAGTGAAGTGGGAGCTTTACTCTGTATCTAACCACTTGCTGTATCTGTTGTGGGAGTGTTTGATGGGGACAGTGTCGAGGGAGCTTTACTCTGTATCTAATCCCGTGCTGTACCTGTGCTGGGCGAGTTTGATGGGGACAGTGTAGAGGGAGATTTAATCTGTATCTCACCCCGTGCTGTATCTGTTCCGGGAGTGTTCGATGGGGACAGTGTAGAGGGAGATTTACTCTGTATCTAACCCCATGCTGTACCTGTCCTGGGAGTGTTTGATGGGGATAGTGCAGAGGGAGCTTTACTCTGTGTCTAACCCATGCTGTCCCTGTCCTGGGAGTGTTTGATGGGGACAGTATCGAGGGAGCTTTACTCTGTATCTAAACACATGCTGTACCTGTCCTTGGTTTGTTTGATGGGGACAGTGTAGAGGGAGCTATACTCTATATCTAACCCCGTGCTGTATCTGTTCTGGGAGTGTTTGATGGGGACAATGTAGAGGGAGCTTTACTCTGTATCTAACCCCGTGTTGTATCTGTCCTGGTGGTGTTTGTTGGGGATAGTGCAGAGGGAGATTTACTCTGTATCTAACCCCATGCTGTATCTGTCCTTAGTTTGTTTGATGGGGACAGTATCGAGGGAGCTTTACTCTGTATCTAAACCCGTGTGTACCTGTCCTGGGCGAGTTTGTTGGGGACAGTGCAGAGGGAGCTTTACTCTATATCTCACCCCGTGCTGAATCTGTTCTGGGAGTGTTTGATGGGGACAGTGTACAGTGAGCTTTAATCTGTATCTAACCCTCTGCTGTACCTGTCCTGGGAGTGTTTGATGGGGACAGTGTACAGGGAGCTTTACTCTGTATCTAACCCCGTGCTGTATCTGTCCTGGGTGTGTTGGATGGGGACAGCGTAGTGGGAGCTTTACTCTGTATCGAACTCTGTGCTGTGTCTGTCCTGGGAGTGTTTGATGGGAACAGTGTAGAGAGAGCTTTACTCTGTATCTAACCCCGTGCTGTACCTGTCCTGGGAGTGTTTGATGGGGACAGTGGACAGGGAGCTTTACTCTGTATCTAACCCCGTGCTGTATCTGTCCTGGGTGTGTTGGATGGGGACAGCGTAGAGGGAGCTTTACTCTGTATCGAACTCTGTGCTGTGTCTGTTCTGGGAGTGTTTGATGGGGACAGTGTAGAGAGAGCTTTACTCTGTATTGAACTCTATGCTGTATCTGTCCTGGGAGTGTTTGATGGGGACAGTGCAGAGGGAGCTTTATCTGTATCGAACTCTGTGCTGTGTCTGTCCTGAGAGTGTTTGATGGGAACAGTGTAGAGAGAGCTTTACTCTGTATCGAACTCTGTGCTGTATCTGTCCTGGGAGTGTTTGATGGGAACAGTGTAGAGGGAGCTTTACTCTGTATCGAACTCTGTGCTGTACCTGTCCTGAGAGTGTTTGATGGGAACAGTGTAGAGAGAGCTTTACTCTGTATCGAACTCTGTGCTGTATCTGTCCTGGGAGTGTTTGATGGGAACAGTGTAGAGGGAGCTTTACTCTGTATCGAACTCTGTGCTGTATCTGTCCTGGGAGTGTTTGATGGGAACAGTGTAGAGGGAGCTTTACTCTGTATCGAACTCTGTGCTGTACCTGTACCTTTCCTGGGAGTGTTTGATGGGAACAGTGTCGAGGGAGCTTTACTTTGCATCTAACCCCGTGTTTCAGTTACTGATAGACTGTAGAGGAAGATCAGGTCACACCCACGCTCTCCTTACACACTCTCAGACACACACACACACATACACTATCTGTCACGCACTCTCTCACTCACACTTTCACGCTCACACACTCTCACCCATGCATTCTCTCTCACTGACATACTCTCACACACATGCACTCACTCTCTCACACACATTCTCTCTCTCAAACATATACTCTCTCTCACACACACACACTCTCTCGCACACACTCTCTCGCACACACTCTCTCGCGCACACTCTCTCGCGCACACTCTCTCTCGCACACACACTCACTCTCGCACACACACTCTCTCTCGCACACACACTCTCTCGCACACACTCTCTCGCACACACACTCTCTCTCACACACACACTCTCTCACACACACTCTCTCTCTCACACACACACTCTCTCACACACACTCTCTCTCTCACACACACTCTCTCTCTCACACACACGGTCTTTCTCTCTCACACACACGGTCTTTCTCTCTCACACACACTCTATGTCTCTCACACACACTCTATGTCTCTCACACACTCTATGTCTCTCACACACACTCTATGTCTCTCACACACACTCTCTCTCTCACACACACACACACTCTCTCTCTCTCACAGACACACACTCTGTCTCTCACACACAGTCTCTCTCACACATACGGTCTCTCTCTCACACACACACTCGATGTCTCTCTCACACACACACTCCAGTCTCTCTCACACACACACTCTGTCTCTCTCTCACACACACTCTCTCTCTCACACACACACTCTCTCTCTCGCACACACTCTCTCTCTCACACACTCTCTCTCACACACCCTCTGTCTCTCACACACCCTCTGTCTCTCACACACACACTCTTTCTCACACACACACTCTCTCTAACACACACTCTTTCTCACGCACACACACTCTCTCTCGCACACACTCTCTCTTTCACACACACACTTCCTCACACACACACTCTCTCGCACACACACTCTCTCTCTCACACACCCACTCTCTCTCTCACACACACTCTTTCTCTCACACACACTCTCTCTCTCGCACACACACTTCCTCACACACTCTCTCTCTCACACACACACTCTCTCTCCCACACACACATTCTCTCACACACACACACTCTCTCTCTCACACACACACACTCTCACACACACACACACACGCTCTCTCTCACACACACATTCTCTCACACACACACACAATGATGGGCAAAATGTAGAGGAAGATTTGAGCTGTATCTAACCCCGTGCTGTACCTGTCCTGGGTGTGTTTGATGTGCACAATGTGGAGGCAGCTTTTCCTTTAATCCAGCACCATGCTGTATCTGTCATTGGATTATTTGATGGGGACAGTGTCGAGGGAGCTTCACTCTGTATCTAAACCCGTGCTGTACCTGTCCTGGGAGTGTTTGATGGGGATAGTGTCGAGGGAGCTTTATCTGTATCTAACCCTGTGCTGTATATGTCCTGGGAGTGTTTGATGGGGATAGTGCAGAGGGAGCTTTACTCTGTATCTGGGCGGCACGGTAGCACAGTCGTTAGCACTGCTGCTTCACAGCTCCAGGGACCTGGGTTCGATTCCCGGCTCGGGTCACTGTCTGTGTGGAGTTTGCACATTCTCCTCGTGTCTGCGTGGGTTTCCTCCGGGTGCTCCGGTTTCCTCCCACTGTCCAAAGATGTGCGGGTTAGGTTGATTGGCCATGCTAAAATTGCCCCTTAGTGTTCTGAGATGTGTAGGCTAGAGGGATTAGCGGGTAAATATATGGGGGTAGGGCCTGGGTGGGATTGTGGTCGGTGCAGACTCGATGGGCCGAATGGCCTCTTTCTGTACTGTAGGGTTTCTATGATTTCTATGATTTCTAACCCCGTGCTGTACCTGTCCTGCGAGTGTTTGATGGGGACAGTGTCGAGGGAGCTTTACTCTGTATCTAACCCCGTGCTGTACCTGTCCTTGGTTTGTCTGATGGGGATATTGTAGAGGGAGCTTTACTCCATATCTAACCCCCTGCTGTATCTGTTCTTGGAGTGTTTGATGGGGATAGTGCAGAGGGAGCTTTACTCTGTATCTAACCCATGCTGTCCCTGTCCTGGGAGTGTTTGATGGGGACAGTATCGAGGGAGCTTCACTCTGTATCTAAACCCGTGTGTACCTGTCCCGGGCGAGTTTGTTGGGGACAGTGCAGAGGGAGCTTTACTCTGTATCTAACCCCGTGCTGTATCTGTCCTTGGTTTGTTTGATGGGGACAGTGTAGAGGGAGCTTTACTCTGTATCTAACCCCGTGCTGTATCTGTCCTTGGTTTGTTTGATGGGGACAGTGTAGAGGGAGCTTTACTCTGTATCTAACCCCGTGCTGTATCTGTTCTGGGACAGTTTGATGGGGACAGTGTACAGTGAGCTTTAATCTGTATCTAACCCCGTGCTGTACCTGTCCTGGGAGTGTTTGATGGGGACAGTGTAGAGGGAGCTTTCCTCTGTATCTAACCCCGTGCTGTATCTGTCCTGGGTGTGTTGGATGGGGACAGTGTACGGTCAGCTTTAATCTGTATCTAACCCCGTGCTGTACCTGTCCTGGGAGTGTTTGATGGGGACAGTGTAGAGGGAGCTTCACTCTGTATCTAACCCCGTGCTGTATCTGTCCTGGGTGTGTTGGATGGGGACAGTGTACGGTCAGCTTTAATCTGTATCTAACCCCGTGTTGTACCTGGCCTGGGACTGTTTGATGGGGACAGTATCGAGGGAGCTTCACTCTGTATCTAAACCCATGCTGTACCTCGCCTGGGCGAGTTTGTTGGGGACAGTGCAGAGGGAGCTTTACTCTGTATCTAACCCCGTGCTGTACCTGTCCTGGGTGTGTTGGATGGGGACAGTGCAGAGGGAGCTTTACTCTGTATCGAACTCTGTGCTGTGTCTGTCCTGGGAGTCTTTGATGGGAACAGTGTAGAGAGAGCTTTACTCTGTATCGAACTCTGTGCTGTATCTGTACTTTTCCTGGGAGTGTTTGATGGGAACAGTGTTGAGGGAGCTTTACTTTGCATCTAATCCCGTGATTTAGTTACTGATAGACTGTAGAGGAAGATCAGGTCACACACACGCTCTCCTTACACACTCTCAGACACACACACACATGCTCTCTCTGTCTCTCACACACACATACACTATCTCTTACTAACTCTCTCACTCACACACATGCTCTTTCTCTCTGTCACACACACTTTCTCTCTCACACACTTTCTCTCTCACACACATTCTCTCACACACTTTCACGCACACACACTCACCCATGCATTCTCTCTCACTGACACACTCTCACACACATACACTCAGTCTCTCACACACACATACACTCACTCTCTCACACACATACACTCTCTCTCTCACACACATACACTCTCTCTCTCACACATACACTCTCTCTCTCACACATACACTCTCTCTCAAGCATATACTCTCTCTCACACACACACACACACTCTCTCTCACACACACACACACACTCTCTCTCACGCACACACTCACACTCTCTCTCTCGCACACACTCTCTCTCTCACACACACTCTCTCTCTCTCACACACACACTCTCACTCACACATACACTCTCTCAAACATATACTGTCTCTCATGCAGACACTCTCTCTCTCACACACGCTCTCTCTCACACACACTCTCTCTCACGCACACTCTCTCACACACACTCTCTCTCTCACACACACTCTCTCTCACACACACTCTCTCTCACGCACACACTCTCTCTCTCATGCACACACTCTCTCTCACACACACTCTCTCTCACACACACTCTCTCTCACGCACACTCTCTCTCTCACACACACTCTCTCTCACGCACACGCTCTCTCTCTCGCACACACTCTCTGGCTCACACACACTCTCTCTCACACACACACTCTCTCTCACACACACACTCTCTCTCTCTCACACACTCTCTCTCACGCACACGCTCTCTCTCTCGCACACACTCTCTCTCACACACACACTCTCTCTCTCGCACACACTCTCTCTCTCGCACACACTCTCTCTCTCGCACACACTCTCTCTCTCGCACACACTCTCTCTCTCGCACACACTCTCTCTCGCACACACTCTCTCTCTCGCACACACTCTCTCTCTCACACACACTCTCTCGCACACAATCTCTCTCACACACACACACTCTCTCTCTCTCTCACACACACATTCTCTCACACACACACACACACACACACACACACACACACACACACACACAGAATGATGGGGTAAAATGTAGAGGAAGATTTGAGCTGTATCTAACCCCGTGCTGTACCTGTCCTGGGTGTGTTTGATGTGCACAATGTGGAGGCAGCTTTTCCTTTAATCTCGCACCATGCTGTATCTGTCATTGGATTATTTGGTAGTGACAGTGTATAGGGAGCTTCACTCTGTATCTAAACCTGTGCTGTACCTGTCCTGCGAGTGTTTGATGGGGACAGTGTCGAGGCAGCTTCACTCTGTATCTAAACCCGTGCTGTACCTGTCCTGGGAGTGTTTGATGGGGGACAGTATAGAGGGAGCTTTATCTGTATCTAACCCCGTGCTGTCTATGTCCTGGGAGTGTTTGATGAGGACAGTGAAGTGGGAGCTTTACTCTGTATCTAACCCCGTGCTGTACCTGTCCTGGGAGTGTTTGATGGGGACAGTGTGGAGGGAGATTTACTCTGTATCTAACCCCGTGCTGTACCTGTCCTGGGAGTGTTTGATGGGGACAGTGAAGAGGGAGCTTTACTCTGTATCTAACCCCGTGCTGTACCTGTCCTGAGTGTGTTTGATGGGGACAGTGTAGAGAGAGCTTTACTCTGTATCTAACCACTTGCTGTATCTGTCCTTGGTTTGTCTGATGGGGATATTGTAGAGGGAGCTTTACTCCATATCTAACCCCCTGCTGTATCTGTTGTTGGAGTGTTTGATGGGGATAGTGCAGAGGGAGCTTTGCTTTGTATCTAACCCATGCAGTGCCTGTCCTGGGAGTGTTTGATGGGGACAGTATTGAGGGAGCTTTACTCTTTATCTAAACCCGTGCTGTACTTGTCCTGGGCAAGTTTGTTGGGGACAGTGCAGAGGGAGCTTTACTCTGTATCTAACCCCGTGCTGTATCTATCCTGGGTGTGTTGGATGGGGACAGTGTAGAGGGAGCATTACTCTGCATCGAACACTGTGCTGTGTCTGTCCTGGGAGTGTTTGATGGGGACAGTGTAGAGAGAGCTTTACTCTGTATCGAACTCTGTGCTGTATCTGTCCTGGGAGTGTTTGATGGGGACAGTGTAGAGAGAGCTTTACTCTGTATCGAACTCTGTGCTGTACCTGTCCTGGGAGTGTTTGATGGGGACAGTGTAGAGAGAGCTTTACTCTGTATCGAACTCTGTGCTGTGTCTGTCCTGGGAGTGTTTGATGGGAACAGTGTAGAGGGAGCTTTACTCTGTATCGAACTCTGTGCTGTACCTGTACCTTTCCTGGGAGTGTTTGATGGGAACAGTGTCGAGGGAGCTTTACTTTGCATCCAATCCCGTGATTCAGTTACTGATAGACTGTGGAGGAAGATCAGGTCACACACACGCTCTCCTTACACACTCTCAGACACACACACACACGCTCTCTCTGTCTCTCACACACACATACACTATCTCTTACTAACTCTCTCACTCACACACAGGATCTTTCTCTCTGTCACACACACGCTTTCTCCCTCACACATTCTCTCACACACACTTTCACGCTCACACACTCTCACCCATACATTCTCTCTCAGTGACACACTCTCAGACGCATGCACTCACTCTCTCACACACATACACTCTCTCTCTCACACATACACTCTCTCTCACACATACACTCGCTCTCAAACATATACTCTCTCACACACACACACTCTCTCTCACACACACACTCTCTCTCTCGCACACACTCTCTCTCTCGCACACACTCTCTCTCTCACACACTCTCTCACACACACACACTCTCTCTCACGCACACGCTCTCTCTCTCGCGCACACTCTCTCTCTCTCACACACTCTCTCTCTCACACACTCTCTCTCTCTCACACTCTCTCTCACACACTCTCTCTCTCGCACACACTCTCTCTCGCACACACTCTCTCTCGCACACACTCTCTCTCGCACACACATGTCTCTCTCGCACACACTCTCACACACACTCTCTCACACACACACTTTCTCATACACTCTCTAGCACACAATCTCTCACACACACACACTCTCTCTCGCACACACTCTCTCGCACACACTCTCTCTCTCACACACACATTCTCTCACACACACACACACACACACACACGCTCTCTCTCACGCACACACATTCTCTCACACACACACACACACACAATGATGGGGCAAAATGTAGAGGAAGATTTGAGCTGTATCTAACCCCGTGCTGTACCTGTCCTGGGTGTGTTTGATGTGCACAATGTGGAGGCAGCTTTTCCTTTAATCTAGCACCATGCTGTATCTGTCATTGGATTATTTGATAGTGACAGTGTATAGGGAGCTTCACTCTGTATCTAACCCCGTGCTGTACCTGTCCTGGGAGTGTTTGATGGGGACAGTGTAGAGGGAGCTTCACTCTGTATCTAAACACGTGCTGTACCTGTCCTGGGTGTGTTTGATGGGGGACAGTGTAGAGGGAGCTTTACTCTGTATCTAACCCCGTGCTGTATCTCTCCTGGAAGTGTTTTATGGGGACAGTGTCGAGGGAGCTTTACTCTGTATCGATCCCTGTGCTGTCCCTGTCCTGCGAGTGTTTAATGGGGACAGTGTCGAGGGAGCTGTACTCTGTACCTAACCCTGTGCTGTACCTGTCCTGGGAGTGTTTGATGGGGACAGGACTTGGGGGACATTGGATTTTAGACAATGTTTAGGGTTTTAGACTTTTCGGAGTGAAATTCAGGAACACTTTGCCACACCAGGTGTGATATTAGTTTGGAACTACCTTCTATAATTCACAGTTGATGCTCAGTCGCTTATTAATGTTCAAACCTGAAGTTGATAGATGGTATTTTACATACAGGAGAAGCAATTTAAAATCAATGGGTCAATGTTAAAATGGATGCAGGAACAGAGAGACCTGGGCTTTCAGTTCATTTTTACATCTTAAAGATTCAACCTGGGGCTCAGAATCTGTCAGTTGAATCTACTTTTCCTGTCCCGAAAAGGTGTCAACAATTGTGTTGGGGAATGTGACAGAAGGTGACATTCCTGCATCCTGCACAGTGGGGTTGGGAGGTTGTTTGAAAGGAGATTCAGAAAGTGTCAATTAGATTGTGTCTCTTTGCAGAAGTTGAGTATTTCACAGGAGATGCCTTGAGATAAAGGAAAGTTTTACCAATGTCTGTGTAACTTTCAAAGTCTCCAGACGCATGAAGGGGGCAGAGATTTTGTAATATTCAGAGCAGGAGATGCCAGACAATCACAGAATTGAAGATGTGAGGCCATCTCTTGTTTCTGAATGTCAATCTGTAGCTTTTAAACTTTAGTCCTGGGCTAATCATTCCAAGTTTGCAATCCCACACTTTGCTGTTGTGAATTTTGAGTTGTAAATTTTCTGAAATTGATTCTGTAATAAAAATCCCTGCAGGATGCAATGATTCCCATTCTGTCTGCTGCTGCCAAGCCCCAGTTTGTGTCTCAGTTTCACTATTTATCAACCATTTAAGATCCAAGAGCCATAGAATTCCTACCCTGCAGAATGAGGCCATTCAGCCCAACAAGCCTGCCCCGACAATAATCCCACCCAGGCCCGAATCCCCCTGACACTAAGGGGCAATTTAGCAAACGTGCAAACTCCACACAGACAGTCACTCGAGGCGGGGAATCGAACCCAGGTCCCTGGCGCTGTGAGTCAGCAGTGCTAACCACTGTGCCACCGTGTCGCCCGGTGATGAGACAGAACGTTTGCCAAAGTGCACAGAAATAGGCAGCATTGTCAGCATTTTAGCTGGAAGCTTCAAATGACAAAGGGATCTTAATAGTCGAGTCACAGAATCCCTGCAGTGCAGAAGGAGACCATTCAGCCCATCGAGTCTGTACTGACTCTCTGACACAGTATCTTACCAAGGCCCTTGACCCAGCCCTATCCCCGTAACCCCACACATTTACCTGAATCCACCGAACCAACACAGCTTTGGACAGGAAACGGCAATTTACTGTGTCCAATCCACAAATTTGGAAAATACTGGGATGGATTGAGAAATGGTTTCCGGGCAGAAAACAGAGCTCAGATACAAATGGGCCCTTTGGCCCAACTTTTCCCTGCCACCCAGTTTTTACCATTAAGCTCGTATCAAATGCCTTGCGTTTGGCCCAAATCCCTCCATACCAATCTTACCAGAATAACTGTCTAAATGCTTTTTAAAATATAAAATTGTGTCCGCTTCTACTACGACCTCTGGCAGCTTGTTCCAATCCCTCACCATAAGACATAGGAGCGGAAGTAAGGCCATTCGGCCCATCGAGTCCACTCCACCATTCAATCATGGTTGATTTCAACTCCATTTACCCGCTCTCTCCCCATAGCCCTTAATTCCTCGAGAAATCAAGAATTTATCAATTTCTGTCTTGAAGACGCTCAACGTCTCGGCCTCCACAGCCCTCTGTGGCAATGAATTCCACAGACCTACCACTCTCTGGCTGAAGAAATTTCTCCTCATCTCTGTTCTAAAGTGACTCCCTTTTATTCTAAGGCTGTGCCCCCGCGTCCTAGTCTCCCCTGCTAATGGAAACAACTTCCCTACGTCCATCCTATCTAAGCCGTTCATTATCTTGTAAGTTTCTATTAGATCTCCCCTCAACCTCCTAAACTCCAATGAATACAATCCCACGATCCTCAGATGTTCATCGTATGTCAGGCCTACCATTCCCGGGACCACCCTCTGTGTGAAAAGAATTACCCTCTGGACCCTCTCCCCTCTCACCTTAAACCTGTGTCTTCTAGTTTTAGACTCCCCTCCCTTTTGGAAAAGATGTTGACGAGCTTATCAAAGAACAAAGAGAATTACAGCACAGGAACAGGCCCTTCGGCCCTCCAAGCCTGCACCAACCATGCTGCCCGACTGAACTAAAACCCCCTACCCTTCCGGGGACCATATCCCTCTATTCCCATCCTATTCATGTATTTGTCCAGACGTTCCGTAAAACTCACTATCGTATCTGCTTCCACTACCTCCCCCGGCAGCGAGTTCCAGGCACCCACCACCCTCTGTGTAAAGAAACTTGCCTTGTACATCTCCTTTAAACCTTGCCCCTCACACCTTAAACCTATGCCCCCTAGATTTTGAATCTTCCACCCTGGGAAAAAGCTTCTGACTATCCACTCTGTCCATGCCCCTCATAATCTGGTAGAATTCTATCAGGTCATCCCTCAACCTCCGTCGTTCCAGTGAGAACAAACCAAGTTTCTCCAATCTCTCCTCAGAGCTAATGCCCTCCATACCAGGCAACATCCTGGTAAATCTTTTCTGAACCCTCTTCAAATTCTCCACATCTTTCTGGTAGTGTGTCGATCAGAATTGAACACTATATTCCAAGTGCGGCCTAACTAAGGTTCTATAAAGCTGCTATATCCATGCCCTCATTATTTTAGAGACCTCTAGAAGAACACCACTAAGCCAACTCAAGGGAAAAAAGGTCCCAGAGTATCCAGCCTCTCATTATAACTCAAACCATCAGGACCCCATAGCATCCCAGTAATTCTTTTCTGCACACTTTCTCGCTTAATAATCTCCTTTTTATAAGGGTGACCAGAACTATACACAGCATTCCAAGTGTGGTCTTACCAATGTCTTGTACAACTTCAACAAGACGTCCCAACACCTCTATTCCATGTTCTGACCAATGAAACCCAGCATGTGGAATGCCTTCTTCACCACACTATCCACCTGTGACTCCACTTTCAAGGAGCTATCAATCTGTACCCCGAGATCCCTTTGTTCTGTAACTCTCACCAACACCCTACCATTAACTGAGTAAGTCCTGTGTTGGTTCGATCCACCAAAATGTATCACCTTGCATTTATCTAAATTAAACTCCATCTGCCATTCAACAGCCCACTGGCCCAATTGATCAAGATCCCATTGCAACCTGAGATAACCTTCTTCACTGTCCACCATGCCACAAATCTTGGTGTCAACTGCAAACTTACAAACCATGCCTCTTAAATTCTCATCCAAATCATTAATATAAATGACAAATAACAGTGGACCCAGCACCGATCCCTGAGGCACCCCGCTGGTCACAGGCCTCCAGTTTGACCAAAAAAACAACCCTCTACAACCACCCTCTGTCTTCTGTCATCAAGCCTATTTTATATCCATTTGGCTACCTCACCCTGGATCCCGTGAGATTTAACCAAATCCTGTCTGCTTTTGTTTTTAAAAGTTTACATGTTTAAACACTGAAACGTCTTGCCCTTGTTGGGAATATCAGTGCAGTTTGAGAAAAGCAAACACTGATCCCACAATGAACACCACCCAACACAGGACTGAGCAGAGAGTGTGAAATGTGACTGGTGTGAGT